>NC_054708.1:73928083-74240282 GCF_016097555.1 Gigantopelta aegis
TCATTCACACCTTAACTTTAGGACATCATGTACACAGCCGTAACATGCTACACAAGATCAAAATCCTATTTGTTTTTGGCTTAACCACTAAATTATTTACACTGTAAGACCAAACAAACTAAAAAGTTAATCTGTATTAAGAATATACATACACATTACTATTTGCATAATTAAAACAATTATCTTTTTTAAAAATCTATTATTATTAATTTGCATTATAACATGAATGGGCCAGCTTAGCTGAAATATTTTCTGTTTTAAAAGGACTTTTAAAAAAAATTCAAGCTAGAAAACAGAATCAATGGCATGGTATTATCTTGTGTGGACCTAAATATATAAATGTGCTGAACGTCTTTAAATGCCATTTCAAAAATTCAAAGAAAAAATTTAATCTTTGAGGAAACACTACTAAAGAGTTGTTATTTTTCCTCAAAGATCCACTTCCACAGATTTTGTTCTCTTTGGAACAGTTTCTATTAAGAGTTCCTTCCCTTTGGAAAGTTTTGTTTAAGAATCACTCCCATTTGGAAATCGTCTTTTCCGTCTGACAAGTTACACCGAGGAGTTCCTTCTGTCTTCACCTTAGAAAGTGTCAGTAGAGTCAGAATCTCCTCTGAATAAATTTACTGAAAAGTTTTTCCTCTTCAAATGGTCAATCTTGCAATATTGTGTCTTCTTATATTTGCTAGCTGTCAGTGTTTGAACAGGCTGAATTAAAAGCATTTTTCAAATCTACCTTTAGCGATACTGGCAAGTCCAAAAGAGAAACTGAATTGTGATTGACAAAACTCCGAACAACTTGAATGCATCTCTGTTTCAAAGAATATACTGAAAAGATAAATGTAGAATTAGAAATAATTTAAGCAGTAACAAAAAAAAAGAACTAGTTATCATTTATTTATGTTATTAAATTCACTGCAAGACATTGTTTATAAATTAGTGGATTTTCACTATTTAAAAAATATCATTAATAGAAAAATTGGTCACAACTGTCTGCATTTACATTTTGAAAACGTCACTTGAAACCTAATAATTATACCTTTCTCACTCCCATAATTCCCCTTCCTCCAAATCATTACATAATTGTTGAATTGCTCAACAATAACAAAAAACAAAAAAATCCAAATGTCTGGTAATGCAAAATTTTAAACACAAGATAAGCAGCTATTTGATTTGCTGACGAGATACAAAACCCACAAACCTGGAATAGAAATATTGACAACCTTACGCTGTGGGGGCCAGCCATCAGACGACGACCACCCAACAGGTTCGTACACCTCACGAAGCTGTACCATTAATCTGTCTCCCGTGTCAGCATCTCGAAACACCCACGGGTGACCGACAAATGTGTTTGCATCTACAAACTGATGAGGCTGCAAAGTTCGGTACTTGACCCGAGCTCCTTCATAGTTCAGCCATATAATATCTACACGCCTCTTAGTGCAGTTAACAAATCGCACAAATGAATAAACAACTGATCGTCCAGATTTCATCCATTTCTGCCCATGGGCATCACTGGCATCAGCCACTGCTGTCATTTTCCACTTTTTTTCTAATTTATCTTCTCAGCAATACCTGGGAAATATAATTAAAGAACAAAATATTGTTAAAAGTGTAATTGTTGCACGCATTGTGTAAAATCATATGTTAGTCATTGTGCAAAATAAAATAAAAGTGGGCCATTAAAGTGGTCTTTTGCTGTCCCCTAGATACTAAAATAATTTAATGGCTAACTACAATGTCAAACAAATACACCTCACTTAGGCTGAAACAAATTTCTTTCCAGTGTGACCCATGCTTGTGATCTTTAAGTGAAATAGAAATTCATCAATGAGTGATCTGTCTATCATGGTACATATTACACGTGTATATTTTTAATATGGATTATAATGAAAACCTGGATCATCTACTAGGACTGAGCTATACAAACTGCTGACCTCAATACAAACTAGTGACTATTGCATTTTGCCGCCCTCCGCCATGCTTTATTTTTCTGCGCACTAATTTTCCAGCACCATACTATATTTTCCAGCACCTGTCTCTGCTATTTCCAAATGCACACTTTTTTCCACACATAAAAAACGCAAAAACAACGATCAGTCTGCACACTGGACATCAAAGGAAACAAGCTGCGGTGTGTACGAAAAAGCAGTTGATGAATCATTTACGACAGTTACCGTACAACGTAATTTAACAGCCTCTATTTGGTCCCATACCTGTATCCATTTGTATGTTTAATACAAACAAGAAAAGTTGTAATTTATTTGAGCAATGAAAACATTTTTATTTTTTACGGATTCAGCAATTCCGATTGAAAAAAACAAAAACTCACTTATTTGGCGCCAAATTTGTCACGTGATAAGAACGGTCATTCTGTCTTTTGTTTCCACTATCGTCCAATATTTTGTCCTCTATTGTAGATATAATTGGTTTAACTGATGATTTTTACTTTCTGTCATTTCCATCATTCTGTTTATTCAGCAGTTCTTTATAAAATATTATAAACTTTTCATTTTGGAGGGATAACACCGCTTATAAAAACAACGGTAGTGTTTAATGTTTATACTTAAAATAATTTATCTTGGGTGCCAAATAATATATACACCGTCTGTACAAAAACGAAACTACTTTTTATCAGCTGGCAATAATATTTTATCACAACAATCGATTCATTTTATGAAGATGGAAATAACAAAAAATGTATCCGACATTAGGGGATCACTTTACAAACATCTTTATTGTTTTTCGTATATCTTAAAATCATTATTAAAAATAATAATATTAAAACTTTGATCGGTTCAGCAAAAGCGGAACTGCCCGTGAATGTCAAGACGGATAACATCCCGGGTTCAATTAAAAAACGAGTCTGCTTGTATTTCGTATAAACTTTTTTACAGACAAAATAAGAAGTATGTTTTTCCACAAAGTCATCCAACACACAACAATATGGTAACCATCCTTTTCTTTTCTTCTTTTTTTTATTGTTTTTTTTTTTTTTTTGCGGGGGGGGGGGGGGTTGAAGGGTTTCAAGCCGCGCGGCCGCCCTACTTTAATTTTCACCCAGCGAGAACACTGCACCGTCTGTACAAAAACGAAACTACTTTTTATCAGCTGGGGATAATATATACAAAATGTCTGACATCCAACCAATAGCCGATTATTAATAAATCAATGTGTTCGTTAAACGCAAAACAAATTTCAGTCCAAAAAAACCCAACAGAACAGCTGAAAAAATGTTGCTCCAAAATCTCGGCATCCATTTCTCTTTGCATCCATTTACATGATATGCTATCTAATGCCAATCACTCAGTCATTACCAGTATACCAGCAAACACACATTTCTTCACTTTCAATGACAATAATGATGCAATAGTGGTACTTACGACGAAGTTACGTGACTCTTATCAGCATTTTGACAACGTCAACCATTTTGTGTTGCTTTCTCGTTCTAGTATTCTGCGACCAATCATATTGAAGTATTAAAGAAGATATCTGTATACTACTATCTATATATAAATTATGTTTTGCTGCTTGTTGTTTGGGTGGGTTTTGGTGAGATTATTTTTGGAGGGGGATTGGTGGGTGAGTTAGGGTTTATTTCTTCTTTTTTTGTGTCTTGTTTTGTTTTTCAACTATCCTACATAAAATTGTTTAAGGGTTTAAACAATGTGTGCAAAATTAACTCCACTGAGTCTACATAGTCCAGTTGCCAAAATTAATGCCAATTTGGGGCCGAAGGGTGCAACATTTAGTGCAGAGTTGTTCTCTGCGAATTTTAACTCTGTTGTGGGAAATTGAGAAATTTGTAAAATCCAAGATGGTGACCAAACAAAGAAATGGCCATAGCTTGCTTTTAACTTGACAGAGAACAGCAATTCTTGCATCTACCCCATGGTTTTTGGAGCCAAGGAAGACACTGGTTCCACCAAAATTGAGATCAATGCATGAGGACCCCTTACGGAATCAGAATCTGCAGATAACAAATATGCACAAAAGTTTGCATACCCATGTGGTAATTCCTTCAGACTAATAATATAACCTTTCAGTCATCGTTGACAAATTTTCCTATAAAATTTAATTATTTCTTTCTGTTAATAAATCAATCTGATTGAAATTAGCTCTACTGGTCTACTACCAGTAGATCTAACAGCATTGTGTGGACTCTCATGTCCAGGTGACATTTCATCTATAAATAACAATTTAAATATCGACCAATTACACTTCGCCTTTTATAGTGTTATTCGGGAGCATACAAATTCTAAAACTATCGGGCGAGACTATTTATGCAATAGGCGAACTTGTTGGTCTATTTCAGCATTGAGAAAAACATGGGGGGAAAGTGCAGTAATAAACTCTGGATTGTATACTAGTATAAACAGATTTTATGGCTATAACATCACGGATTTATTTTCGTCTTGAAACAAATTTTATATAAAATTTTATATTGAAATTAGTTTCCGGCATACTTCGTAATTCACCCGAATCATTTCGTATACCCTCGGCATAATTCCGAATGTTTTCAAATTCTTTTCAAATCACTGGCATGATTTTGCAAGTAAGGTTTTCATTGGTCGAATGAAAGATCAACTGGACATGAGCTCCAACGGGCTGCTGTTAGATCCACATGTAATAGTGGAGCTAATTTTAATTAGATTGTTAATAAATACAATTATTTGACTGAACGTTTATAAGCACATAGTTAAATGAATAATCTTTACTTTTAAAGACAAAATTTATAAATATTTGGTAAGCTGCTATTTAATTGTGCACCTTTGATAGAGCTCCTTATTTAGAACCACAGGGCTGTCGAGTCTGCCTAAATGTAGGCCTACTAGATTAAAATGTTACTGCACAAAGAAGAACTGTAGACTGTATATATACTGTCTCACCTTCCTGGGCGCTAATGTAAAGGAAAGGAAATGTTTTATTTAACGACGCACTCAACACATTTTGTTTACGGGTATATGGCGTCAGGTTAAGGACCACACAGATATTGATAGAGGAAACCCGCTGTCGCCACTTCATGGGCTACTCTTTTCGATTAGCAGCAAGGGATCTTTTATATGAACCATCCCACAGACAGGATAGTACATACCACGGCCTTTGTTACACCAGTTGTGGAGCACTGGCTGGAACAAGAAATAGCCCAATGGGTCCACCGACGGGGATCGATCCTAGATCGACCGCGCATCAAGCGAACGTTTTATCACTGGGCTACGTCCCGCCCTCTGGGCGCTAATGTCGAACCTATGGTTTGCTATTTATGACCAGGCTAGGCCTACTGCACCAGGTTTCCGGGTGTTGTTGTTTTTGTTGTGGGGTGTTTTTTTTTAAAAAGTTTCTTTCTTTATATATTTAGGCAAGAGAAATCAAAGAATGGCGTGTCACAGAGTACGTACCGAAGGGGACGTACTTGGACACACCAATAGCTCGTGCCCTGATTATTTTACTCCATATACTAGTACTGTAGACCTATTATTGAATTATGTAATATCTGGTTTGGAGTCTGTTAGAAACTAGTTTCCTTATAATTTCTAGTATTTACTTCCTGTTTACTTCCTGGTTTAGGTACGTGCTTTGTTTTACGAAGAAATATGACGAAATAACCAAGGGTTATGTGACTATGCCTGGTTGGTGCTGTTTGCGACATTTCCTGAAAACATGTATTTTGCGTCGGTGCCTACTGATTACTTTACTAGACATTGCTAAAGCACAAAATAGTCGAAGCTGCATGCGTTATAATATTGCAGCAGTTGCGATGTCTTCAAGTCCAAGCTCCAGAGATCGTCAAAGTTCAATAATGTATGACTCTGGGTCTAAACATCCAGAAGGCTATACAATTCACGCAGCGCACATCACCGAAGTCCACAACGTGCCATTACAAATTCTGATCCGGCCAATTCCGCCAGTGCTCGATGAACAGAAAGTACAGTCTTTGATGGAAACAATTCTGGTAGGCCTACAGGTAGTTTAATTTATACCTCATTTAAATTCCCACCAGTTCGCCCCGTCTTGAACACATGCGCTGCAAGTTGCACCAATAACTTGCTTGGATTAAAGTTTTACCTTACCCTTTCTAACAATTGCATAGGCCTTGGAAGGAAGGGAGGAAGGAAATGTTTTATTTAACGACGCACTCAACACATTTTATTTATGGTTATATGGCGTCGGACATATGGTTAAGGACCACATAGATAGTGAAAGCACAAACCCACTTCATGGGCTACTCTTTTTCGATAAGCAGCAAGGGATCGTTTATATGCACTATCCCACAGACAGGATAATACATACCACTGCCTTTGATATACCAGTCGTGGTGCACTGGCTGGAGCGAGAAATAGCCCAATGGGCCCACAGACGGGGATCGATCCCGGGCCAGATCGACCGCGCATCAAGCGAACGCTTTACCATTGGGCTACATCCCGCCCTAGGCCTTGGAAGATGCTGGCAACTGGACGAGTTGTTTAATTATATATTATTATTAATTTGATATTTATCTTTGGAGGGTGTGCATACTCTTCAGTTGGGTGTCGGAAGTATAGCTGCTGCCAACAACTAACAAAAACAATTTCTCTTATTATTTTATCAACGCAAGTTAGTTTAATGAAAATTGGACATTTACAAGACAATTTAAAAACCCCAACTAATCCAGTTTGCTTATTTTCATAGTAAAGCACAATGTGAATTTGTTACATATTTTGGTGAGAACATCATGTTATTGATGATCTCACACGACAATTTAGCACGTGTTATTAATTTAAAGACATACCATTGCCACAGCCATGCCATCCACTGATGAAATGTATTGCGTTGTGACGTATACGTTTACCTGAAAGTGATTGCTTATTGACGTATACGGTGTTGTGTTGGAGGTGAATTCTTTCTTTCTTTTTTCTTCTTTGTCTGTTTGTTTGCTGTTATTTATAAGACTCCCAAACATATAACCCAGAGACAATTTGTAAAAATTAGCGAATGGATAATTTAGCTACCGACAGCGCAAGCCCTGGATAAAGAAATCGTTTGTTAGGACATTATAAAGATCAAAGAGATGAATGTAAAGCCGCAGTCTTTCCCTTTTAATACACTGAGTATACTGAGGGAGGGGTACAACCCACAGTTTTAGTAACAGGTGTTATGCGATGGTTTTATAAAATGTAATACAATGTTAATAAAAGAATTGATTGGGGTAGGCGTGCACCCACACCCCCCCCCCCCCCCCCCCGCGGCTACGCCACTGTTTATAATTGGCAGGCTTTTGTTCCACACTTGCTGTCAGTATTGGTATCTATAATTTTGGAACAGTTGTAAGATTTGGTATGAAGCATATTCGCAAAATTACTGAAATAAATCAATGATTACAGACAATTATGCTTTTAATGACGTTTTAACACGCGCATAAATGTAATCATATGATCAAACCACTTCATTGGACCCATTCGTTGGTCGTTTTTTCCCCCGTCCCAACCAGTATATCAAAGGCCGTGGCATGTGCTGTCCTGTCTAGGGAAATTACTGTATGTTAATGGGAAAATTACAAGTAAAACCTTACCAAATGTTTGACATCCAATAGCCGATGATTAATAAATCAATGTGTTCTAGTGGTGTCATTAAACAAAACAAAGTTTTAAAATTTAACCAAACGTCGTTTTAGCACGTAGCCAGGCATACGCACGAGTGTATCATTAAAAATCGATAGGATTGTATCCCCAAAATTACCTCACGAAATTGCGCAAACTGTTGCATTTTTGGACTCCATCCTACGGGATGTTCACCACAAACACCTCCGCCCGCTACCGACACTGGTCGGACTGCTTGTGCTCTCTTGCACTTGCCAAGCGCAGACGGTAACACCTCCGCCCGCTACCGACACTGGTCGGACTGCTTGTGCTCTCTTGCACTTGCCAAGCGCAGACGGTCCCCTCTCCCACCCCCACCCCACCCCAACACCTTTCCTGTCCTGGACGAAGGAGCCGGCGTAAGTCAACACCTGCGCCCATTTTTCTATTAGTAGCAAGGGATCTTTTATATGCACAATCCCATAGACAGGATATCACATACCACAGCATTTGATATACCAGTCGTGGTGTACTGACTAGAACGCGAAATACCCCAAATGGGCCCACTGACGGGAATCGATCCTAGACTAACCGCGCATCTGGAGAATACTTTACCATTGGGCTACGTCCCACCCCCATGTATAATGGTGTAACAACCCCCCCCCCCCCCCCCCGCATATTAGACTGGTATTGGGAATTGGTTTTTCTTTTACATTTATTATAACCCTCACCAGTGTAATAATGTTTTGTAATGCCAAGACAACCCCCTCTTCTAAAATTATACCACCGCCAGCCCGATACACGAGAGAGAGAGAGAGAGAGAGAGATAGATAGAGAGAGAGAGAGAGAGAGAAGCAGGTGGGTTTTGACTTCCCCCGTCCACCCCTGTACACGTGCCTTCTTAACTGTTAAACGGCTCGCAAATTGTCTTTCAGTGGGGCGGGGTTTATAAGCTCAGTTGGTAAAGCGCTTGCCTGAGGTACTTGGGTCGTAGGTTCGAACCTCCTCGGTGGACCCACAGTTACCCCAAACAGGAAACCAGTTTCATATATTCATATATAATAACTAATTTTCAGTCTCACATTTATTAAAGGTTACTTTGTGGTAGGGGCATAACAAATGTCACATTTTGCGTTACATGCGCGTGTGCAGTGGGGTATTCGGGGGTCGACCCTCTGCTCAAGCATATTTTTCGATATATTTTCCAGGGAAGCATAACTCGACCTCCATATAAACAACGTTCGCCATCGGACTTGAGGCTGGTAGGCAATGGGGATTTTTTTTGCTACCAGTGCACCGCTAGGCTCAATGTGTCGGGCCACATACACAGAGTTTCATCCATTTGACGGGTGCCATTATGGGTGTGTCGAGTGTCCTCCAGCTCTCCCCTTTGGTCTCTGTGTTAGTGGGGGGGGGGGGGGGAGGCGGGATTTAGCTCAGTCGGTTGAGTGCTCGCTTGCGTCGCAGGATCGAATCACATCGGTGGATCCATTCTGCTGATTGGGTTTTTTCTCGTTCCAACCAATGCACCACAACTGGACAAAGTAAAGTTTGTTTTATTTACGCCACTAGAGCACATTGATTTTTTTTACCGTATCATCGACTATTGGACGTCAAACATATGGTCATTCTGACACTGTTTTTAGAGAAAACCCGCTGTCGCCACATATGCTACTCTTTTACGACAGGCAGCAAGGGATCTTTTATTTGCGCTTCCCACAGGCAGGATAGCACAAACCATGGCCTTTGTTGAACCAGTTATGGATCACTGGTCGGTGCAAGTGGTTTACACCTACCCATTGAGCCTTGCGGAGCACTCACTCAGGGTTTGGAGTCGGTATCTGTATTAAAAATCCCATGCCTCGACTGGGATCCGAACCCAGTACCTACCAGCCTGTAGACCGATGGCCTAACCACGACACGCCACCGAGGCCGGTGACAACTGGACAAAGGCCGTAGTATGTGCTTTCGTGTCTGTGGGAAAGTACATATAATAATCCCTTGCTTCATTAGGAAAAATGTAGCGGGTTTCCTCTGATGACTACGAGTCAGAATTACCAAATGTTTGACACCCAATAGCCGATGATTAATTAATCAATGTCCTCCAGTGGTGTCGTTAAACAAAACAAACTTTCTTTCTGTGTTAGTGGCGTTTAAAAAAAAAAAAATAATAATAATAATAATGTGCTCGCTCTGCAAAGATGCTTGCACACGCGATTGCGTACCGTGGACGTACTTGTTGAACGGCTTCCTAAATATGAATTTATTTTTTGTTTGTTTCAGGATCCGAATTCCCGAGATGACGTACCTCCCATTGACGTTTTGTGGATAACGGGTAGATTAGGAGGCGACTACTATTACTCATTTGGTGGTTGCCATCGTTACGAAGCTTACAAGCGACTGAAAATGGAAACAATTCCGTGCAAAATCTTTAAATCCACCGTTAGTGATCTGAAAACGTATTTGGGTGGTTCCACGCCAGATCTGTTGTAGTTTCCAATGGCGGCATGAACTGTTTTGTAACACAGAAGCGTTGATAACGGCATTTAGTATTTCAGTTACAGATCTGAGGGTGTAAGCTCTTCGTGGGTGTCCTACGGAAAGTGAACCCATGACTACAATGAATTCTTTGTAAATTTTCAGAAACAAACAGTTATTTAATATCTCTTGGTTGGTGTATGACAATAGAGAAATGAAAAAAAAAACCCTCAACCCCGACAAACAATTAGCCAAAAACTCATTTAGTGGGTATCTAAATTTGACACCCCGACATGTGCTGTTTTCTTACCCAAGTAAAATCCTGGATTGAACAGACCTACAGCGTTAATGATTTAAAAAAACCTTGTGTATCATATTGCTTTTATCAATGGTTAAAATGTAGCAAATGAATTTTTAAGCATGACTTGTGAAGTTTTAATCCACTAGCTCTATCGTAGGCGATTTTATTTTTTAATTCTAGAACCCATGATGTACATACAAAAGTAGGGCTTGTGGATTTTTATTCATGGCTAGTGGATTTACAAAATCCCTGATCCCATGGCTAGTGGAATTTTAAAAAATTATAGAAGCCCAGAATTGCAGATCCAGAACAGTACTGTACACAAACTGCTTTGAACTCGACGGCTTTGCAGAATGTTTTTTGTTTTTTACTTTCAGTGCATCAAACAAAAACAAAATCAGTAATTCAGTAGTATATATTATGGGCTTCCTTTTCAAATTATTGTTCATCAAAGTTTTAACATTTTACAAATTTATAATAATAAACATTATTAAAATATATTTTACTTTATTTTTTTTCATATGTATACACGACACCTATATATACTCCAGAATGCATTTAAAAGTAACCGAAGTTTCAATTTTGGTTCCGGTGAGCATGTCTCCGGAGACCCTAGCATTTTCGCCCTATTCGGAGAATCAGTTTACGTCAACTATTTTTGCTTTCTGAACTAAAATATTGGAGAAAACAAACTATGGCTTATAATTGTGTCTTTTCATACATTTTTCATGGGGTTTTTAAAAAACACATTCACACTAAAACAGAATTTCAGCGAATTGTGCATTTGGTTTAGTATGGCAGGGACCATACGTAGCCAAAAATAACCAAGGAAGAAGGAAGGAAATGTTTTATTTAACGACGCACTTAACACATTTTATTTACGGTTATATGGCGTCGGACATATGGTTAAGGACCACACAGATACTGAGGGAGGAAACCCGCTGTCCAAGGAAGCATTGAAAAAAGAGCCAGGGAACAATAACATATTCTTCACCAACCAGGAGAAAATGTTGTGTGTTGTGTTTTACTGTTTGCTTGTTTTGTTTTAATGACATGGAAAACAAACAAAACATTTATAATATAACTTTTTAGCTGGCGTGACAGTTGGGTTTAGGGGTCCCATGCAAAGCAGGGGTAATCTTGGGATTTGGGGTGAGACAACAAGCAAGTAAGGATGATCTTGTGGTTTGGGAACCAAGACTCTCAGTAAAAATTGTTAGAATCCTTGGGTTGGGACGGGATGTAGCCCAGTGGTACAGCGCTCGCCTGATGTACGGTCGGTCTGGGATCGCTACCTGTCGGTGGGCCCATACGGTTAGTTCTCGTTCCACCCAGTACACCACGACTGGTATATCAAAGACCGTGGTATGTGCTATGCTGTTTGTGGGATGGTGTGTTTAAAAGATCCCTTGCTACTATTGTAAAAATGTAGCGGGTTTCCTCTCTAAGACTATATGTTAAACATTATTAAATGGCTGACATTCAATAGCCGATGATTAATAAATCAATGTACTCTAATGTTTTCGTTAAACAAAACAAACAAACCGTGTCAAGTTATTGGGCCCTTGGAAAAGTGAACTAGACTAATACGATGCTACGTTACCTCCCTTGTTAACAATTAAAACAGTATCATACTCTGGATACAGGACGTTCGCAGTCATTCTCTAGACTGTTGTTTGTGTCTAATGTTTACATGAATGTCGTAGAACAGTCTGGGGTGAAAACCAGTCAAACTGTTCGCGAGCGCTCGATTCCCCCCAGAACGCGCCAATATGTGATCGGTTTGGGTGATTTATTTATTAAACAGCTTGTTTGATTGGTTCAATAACTGAAGGATACGGATTACGTCACGATTTTTGTGTTTGACAGCAACTGTATTCAGAACCGGTAGACTGTTTTAGTAGTAGTAATCGTGTGTCACTGCTATGTCTAGGAACAATACTCAACAGGATAAACCAGATGGAGGGAGCGAGAAGCCGGTGGAAACTGTGCCCAAAGACCTTGGGGTTGATGCCCTTCTTGACCCACCCTCGGACACAAACAACAAAGCCGATGACAACCTCTGCAGTGAGGGTTTGTTTTTGGAAGATGTGTACTATGCCCCGAACACAGATACGTCACAGACGCTTAGTCCTGTCGAAAGCTGGGTGAGTAAAGTCGGTAATTACACAGTTACGTCCTCGAACAGCACGGCCCACACGAGCCGGCCAACTGTAAACACGTGCAGACTGTACATTTCTCTTTTTGAGTTTTCATTTCTCGACGCCATTACCCGAGTGGCTGAATGTAACTTCATGTTGACACTGACCGACTTCTTAGACATTTATTTGCTGAATGGACAAGCTAGCTTTAATATTAATCACTTATATTAAAGATCGTGTAGTGAAATTAATGTTTGGTATGGTGCATCGTCATCAAGAAATTAAATTAAGGTGGTGTTTGTTTGTCACGGAAAGATACATGGCTGCAATACAAGTTCCTTTCGTTCCCACAGGCACATAGGCAAGTACTATCCTTTTGATCAGGCCGTACTTGTTGGAACAAGACACTAAAGGATTCGGAAGGACTTTCCTTTGGCACTGTCACTAACCCTAACTCTATTTATGAACAGTATTTATAATGTTCTTTATATGTGAGAGTGCCAAAGGAAAGTCCTGCCAGTGAGGAATCACTGAGACCTTTGAACTTTAGAACATCATGCGGACGCTCTATCAACGAGTCACGACTCTTCTTTTTTTTCTTCTGTTTTTTCTTTTTCTGTTTTTTTGTGGTATAATCTAATGGCATATGGGATTTACCATGTTACTTGGGTGGTATTTTTGGATGTGTCCTCAATTCTGTGTAATCGCTTTTTGTTACCTAGCAACGCAGAAGCCAATCATATAGACATGTTCTTAATTAGCAAGCACTTGATCATAATCGTACTAGACAAGGGTGTGTGTGTGTGTGTGTTAGGAATCACCCCACCCCACCCACCCCTCCGAGTGTTGGAGCAAATATTAGCATTCGGGCAAAAACTACGGAAACGTTCAGGTAAAATGAGCTGACCTGATACCTGTTCATCGTGTATTTCAATCATTTCACTCGAATATTTGTTCTAATACGTGTAATAATGCATAGTAATTCGTTTGGAACCTAAAATAACTGTTTGGTAGCAATGCAGATATGATTACACATTGTTATCGAGATTCGGGCATTTTCGTTTAATTCGGATAAACATTAACTTACCCCCCCCCCCCCCCCCCACCCTCCACACACACACACACACACATTGAATTCCTTACACTTAGTAATTAACCCACCTAAAGCAACGAAGTGAAGTTTCTAGGGGGCTCGGGTCATGCTTCCGGGGAAAATGTAGGGGTTTTTTAAAATCGTTTTGAACGGGAGATGGTTCGACCCCAGAACCCTTCCCCTTTGCACGCGCACCTGGTTTCCTTGAGAGGATGCCAGCCTCTTTCATCTACCTCCATCTCGTAGGTTGGTATATCAAAGGCCGTGGTATGTGCTATCCTGTCTGACAGTGTGGGATGGTGTATATAAAATAGCCCTTGCTACTAATTGAAGAATGTACTTGTTTCCTATTTTAGACTGTCAAAGTTAATCAATGAGCTCCAGTGGTGTCGTTAAACAAAACAAACTTCTTTTCATCATCATCATCTTTTCTTTTTTCTTTCTTTTTTTCTTTTTTTTTTGTCTCGGAAAATGTTCAGTTCCCAGGCGCGTGTGCAGGGTATTGTGCAGGGGTGGTGGTGGTAGTTTTAGACTGGAAGTGAAGTTTCTAGGGGTGTTCGGTTCATGCTATCCGGAATATACATTTTCTTTAAAATCGCTTTGATCATGGGATAGTTCGACCTCAAAACCCTTCCCCTTTGCACACGCACCTAATGTCCTTGCCTTGGGACGGTGGCAGCCCGGAGCCATCATCTGACCTCCATCTCGTAGGTCTACAAACATGATATACACGTCAACAGAACAAAATTCATTAGTCACATTTCGGTCTGGATTAAGAATTAGTGTTTTTAATAAATTAATCACTGGTTTTTTCTCTGACTTGGTCCCTCCCGGCCAATTGGGCTATTTTTGATTCCAGCCAGTGCATCACGACTGGTATATCAAAGACCGTACTTATAGTATACTGTCTGTGTATTGATGCATGCAAAAGATCCCTTACTAATGGAAACATGTAGCGGGTTTCATAGGTGTACTAGCACCCATTTTTGTAGGGGGAGGGGGGCAGGCTAGCTTTTGCCCAAATTTGGATTACAATATATTCATATTAGTATTACTGCCAAACAGCTATATATAGGGTTGCACACGAAGCACTACGCATTTTTATATGTATTAAAACTAATTTTTAGGGTAGAATGATGAAAATACACAGTAAAAAGGTATCACGTTAGCACATTTTCCCTGAATATCTGTATAATTTTTGCCCTAATTTGAGGTTTTGCTCCAGCACAAGGGGTGAGTTGCCGCCCTGACCCCATGTCTCGTACGCTTACGGCGGGGTTCCTCTCTAAGACTACATGTCAAAATTATCAAATGTTTGACATCCAATTGCCGATGAATTAGAAATCAATGTGCCCTAGTGTGTCGTTAAACAAAACACATTTTAATTTTTGGTCCTCCCCGCAATACATTATAGGATGTGGCCTTGGGTTGGTATGGATCAAGGAGATGATGTAAAGCGGGGGGGGGGGGGGGGGGGGGGAGGAGACTACGTTGTAACGATTGGTAGGGACAAGGGCCCAAGTGAAGAAATACATCCCCCCCCCCCCCCCCCCCCGCAGCAGAAAATGAAAGTAATATTAGCTGCTGTCATCTCCCTAATGGAGGAGGGTATGGAAAACACTGAACATGGCCATTTAAAATTACGTGCCAAAAATGCTAATATTTATTCGTGTATGTTCTATGAAATAAATATTGTTAGGAACTTAATCACTGGGCTACTCTCTCCCCCGAGCTTAATCATAGACGCACATTTTGAATTGCTACACACGGCAGAAAGAACAGAAACATGTCGAATTTGCCAAAACTGACTGACGATGTAAGGCACCACATCATCATTTGTCGTGTCGTTACTTGTAGCAACTTAATATAGTCTGGATATAGGAAATAGTTCCTCATAAATAAAATACTACAAAATTCTGATATGCCTTTTGAAATCATCTATAGCCGACCTTCCGGCCTCGGTGGCGTCGTGGTTAGGCCATCGATCTACAAGCTGGTAGTTACTGGGTTCGTATCCCAGTCGAGGCATGGGATTTTTAATCCAGATACCGACTCCAAACCCTGAGTGGGTGTTCCTCAAGGCTCAATGGGTAGGTGTAAATCACTTGCACCGAGCAGTGTTCTCTAGTGGCGTCGTTAAAAAACAATAACTTTACTATAGCCGACCTATGTTGAAGTTTCTTGTTATATGTAGTACTAATTGATAACAACTTTGCAAGTGGTATACTGCCACCAAGTATTCTATAACAGCAACACAAGGCGGTTTTCTGGCATGGGGGTGGCTAACCAAAAATGTTCCTTGTCGACATATGTTGATATGGATATTAACACCGTACTTGTCAAGGGAAAGCACTTCCTAAACCAGTAGTCACACGACCCTCTCGATAGGGTTGTATGTTTTACAGAATATTTTCTGACAGAAATTGTATTGAACCGCATGGAGTAATTAATGGTGGTGTGTAATTTATCGTCAAATAGTATGTATTTAACACAGAGGACATGACAAGTGGAGCTCAGTGGTGGACTGGAAGAGGGGCGTCCACATTTTGTGGATGTTTCAGTGGTTTTAATAAATATTGTATTTATACACGTATCGAAACCAATTCGTTGTTACGTTCGTCACTATTTAAAAAGTAATGACGTGTACCAGAAGTCTAAAGAACCTCATATTTTAATTTTCTATAGAATGGGGCTCGTACGTTTTAAATCAGGCGATCACAAGAATCCAGTATACGTCGGTTAGCTATTCTCTTTCCAGCCAAGTGCTCCATAACCGGTGTAACAAAGGTGATGGTACGCTCTACCCTGTCTGTGGGATGGTGCATATAAAATTTCAATTTCTGTAAATCGAAATGAGTAGCTATTGGAGTTCTGGCAGTGGGTTTTTACTCATTATTTGTGTGGTCCTTAGCCATATACCCAGATAACCGTAAATGAAAATGTGTTGATACACGAGATCTAATATCTCTCTCTCTCTCTCTCTCTCTCTCTCTCTCTCTCTCTCTCTCTCTCTCTCTCTCTCTCTCTCTCTCTCTCTCACATATATACATATATATATATATATATATATATATATATATATATATATATATATATATAAACATACACATATACACGCATGTACACAAACACAGAGAGAGAGAGAGTATATATATATATATATATATATATATATATATATATAAACATACACGTATACACGCAAGTACACAAACACACAAACACACGGAGAGAGAGAGAGAGAGAGAGAGAGAGAGAGAGAGAGAGAGAGAGAGAGAGAGAGAGAGAGAGAGAGAGAGAGAGAGAGAGAGAGAGAGAGAGAGAGAGAGAGAGAGAGAGAGATATTAGATCTCGTGTATCTTTGTATCTTTTGTCTGGTCCGTATGAACGACATGTGAAGTGGAAATCGCACGCTATATTAAAGTTCAATTCAGCAACTATTTAAATCGTCAATCGTTAATTCGAAAATCAAATAAATCAAATACATATGTATATCTGAAGTCCTAATTTTGTTATATTGTTTGGCTAACTGAAACTGAGATTTGGATAAATATTTTCAGATTGAAATTTCTAATTGCTCATGTTTTGTTTCCAGCCTGAACCCTGCACGTGTGATATGTTAATCGTCTGTGAATACGTCTAAACTAAGATTAAAGTGAGAATCATGATTGAAAAATGATCACCTCGGGTGGAAACAGTTCAGTAAGCCCGTGTATGTCGAGCTTATGCTACAAGCGTGCTACAAGCATGCACTGGGGATGAGGGGAACACCAAATTGTGTTTTTGATGAGTTCTCAACCATGTTAAGTGGCTTCATTTGAAGTTCACATTCGTTCCATCCTGGACCTATGGGTGCCTTTAAAAAGGTTACCAGACGAGCATGGGTAAGTGTTTTATAATAATACAGTTTTATATCATAAAAGCTGTGTTACATTCAAGGATCTGTCTCGAGTCTACAGCCATTGTAAGATGTTTTCGACTGACAGTCGGGCTTTTTGACGACTAAACTTACATCTTAAATACATTTTCAGAAAAGAGTTCTCTATAAATCATGTTATGAGGAGACAAAACATATAATGTAGTGGGAGGGGGAGGTGTAATTGGGGGGGGGGGTGCACCCGTGCCCCCCATTCCCTGGCTATACGTCAGTGCCAAATGCCGATGTATTTTTCGTGCTGGGGTGTCGTTAAACATTCAGTTCAATTCAGTTAATCAAAAAGGCTCTGTTAGTCGGACACATCCACTGGTGGATCCAGAGGGGGCTAACAGGGTACTCACAGGGCTCCCGTGACCACGCCCCGCCCGTCCGAAGTGCCCTTCGCACGATTTAAAAAAAATAATCATCGTCTGCAATATAAACACTACAATGGAAGCCAACTCAGGAATGTCCCTTTAATATATACTCTTCAAAGTAGGGGAACCTGAACTATTAAAAATACGGTTTGACCACAGACATCCTAGTAAAGAACGTTTAGGTCTGTTTATCAACACACCGAAACATATTCCATAGTTTGCGCATGCATCACGCAGTTGCCCCGTACACGTGCGTCGTGTGTCATTCTCGAATTTGACAATTTCCAGAAAGGTCCTTTAATCACTGTGAAACATGATTTCTGTCAATCTTTTTGATTCTGTTGATCATACAGTTGTTATTGTTTTGTTTTTAGTTATTTTTATTGTTTGAATTTGCGATATACTGATAAAAAACTACAACTTTCAAATTTCACTTCTGACCCCAATCGTCCTTCAAGATCTTTGGTGGTCGTAAAACCTACTGTAATACTGAACTACCGATTGTAATCTTTGCCCAGTTAATTCACTATTATCATATAACCATTCCCCACAGCTAATATACCTTACAATTTTGGCAATTGTAAATTCTTATAAGAGTTCCCCAACGTTTTTTTGAAGAGTTATATAATAAAATCTGACGCCCATAGTTAAAAAGTTGTTTGTTTTGTTTGAAGAGAGTATATAATAAAATCTGACACCCATAGTTAAAAAGTTGTTTGTTTTGTTTGACACGCTAAAACACATGTTTTATTAATCATCAGCTGTCATATGTCACATTTGGTAATTATGACGAAACCGACTATTTTTTCATTATCACTTACCCACAGACAGGATAGCCCATACCACAGACTTTGATATACCATTTGTGGGCACAGGTTGAGACAGAAAACCCCCAATCAGAGAATGGATCCACCGAGGGGGTTCGATCCTCGGACCAGTGAACATCAGGCGAGCGCTCTACCGACTGCACTAGATCCCGACACCACCGACACCCAGGTGTTTGATGGTATATAATTATTGCTCCGGGCATATTATTTTTGATCGTGTCATTAATTTTGCCTTTGTGAAAACTCGGGAGTCTTTTCGAAAATGATGCTCGGTTCCGTGTTTTGGAGGGCGAATCGAGATGAGGGAAATAAAATTCAGTTGAGTAGGCCTTCATTACATATGGGTAGGGATAACATCATGTGTTGTCAGCAGAGTACATATCTGCGTATCTAGATAGTAAAGCTAGTTTGTTTTGTTTAACGACACCACTAGAACACATTGATTTATTATTGATCATCGGCTATTGGATGTCAAACATTTGGTAATTTTGACATATAGTCTCAGAGAGCAAGGAATATTTTACGTGTACCATTCCACAGATATGACGGCACATAACACAGCCAACATATTGTCTTAGAGAGGGACCCCCCCCCCCACCCCACTCCCACCCCCCGTACATTTTTTCATTAGTAGCCTAGAAAGGGATCTTTTATATGCATCATCACACAGACAGGATAACACATACCATGGCCTTTGATATACTAATTTTGGTGCACTGGCTGGAACGAGGAATAGCCCAATGGGAATCGATCCCAGACCGACCACGCATCCAACGAGCGCTTTACCACTGGGCTACATCCCGCCCCATCATGGCAAAGTAATCGATCGCTCTCTGTTGATTCGTATCCGGGTTTTCATCGTTCCAGTCAATGCCCAAAGACTGGGGCACCAAAAGCCGTGGTATGTTTTGTCCTGTCTATCGGGGAAAGTGCATATAAAAGATGCCTTGATGTTTTATTGATGGGAATGGCCTATTCGACGGTAGCGGATTTCCTTTCTTTGTGTTACACACCAAATACTTGTATTTTAAAACGTTTTGAGGGTTTTTTGAATAAATACAAAAGCGCTCGCTCGATGCGCGGTCGGTCTGGGATCGATCCCCGTCGGTGAGTTCATTGGGCTATTTCTCGTTCCAACCAGTTCACCACGACTGGCATATCAAAGGCTGTGGTATGTACTACCCTGCCTGTGGGATGGTGCATATAAAAGATCCCTTGCTGCTAATCGAAAAATAGTAGCCCATGAAGTGGTGACAGCGGGCTTCCTCTTTCAATATCTGTGTGGTCCTTAACCATATGTCTGACGCCATATAACCGTGAATACAATGTGTTAAGTGCGTCGTTAAATAAAAGATTTCCTTCCTTCCTATTATAATTTTAATGTCCAACGAATGTTTTTGTTTAGTTTTTTTTTTAATTATTTATTCGGGGGGTGGGGGGGAAGGTGGGGGGGGGCGGAGGCGGCTGGCGAAACATAGGTTTTTGTATTGGTGAGTAAGAAAAGGGTGACATGGCCACACTAGCATCCAGCGGTTAGACATATAGATCTATGCCAGTTATGATACCCTCTCGAAATGTGATAAGTGTTACGTTTGTTCTAATTATTCTCTTCCATTAATTAACGGCCGTTACGGTTCTAACGTGCATTCTATAATATACCGACTTTGACATTGGGTCCATTAAAATAAAATAATAATAAAAAAAATTTAATAATAAATAATAAATAATAATAATAAAAGGAGTCCGTGTTTTAAACACGCCCCAATAATTTCAGGTTGTAAACCATGCCATAAGTTATGACATGCATGAAAAGCGAACCGTTTTCTCCCTGTAGGCCTACTGTCATCAAATGCGCCCCTGAGGTTGGTATGTGGGTGTGTTTATGTTTAAATCAAACTTGGACGTTAAATGCTAATTGCGAAGTTTTCCTGATTCACGAGCTTGGTCTTTTGTACAGTTATCCGGACTGTGCACCAATTGCACGTTCCGATCGAACACAATTATATAGGCTTATACACACTGCGTTCAATGATTACACTGGGATCAGGGACATGCTATAGGCACGTGGAAAACTCATGCTATTGAACAGTATTGAGTGTGAGGGCGATTCATCGATAGATGAGGTTTAAACACGTGCTCGACATTCACGAGAAAGTACAGTTTTTTGCATTTGAAACACAACTTAGAAAAAATAAAGACAATTAGAAAGAAAGAAAATACAAACACGAGCCAAACAGCTGGTAGAATTATAACTTACAAGCCAACATGTTTTACAAAGTTTTAATGGACAATCCAAAGATTGAAAAGGTATTGCACTTTATTATATTTTATGCCATGTCATGTCATTGTTTTATAACACTAGGAATGGAATTAAAATTTATTTTAAAAGTGGTAGGCAAGATTTAGTTAAATATTTTTCTTTTTTAATTGAAAGAGAATTTTATTTTAGTAAAAAAGTGCATGTTTGATTCCCACTGGGCTAGTTCTCATTCCAGCCATCAAAAGCCTAACACAGGTAATAACCTGTTTATCCTCATTATCTTGTCTTCCTTCTATTTCCCCTCTTTGTTAGTAAATTTGGAAAAAGTTATCATGTTTTATTTTATTGCTTGTAATATATTCATATTGTAAAATGTTGGGAGAGGCTATAATAGGGTGTATACTACCAAATCAAATCCCATAGATGACAATAGTAACATATGTTGCTAAAACTCCAACCTGCAGCGTATCAATTGACATAAACGCCACAGATATAAATACTACCTTTAAAGTGCATCAGAAAAAATGGGGGTCAAGCTGCTCATTTCTGAGACAATGGGTAGTAGATGAAATAAAATTGCATATTTTTTTTTACCCAGATGAAACTTATTTGTTTAAAATAACCAACACACTCACATTCATCACCAATCACAGGACTACCTAGGGCTAATGCCTGTTGGCTAATCACTATACCGCTACTGTTTTTTTTGAACGGCAATAAATATTGTTTAAACCAAAGGCATAACAAAGGCTGTGGTATGTGTAATCCTGTATTATGCATTTAAAAGATCCCTTGCTAATAAAAAAGAGCAGCAGTGCATACTCATCTGTATTGTCTTTAACTATATGTCTAATAGCCTTAAATCAGTCTCTCATCCACTTATCTGGAAAGTTTGAGGAGAGTAGTCAATTGATTGCCTTACAGTAAAAATGTTTTTTTATTTTGGGGACAATTTTGGTCATTGGATTCTCAATGAAAAATTACCCTGCTAGGTTCACAGATTTCAAGATGAACAATAGAAAATTTAATTATTAGCCATTTGGTAAATTGGGGACTGGGGATCTACACGGGCGGATCTAGGGGAGCCCCCTTAAATTTTGCGATAGTTATAATTTTATTATATATTAATTTTCTTTCTTTTCTTTCTTTTTTCACCGGCCTCGGTGGCGTTGTGGTAGGCCATCAGTCTACAGGCTGGTAGGTAATGGGTTCGGATCCCAGTCGAGGCATGGGATTTTTAATCCAGATACCGACTCCAAACCCTGAGTGAATGCTCCGCAAGGATCAATGGGTAGGTGTAAACCACTTGCACCGACCAGTGATCCATAACTGGTTCAACAAAGGCCATGGTTTGTGCTATCCTGCCTGTGGGAAGGCCAAATAAAAGATCCCTTGCTGCTAATTGGAAGAGTAGCCCATGTAGTGGCGACAGCGGGTTTCCTCTCAAAACTCTGTGTGGTCCGTAACCATATGTCTGACGCCATATAACCGTAAATAAAATGTGTTGAGTGCGTCGTTAAATAAAACATTTCTTTCTGATTTTCATTTTTTTTTACGATCCCCCTCCAAACCTCCCCCAAAGTTCCCTTGGCATTCCGTCTCATGTCATTGGGGCCCCTCCTAAATGGAGTAGAGTGCTCACCAGAGGTGCTTGTGTCAAGAGATGTAACCCCTTCGATGAGCCTATTCTCACAACTGGGCTGTGTTCAGATTGACCGAGTGGAAAAATGTCCGCTAGACTGGTTTATGCACTTCACAGTAAACCAAATGGCCACGATGGGAACCAATCAGATAGTTTGCTAATGTTAGCGAAATGTTTGTTGGCTGAACATGGGACTGGTATATTGGAAGCCAATATGTGCTGTCCTGTCTGTGAAAAAAATCGGTATTTGAAATAAGCACTTGTCCGTTTGTCCTGACAAGTGAAATCTATTCGGACAAGCAAAGTGTACCTCAGTGGTTGTCCAGTGGACAAGATGTATATAAAAGATCCTTTGCTGATAATTTAAAAAAAAAAAATTAAGGTTATGTCTGAAGACTGCATGTCAGAATTATCAAATATTTGACATCCAATAGCCGATGATTAATAAATCAAAGTGCTCTAGTGATGGTGTTATAAACAAAACAAACTTTGTTTTAATTTGTTTTTTTAATCTTTCACTGAATGCTAGCCAAACAAATTTTATACATATAACAAGTTAAAATTCTTTTAAATTGGAGACCCTTCATTCAACCCATGAAAGTGAATACTAAGTTCAAACCAAATAGTTAATCTAGAAACCTGTAACACATCTGGATAAAGTTGCAATAGATTGAAACAAGAGTCTGTGACATTGAACTGGGGAAATACACTGTGAACATTTTTGTGTTGTTGGAAATTGATTCTCTAAACAATAAAATGGGGGTAATGTCAAATTTCAAGTAACAAAAATATCTCTAATAGTAAAACATAGGATTTGATGTTGAAAAACTTGGGTCTGTAACCTTCAAAAAATCTAATTCATACACCTCGGCCAGTTGACACATTTATTCCGAGAGGTAATTTTTTTTTTTAAAAGATGGGCAGGATTTAGCTCAGTGGTACAGTGCTCGCATGATGTGCAATCGATCTAGGATCGATTCCCGTTGGTGGGTTCATTAGGCTATTTCTCATTCCAGCAAGTGCTCTTCAACTGGTGTAACAAAGGCTGTGGTATGTACTATCCTGTCTGTGGGATGGTGCATATAAAAGATCCCTTGCTGCTAATCAAAAAGAGTAGCCCATGAAGTGGTGACAGTGGGTTACCCCTCTCAATATCTGTGTGTTGTCCTTAACCATATGTCCTACACCATATAACCATAAATAAAATGTGTTGAGTGCATCATTAAGTAAAACATTTCCTTCCTGTATGACACAGTGATGTTGGTTTGAAATCTTTTGAGGTACCTGGTAGTCCAAATACATATAAATTTATGAAGTGCAAGTAGATGTGCCAATGTTTGACAAATGCTTAAGAAAGTCACTAGGCCTCATAGAAGCTTTGGCTAGAGCCCTATGTATTATATACTGAACAAAATAAGAAACTTCCGCTAACTTTGCTTGAACATAACTTGATGAAAACAAACCGGGGGAATAATTGTTATATATACGTTTAAAGAGTGTTCCATGATGCATCGTTTGATGCAAAAATCATGGCCATAGGTTAACAGAAACTGGAAGAAATTTTGACCAAGTGTGGTAGGGGTTAAAAAAACAACACCACCCACTTAACGGGTATGATCACACCTTTTGAAGCGTTTTCGTTCACTTGACAACAATTTCAGTAAGACAAGTAAAATAAATTGACCGAATACTACACGGGACATGTCGAACCATGCATGCACGTGCAAATTGAATTTCACGTTGTCGACGATTAACAGTGCAAAAATAATCAATAAAATTCATGAATCCTGATAATACATCTCAAGGCTAATACTACCTATATAATTTAATTACACAATGAATTCTTTAACACAACAAATACTATATGTACAAATTGGAAGTTTCTTTTTTTGTTCAGTATATAATAAAACAGGTGAATATCATGTGCATACAAAACAAACCATAGATATACAACAGACAGTGTTTAGTCCCCTGCTAGTCCAACCAGTTTGTCTCCAGCCAATTTCAGTTAATTCTGACCCATGATACATGCAGTAGTTGTTGATTATTTTGTTTTGTGCAGTCCCAGACACCTGATTCAGAGTTGATATCTCTGGTGGTTGGCGATGGAACGGAAGCTGATTGTCTTCGCGACATCATCACCGACGTTGTCTTCAACCACAACGTCCAGGTTTGCTGTCACAGTGAGACGTACGACATCTGCAACTCCAAGGTCTTCCAGATCATCTGGCTCAAGATGAAAGTCCCTACCAGCCAGGAAGTCCTCAGTCTCACAACGTCCATCAGGTATTGTGCCTTCTCCCAAAGGTGTGGCATGGAATATAAAGTTTTTGTTTAATGACACCACCAGAGGCGGATCGGGGTGAGGTGGGGGGGGGGGGGAGGGTGGGGGAGAGGGTGGGGGGTGGGTGCAGGGGCCTATTTTATTATATATTAGTTTTCATGCCCCCTTCAAACCTCCCCCAAAGTTCCCTTGGCATTCTGCCTCATGTCATTGGGACTCCCCTAAATGGATTTTCTGGATCTGCCACTGACCACTAGAGCACATTGATTTATTAATCATTGGCTGTTGGATGTCAAACATAGGGTCATTTTAACATACAGTTTTAGAGAGGAAACTACATTATTCTTTTATATTCATCACATCCCACAGACAGGACAGCACATACTAGTCATTGTGCACTGACTGGAATGAGAAATGTAGCCTAATGGGGCCCACCATGCACCAGGTGAGCACCATTTATAGAGCACTCGTCCTGAGGTGTTTGGTCTTGGAATCAAAACTCCTTGGCAGATCAATATACACGCGCGTACAAATGCATATGCACGTGCACACAGACGGAGCTTTATAACTGGTATATCAGAGGTCATGAAATCCCTTCCTGCCATTTGAAAAATTCTGGTTTTCTCTGAATCGGAATGGCTAAATGTTGGACATTCAATAGCCAATGAGTACCGGGTAATCGGTGAATGTGCTCTAGTGGTGTCATTAAAAAAAAATACCCAGTCTTTTATAGCTAAGATTACACATTAGTTGATCTACTAAATGGTGCAACAAAATAATACATGAAAATATTAAATATGCATTGAAAAGTACCTCCATAGTTATCATATCCTACTTGGTATCAATATTTTTGTGTGTGTACATTTGAATTATGGCTACACAGGAGTCAAAAGTAATTTTTTATATTTTAAAATTTTATCGTTCCAAATAGTGTGACAATGTTAATAATCAGAAGGAATTAAAAATGTATTTTGAAGTTAGTTTGTATCTGTGACTAGCTATTTAAACTGTAAATTGGCTTGTATGAACAATGTTAGTTGGGAGACTTCATTACGTTGTCTAGTGATGTTCCAATGATTGATTTTAATTGAAAATTGATATTAGTTGGGCTCTGATGACGTGATGTTCCATTTTAAACATTCAGAATCAGTTGTTGCGAAATTGATATTAGTTGGGCTCTGATGACGTGATGTTCTATCTTAAACATTCAGAATCAGTTGTTGCGAAATTGATATTAGTTGGGCTCTGATGACGTGATGTTCCATCTTAAACATTCAGAATCAGTTGTTGCGAAATTGATATTAGTTGGGCTCTGATGACGTGATGTTCCATCTTAAACATTCAGAATCAGTTGTTGCGAAATTGATATTAGTTGGGCTCTGATGACGTGATGTTCCATTTTAAACATTCAGAATCAGTTGTTGTGAAATTGATATTAGTTGGGCTCTGACGTGATGTTCCATTTTAAACATTCGGAATCAGTTGTTGTGAAATTGATATTAGTTGGGCTCTGATGACGTGATGTTCCATTTTAAACATTCGGAATCAGTTGTTGTGAAATTGATATTAGTTGGGCTCTGATGACGTGATGTTCCATTTTAAACATTCAGAATCAGTTGTGAAATTGATATTAGTTGGGCTCTGACGTGATGTTCCATTTTAAACATTCAGAATCAGTTGTTGTGAAATTGATATTAGTTGGGCTCTGATGACGTGATGTTTCATTTTAAACATTCAGAATCAGTTGTTGCGAAATTGATATTAGTTGGGCTCTGATGACGTGATGTTCCATTTTAAACATTCAGAATCAGTTGTTGTGAAATTGATATTAATTGGGCTCTGACGTGATGTTCCATTTTAAACATTCAGAATCAGTTGTTGTGAAATTGATATTAGTTGGGCTCTGACGTGATGTTCCATTTTAAACATTCAGAATCAGTTGTTGCGAAATTGATATTAGTTGGGCTCTGATGACTTGATGTTCCATTTTAAACATTCAGAATCAGTTGTTGCGAAATTGATATTAGTTGGGCTCTGATGACGTGATGTTCCATTTTAAACATTCAGAATCAGTTGTTGCGAAATTGTTTCTTCACTTTAGATGATGGAATTTTAAAATTGCTGTGGGAGACAAATTCTTAAGTCTGAGCTGTGTACAAATTCCCAATACTATGGCTAAACAAAAACTGTCTTTACAGGAACTAGACAAATTCTTAAGTCTGAGCTGTGTACAAATTCCCAATACTATGGCTAAACAAAAACTGTCTTTACAGGAACCAGACAAATTCTTAAGTCTGAGCTGTGTACAGATTCCCAATACTATGGCTAAACAAAAACTGTCTTTACAGGAACCAGACAAATTCTTAAGTCTGAGCTGTGTACAGATTCCCAATACTATGGCTAAACAAAAACTGTCTTTACAGGAACCAGACAAATTCTTAAGTCTGAGCTGTGTACAGATTCCCAATACTATGGCTAAACAAAAACTGTCTTTACAGGAACCAGACTAAAGTCCGAACCAAAATGTTAACAATTACGAAAAATTGCTTTCCTACCTTTATTTTGTCCAGACAGAAAAATCTCGAAAAAAACATTACAGTGACACAGATTCCACATACTAGATGATAACTATGTCACCTATATCGACTTCACTGAGATTGCATAGGGCAAAAAGCATGTAATTTTGTGCCGGCTGCCATTTTGACTTTTTATGGAATATTCTCCAAGAGGGGTGAAAGGATATGACTTAATCTAACAACGTCATAACATGTTATGATATAAAAACAAACGTGATGACGTCATATTAATTTTATTATTTTTTTTATTTTTTTTATTTAATGATACCACTAGAGATCATTGATTTTATATTAATTATGTCACATACTTTGGAGGCTTTCACCCCTCTTGAAGAGTATTCCATAAAAAAACTAAATAGCAGATGGCAGAAAACTGCATGTATTTTGCCCTATGCTATCTCAGCTAAGTCGTTACAATCTCATATGTGGAATCTGTGTCACTGTAATGGGGGTTTTACAACTTGTGTCTGGAAAGAATTTAGGGGAAATGTAACGGTAATTAAAGGTAGGAGAGTAATTTATTGTAGAACTTGTTAACAATTTGGTTCGGACTTTAGATACCTAGAAACAAGAGCCAACCCTTTTTTTTCTTTTTTATGTATCGGCCTCGGTGGCGTCATGTTTAGGCCATCGGTCTAATGGGTTCGGATCCCAGTTGATGCATGGGATTTTTAATCCAGATACCAACACCAAACCCTGAGTGAGTGCTCAATGGGTAGGTGTAAACCACTTGCACCGACCAGTGCTCCATAACTGGTTCAACAAAGCCCATTGTTTGTGCCATTCTGCCTGTGGGAAGCGCAAATAAAAGATCCCTTGCTGCTAATCGGAAAGAGTAGCCCATGTAGTGGCGACAGCGGGTTTCCTCTCAAAATCTGTGTGGTCTTTAACGATATGTCTGACGCCATATAACAGTAAATAAAATGTGTTGAGTGCATTGTTAAATAAAAGGTTTCTTTCTTTCTTTTTTATGTATTATTATTTTTTACTTTCTCATAATTTTACTGTTGATATGTAGGTGAAAAGAGTACATACATATTTTATCTAACAGCAATTAATTTTTATTTTTATTTTTTTTAAAGCTGACCTACCCTAGCTAATTTTATTAGGCTTGTTCCAAGAAACACCAATTATTATTGTTATAGGCCTAACTGATCCCCAATTTTGTTTGTCTGTTCTAGTTAGTTATGAGTAGATACAGCCCTAAAACTGATCCTTTGTTTATGACTACTGTTATAATAGTTGCTTGTTTTAAAATACCATTATTAGTCCCTTACCAGTCAAACAGAGGTGACTATAGGTTTCAACTCCCATCTGTCTGACCGGCCTCGGTGGCGTCGTGGCAGGCCATCGGTCTACAGGCTGGTAGGTACTGGGTTCGGATCCCAGTCGAGGCATGGGATTTTTAATCCAGATACCGACTCCAAACCCTGAGTGAGTGCTTCGCAAGGCTCAATGGGTAGGTGTAAACCACTTGCACCGACCAGTGATCCATAACTGGTTCAACAAAGGCCATGGTTTGTGCTATCCTGCCTGTGGGAAGCGCAAATAAAAGATCCCTTGCTGCCTGTCGTAAAAGAGTAGCCTATGTGGCGACAGCGGGTTTCCTCTAAAAAAATCTGTGTGATCCTTAACCATATGTCTGACGCCATATAACCGTAAATAAAATGTGTTGAGTGCGTCGTTAAATAAAACACTTCTTTCTTCTTCTTTTTTCCCATCTGTCTGTCCGTCCATTTGTCTGTCCCACATATAATTTTCCAGATGTTTTTTCCACAATGCATCCTGATATAAATATGCAATTTTGTTTATAACTTTATCAATTACTGTTACAGATTACGTTTTGACTTTAATGGTGATTTACTGTTTAGACAGAGTTATGGCCCTTGAACTAAGGAGATATAAAAATCTCTTTCCCGGACATGTTTGTTTTTCCAAGATGCCTAAAGATAATAGTTTTGTGTATATTTTTGTTACGTACTATTACAGATAAAGAATTTCATGGCAATATAGCCATATTTGGGAGACGTATATTGTTTAGCAGTACTCTCAGAATGCTTGTTGTTTCAGATATGCTAGCAAGCTGAATCGTGGGACTGTCATCATTGGAATCTCTGAGAGTCCATCGGATGGTAAGATTTTGATTCCAGGCTGACAATACTAATCATGGTTTTGAATTCAACAATAATTATGTGGCCTCTATTAAACTCTGTTTGTGTGGGTGCTCTTGGTATGCATCTTCATATATATTGGAATTTGGAGAAGATGAAACACAAGTAGCATAATGTTATACAAACTTTCACAATATTACTCAACGGTCTAACAATGTTACACTATAGCTAGGGGTACATTGTTCTAAATGTCATTAAATATTAAACAAAATGAAAAAAAATGTTTTTGGGAACATGCAAATTTTTATTCTTAGGGTAGATTGTCTTTTCTTTTTTTTTCAAATAAAAAAAAAAAAATTCTATGCCTAGTCAAGTTTCAAGAAACCAATTTCTAGTTCAGCCTTATTACATACAATACCGTACATTGCCGTGTATTAGCCGACTTTTGAAGTCTAGAAGAAATACTTTCCAAAAGAAGAGAGAGTGCTTATACATGGAGGCAACAAATTGGTTAATAAAATCCTGATCGAAAACACTCCCGACCGTGACTTATAAATTTTAAAGCCTTTCACAACTTATGTAACAATAATTTGTGCACACTATAAATAAAACACCCCATCATGCAATATTCAAGGACATAGGAGCAGTACTTGAACAAAGGACTAAGGTAGGAAAGTAGTTAGTTAATTTGTTTATTATTTCTTTGTCACACTTGTACTTGCATTCTTTTCTATTTCAGAATAAACTTGTATTTACATTGTAGATTCTGTTATATATTGCTTTCATTACTTGTGCGATAAATTACAAACTAACTCGATCTATCCTTAGTGCATTTACCCAATGCCTTGCCTAGTTTTAAAAGAGATATAAAAAAGAAAGAAAAATGGGATCCATTGTTGAAAGAAGCGGGCCTATCCCGACCACACGCGAGAATATAGCAGAAATCCATGTACAAACCCAGGATATGGCAAATAACAGCGAGAATAAAGACCTAACAACTTCCTCCCCCCCCCCCCCCCCCCAAGGTCCCACACACCACCCCCCACCCCCACCCAGCAAGCCCGCCACTGCAGCCAAAACAACCAGGAAAGGCATAAAAACCGATGTAAACATAAACCCCGAGGTAGAATTTGTCAGTTTCAATCTCCAACCCAAGACAAAGGAGCTAACGCGCAATTCTACCAACCGTCACGACCCCTCCCCCACCCCCACCCTGTAGCTCAGTTAAACGGCAAGGCTCCCCCAACCTGAGTCAAGAAATCCAACATAGAGTCCGACAGCGACTCGGACATCGAAGTAGAAATAGACGTCCACCCAGAGGTTAAACTTAACAATAAATTCGGATCGTTAGCAACCCCAGGCAGAAGCCATAAAAAAGCCAAAACAATAAGCAAAAAGCCAACCATATCAGGACTCCGCCAGATTTTTCTCAATGGGGAAAACCCCCACCCTTTATCAATTTGTCTTCTGGCAACAAACCGCTACAGAAACCCTTAGCCAACAAACCCAAGGGGAGGTATCAGAGGTACTCTTCCACGCCCAACTGACTAACAGGGATACCTTTACTAAGGGAAAGGAAGAAGCCCTCAAAGCATTAGGCACGGTGTTACATTTAAACGCCGATCCAAATTCAGAACAAACCTACATAGTGCAGGTGCTACCAGTAGCCATCCAACCAGGCTCAACAAACATGCTGGCTGACCCAAGAGCCACTTTAGCTAAACCAGATAACACAACCAGCGTGTTCAAACAGGCCACAACTGACAGTAAGCCCCTGTTTAATTCTATCAAATCAAAACTAACAACAAATAAGCAACCTAAATCATGTTAAAAAAAACCTAAACTTTCGTAGCCAAACAAGCCCAACTAAGAGCACCGCGCCCACAACCACAGCGGACTCGATCGTAGCAACCGCGTCCGCTGCAATGACAGCTGTCAAAAACATGAACCAGCACTCTGCGGCGGACTCGATCGAAGCAACTGGACCAACTTGCAGACACCCCATCAGACGCTAAGCCGCTGGTCGCACCAGGTAATCAACTGAGCAAAACAAATAGGCCATTTAGCACAAAAAACCGAAGTAGACTCAGGAACCAAATGAGGGTAAACACTCGGGCTGCTGCCACTGCACCTAAGAACACGACAAACAATTTGCCACTCAGGACAGCAGCCATAAAACGACTATCGAAACAAAATGTCAGGAGCCCACTCAAATCTTCCAGATACCAAACAGCCGCTAGCTTCCTCGAGACAAAACCGCAAAAAAAAATCCAGCCCTTAAAAAAGAGTAGATCAAATGCAAAACCTGCCGAAGCACCCACTAACATGATACTTGGTAACCCCGCCCCCTCCCCCCCCCCCCCAACCACATCTTCTAAAACCCTGCCAGCCTCTTTCTCTATCTCTTTCACTAACACCACCACCACCACCACCCCCCACTCCTACCCCAATTCCAACCTCCATCTCTAACTCTCCTCCTTCACCCATCACCCCTCCCCAACTCTCAACCACACCTGAATCTCCCAAGGCCACAGTGAGTTTAGTCAATCAGACTCCAACACCTGCCAAACCCGCCACCCATGACTTAAAGGAACCTGCCCCCCCGCCCCCCCCCCCCCCACACACACACACACACTCCAACCCTACTGACAAATGGCTTATCAAACTTTACCCCCTCCCACCTCAAGAAACGACCCTGGCTACTCTACAAGCTGGTAACCCACAACTGAACTTTACTGATGTCACCACTTGGACCAATGGCTATGTGCTTATTACAGCTAACATCACCACTGTCCATCATATATATATATCCAAGGATGTTGGTACCTGCTCCTTCCCTTTGAGAATAAACCCACAAAATGCGAGGGGTCATGGAGCCAATAGGTGCCGCAACCACAGGGAACAGCCCACTTGCTACAGGTATGGCCAAAAGCACGCGAGAAGCTCTCGCAACTCGCCGTGCACCCGCCCAATACAGTGTCTAAACTGTCTAAGTACGACCGATGTCACCATTTCCAAAAAGTGCTTCGGCAACTAAATAACAGAAAAACACAGACAAGTCAAACTAAACAAAACTATTAGACAAAGGCAAAACCAGAGAACAAACGCAAGTTGGCCAACTGGAATTCATAATAAAAATGTTAGTCATAGACATAAACAACATCAAAAACACAACATCAAAAACAATCTCAAGCTTACGAACAATTAATAATAGATATAGCAAAACCAACAACTGATTACGGGACCTCAGTATGGGAGACACGTCTTCACAAGCTCCCATTAATAAAAATAACTCAAGAAACAAGGGCTTTAGCATTCTCCAATGGAACGCTAAAGGCCTCCACTCAGTGGGACATGGTGCTGAACTCATTCAACTAATTAGCACCAGTAACAACAAGCCAGATATTATCTGCCTGCAAGAAACTTGGCTAGGAACTGGCATCAAAAATAAAGCCAACACAAATAAAATAGCTAAAAAATTTAAAATACCAGCTACTTTAAAAATTTAAAATGCCAGCCACATTAATCAAAAATAACATCCCTCATTAAATTAAACTTCAAACCAACTAACAATAACCTGGAAGTCCTAGGAATTACAGTTCAACATGATAAAATGAGCACTGATGTCATTAACATTTATATCCACCTGGAACTGCCCACAATAATTTAACTTTGAACGATTATAATAAACTTATCAATAAAAATCATAACGTAATTGTAGTAGGCGACTTCAACTGTCATAATACTCTATGGGGCAACTCCTCCACGGAACCACAAGGCGAGATACTTGAAGCCTTTATCAACAACAACAATCTAGTCTGCTTAAATGATGGCAGTATCGCCTACATTTCTGATACCAATGGCAGAACTACAGCTGTCGACTTAACAATCACCTCAAATACTATAGGCGCCAAATCTGTATGGGAAATACTTTCCTTCACTCCTGACACTCTGTATCATTTTGTAAGCTCTTATTTGATTGGACCACAGAATTGTTTCTTTCTGTGTGTGAGGTGAACAGGGATTAAACATGCCTTAATGAGTTTATTCTTTGCTGTCCAATGAATAATTTAATTACTTATGTGCGGTGATTTGTTGTTATAGCTTGAATTGTTTATTTTCATGTTATGATTTATGGGTGCTAAATTATTTTTGTACGGCATAGATAACATTAGCATTGCAATAACGATTACCGTGTCTGATAACTAAAGGGAAAAAATACAATGAAAAAGAAAAGCACAAGTCTTATTTGTTGACAGTATTATTGAAATCAATACAATGTACAACTGGACAAAAGATGACTTTGGCTTATACACAAGGCTGATGATTTTGTACTTGATATTTAGGGTCAAACTAAGAGGTCGGCTTATACATGGCAATATACGGTATGTATGTATGTATATGTATATATGTGTACATATATGTGTGTGTGTGTGTGTGTGTGTATATATATATATATATATATATATATATATATATATATATATATATATATATATATATATATTGCAGATATTGTTTCTTCCTCCCTCCCCCTTGTACAACTCCACCACCCCACACACACAAACACACATACCAGAGATACAATGAAATAACATTTGAGGCTATTTAACCTTTGGACTACTAGATTAATTTTTGATAAAAACCACGTTGAGTGGGTACAAGTTTATAATTTTTACTCACATGTTTTCACTTAAATGTTTTATAAATAAATAAAATAAAGTTAATATTTGAATCAGTAAGTATTATTTTTGTGGGTTTTTCTAATTTTTATGATATTTTAGATAAGTTACCGGTAATGTTAATTAAAATTTGGCAAAAAAAGAAGAAAAAGTTGCATTTACTAGTGGGCATTTGTGGCCAGCTGTCCAGTATTGATGTCCATTATTCCCAATAACAGTGGGTTTCTGACCAGAATTTTAAAAAACCCCAACAACTATGATTTATATTCCAATATTTAGTGATTTTCATTGTTGGTAAAATTATCAAATGTATTATCAAATTAGCTGTCACAATCGGCTATCGATCCCTGAAAAGTACCACGAACGTGCCGCCATTGTTATCAAGTGAAAATATTTGCCGAAAACCAAGGTATTTTCCATTGAAAAACAAAAAACTAAAGATGCCATACTGTTGGTCAATGTATTTCCTGTGTGCTAATACAGGGTATGCACTTGGGATTTTTTTTGACTGGCCAATTGGGCCACTCAAAGCAACACTTTGACACGCCCGTACAACTTTTGAATGGCCCGCAACCGAATTTTGTTAAAGAAAAAGAACTTAACTTGCACTTTAAAAACATGTTATCATATCATACAAACAATAATAACAACACAAAAGAAGGAAACAGAACTTGTTTTAGTTTTATTACAATCTGTTGTAATTAAATTATTATGTTACCAAGGCTCGGTCTTGGAATGAATAAGGTGTTATTAATAATTATGGTCTAATGATGAGGATTAAAAAATACTAAGCTGACAGCAATCTATGTTGACATCGTTCGCCACAACGATTGGGTGTTTGGTATAGTAGACTCGGTATATTCTGTAAGAAACGAAAACGTTCCAACACAATGTAACTTCGGAAAACCTCAGGCTCGGAAACAAAATATTTCTGTGAAACATAGTGTAGCGGAATGTGTCGAGTTGTTCCAATTGTAACTACCGGTAAATGGAAAGTAAAGACGAACATGGCCTAAGTGTTCCGATTGAATCTACAAATACATTTACATGGTCAAGGTTTTCCGAATACATAATCAAAACCGGCCGAGGCATTCCGAATGGTTTTAGACTGTTCAATAGACTGGGAAAGTGGCCGCTCACTCTCAGCTTGACTAACGATGAGATTAGATGTGTCATCGGTTTCTCTCGCATTACACACACACACACACACACACACACACACCTGGGGGGACTGATACAAAGCTACAGGGACTTACTCGAGTACTGCATCGCGTACTCCAGGTCACGGGCAATCATGACTTTGGTGTACGGCAATGCTGTCGAGAAGAGGAGATGGTGGAGGAAGAGGAAAAGTGCACCAGGGGCAGTACAGGGGGGGGCCAAAACGGACGGCTAAACCGCCAGCGGCGGTCCCTTCTGCGTTGCTGCCCCTGACTCGACCCAAAATGAAAGGACCGCCTAAACGTAACTGGCCATGGTCACTAGTCTTGCCAGTTGGGAAGGCGGCTGGTCTGGGCAGGAGCAGTTGGGAAGAGGAAGGCCGTCACTCTGTCGAGCGACCAGCCTGACAAGGCAAGGCCTCCACCTTCACCAGCACCGTCCTCCTCAGACTCAGAAGCTGTCTGGAAAGTTCAGATCAGGAAAATGAAGTACAGCTTCCTGAAGTTTGTGCAGGGGGACACCTCGGATCCGGCATCACTGATGGGCGAACTAGTGGAACCAGAGCTACAACAGCTGCCTGATGGAAGCGTTTACGAGCTACACATCATCAAGTCTACAGCCGGCAAGACGTGGGTTGGTATTAACTCAGCGCTGAGAAGGAGTCTACCGACAAGCAGTCCTGGTTAGAGAGATGGATAGCCACACCATCCACAGGATTGTTGAGGCCCTTTTCGGCAATGACTACTGGAGTGTCATCACCATCCTTGCTGACCAGAGGTGGAAGCACTTCATCCCCACCTTTGCCGGTTCTCTGCTCATCAGTTCACCATAGGCAACCTCTGAGAACTGTGCCTCTAGGTTAGGGCTTAGTTGGACTTTAAACATTTTGGCTGTCATTGAAAATTTTATGTTTAGTTTTTTTTATAAAGAGTCAGACACAGTTTATTTTTAATAGCCTGTCTAAATTGCTCGAATCACCTTAAAACCTTTTCAACCGAGCACTCTAATTTTATTTTTGGACTAAAACATTTTTGCCAGACATAATTAGAATGGATCAGCTATCCTTTTTTGGCTTTAGGTCTCTGTATGTCAGCACATTATTACACCTGTCAATCTAGAGTCGGGTTTTTTTTTGTGTTTTTTTTGATGGGATGCAACCCATCTCGTCCCTCCAAGCTGTGCACCCTAACTGCTTTAACGAGGCCACTCACGTGGATATATAGATCGGACTTTAAACTTTTAGACCTTCATTCAAAATTTTTTCGAAATTACTTTTTAAAAAATATTATTAAATAGTCCGATCCTCTCTACTTTCTCTTATTTATTTTTGGACTGTCCTAAATTGCTCCAAATTACATAAATATTCAGCTGAACAGTCAATTTAAAAAAAAAAATTTTGCTTGTAATTTTCTATTTTTTTTTTTTTTTTAATTCTATTCACTTTTTTTAAAATTCTGCTCATTTTCAACTCTACACCCTCCTCTCCCCCCTCCCACCATCCCAAGTCAGGCCACCAATCTTTATCATAGGTCGGACTTGGGATGGGTGTGTTAGAAACCCTAGTGGTATATGGGCACGTTAAACTACTTATCTATCTATCTAGTGGCCGCTATTATGTCCTAAATGGATTTGGTTGCGCAGATACTAATAGGAAACCAGTTAAAAACAATACATAAAAAATAACTTTTTGATCTCTTACAAACATTAGTTATTTGCATTTTTATACATAATACAATATGCTGAAATTTTCCGTCGCCAGACGGGCGACACATGATAAGGTTTTGACTTGTCCGACGCTATTTTGACTCGTCATGGGCAATCGGGCGACCATAAAGTGCGCACACCCTGCTATTAATATTTCTGGTGAGCATTGTGGACAAACGGCAGGAAATATGAATTGGGGAATGCACTGTATACAGTGTACAGTACGTCGATTGGCGTGACGTCGGGCAAGACATCTTGCCTAGTCAGAAGGTTAAGGATAACAATTTGACAGGTGTGGATAGCCTTAAATGTTGTTTCTACACAGTGGCGGCAATGTGTTATATTTGACAGGTGTGGATAGCCTTAAACGTTGTTTCTACACAGTGGCGGCAATGTGTTATATTTGACAGGTGTGGATAGCCTTAAACGTTGTTTCTACACAGTGGCGGCAATGTTATATTTGACAGGTGTGGATAGCCTTAAACGTTGTTTCTACACAGTGGCGGCAATGTGTTATATTTGACAGGTGTGGATAGCCTTAAACGTTGTTTCTACACAGTGGCGGCAATGTGTTATATTTGACAGGTGTGGATAGCCTTAAACGTTGTTTCTACACAGTGGCGGCAATGTGTTATATTTGACAGGTGTGGATAGCCTTAAATGTTGTTTCTACACAGTGGCGGCAATGTGTGGCGGCAATGTGTTATATTTGACAGGTGTGGATAGCCTTAAATGTTGTTTCTACACAGTGGCGGCAATGTGTTATATTTGACAGGTGTGGATAGCCTTAAATGTTGTTTCTACACAGTGGCGGCAATGTGTTATATTTGACAGGTGTGGATAGCCTTAAATGTTGTTTCTACACAGTGGCGGCAATGTGTTATATTTGACAGGTGTGGATAGCCTTAAATGTTGTTTCTACACAGTGGCGGCAATGTGTTATATTTGACAGGTGTGGATAGCCTTAAATGTTGTTTCTACACAGTGGCGGCAATGTGTTATATTTGACAGGTGTGGATAGCCTTAAATGTTGTTTCTACACAGTGGCGGCAATGTGTTATATTTGACAGGTGTGGATAGCCTTAAATGTTGTTTCTACACAGTGGCGGCAATGTGTTATATTTGCTTTATTTGGGAGGGCAGGATGTAGCCCAGTGGTAAAACGCTTGCTTGATGCGCTGTCAGTCTAGGATCAATCCCCATCGGTAGGCCTAATGGGCCATGTCTCACTCTAGCCAGTGCGCCATGACTGGTATATCAATGGCCATGGTATGTGCTATCCTGTCTGTGGGATGGTGCATATAAAAGATCCCTTGCTAAGTACTAATGAAAAAAATGTAGTGGGTTTCATCTCTATGACTGTCAAAATGACCATATGTTTGACATCCAACAGCCGATGATTCAATGTGCTCTAGTGGTATCGTTAAATAAAACACCGTTTTTATGTGTAAATGTCCTTCACAGATGAATTTGAAAGAAAAGTCTGGTAACTTCGAGACATACCACTATTTCTTACACTGTGCTTCCCCTGCTACACATACTTGTTCTTGAAATAACGAGTACAAATATTTTATGCTGGACACATTAAAATGTTTATATTTTTGTCTAAAGTTCATTTCTGTTGTTTCCAGTTGAGTTGAGACTACATGGAATAGACCAAGTGTTGGTGGAACCCGTAACAAAAGCAGTGGTTCGTCAGAAGTACATGGAGCAAACATGTGTTCAACTCAGACCAAATATATCAAGTATTCTGCATTTATGGGGTTTTTTTAATTATTATTTTAAAGAATTGTTCTAAAATATCAGATGGGTGGGCATGGGAGTAATGTTTTCCAAATCCCGCCATAAAGAAAAAAGAAATCATACAGCTTTTTGTAGGGTTTTTTTGTTATGCGAAAAAGTAATTTTTATTTTTAGTGTCATTTTTGTTTAGCTGATAAATACCCTGTATTATCATGCCAACCCTTTTTTTTAATAATGCAGTTATTTTAGGCCCCCAAAAATGGCAGTTATTTTAGGTCGCCAAAGATCTACTTAATGTGTTGTAGTGATGTCATTAAAAAAAGTATATACATTCACACATGCACACACATTGGAACATGTATATACACACACACACACATACATATATACGCGCGCACGTGCATACACACACACCACATGACTATATGTCATTACAGTGATAAAATGTGTGTTTTTCTGATGCTGTGTTTGGCAGTCACCGATGATTCCGAGTTGCTAGAAAACCCATCAACCCCAGCCACTCCATGTACGCCAGCTTCCATCTGCAGCGACTCCATCAACACCAGTCTCAGGTATTTCATGCCCATCAATCCATCCATCTATCCATTCACCCACCCACTCATCAATACTAATTCATCTATCCATGCAGTGACTCCATCAACACCAGTCTCAGGTATTTCATGCCCATCAATCCATCCATCTATCCATTCACCCACCCACTCATCAATACTAATTCATCTATCCATGCAGTGACTCCATCAACACCAGTCTCAGGTATTTCATGCCCATCAATCCATCCATCTATCCATTCACCCACCCACTCATCAATACTAATTCATCTATCCATGCAGTGACTCCATCAACACCAGTCTCAGGTATTTCATGCCCATCAATCCATCCATCTATCCATTCACCCACCCACTCATCAATACTAATTCATCTATCCATGCAGTGACTCCATCAACACCAGTCTCAGGTATTTCATGCCCATCAATCCATCCATCTATCCATTCACCCACCCACTCATCAATACTAATTCATCTATCCATGCAGTGACTCCATCAACACCAGTCTCAGGTATTTCATGCCCATCAATCCATCCATCTATCCATTCACCCACCCACTCATCAATACTAATTCATCTATCCATGCAGTGACTCCATCAACACCAGTCTCAGGTATTTCATGCCCATCAATCCATCCATCTATCCATTCACCCACCCACTCATCAATACTAATTCATCTATCCATGCAGTGACTCCATCAACACCAGTCTCAGGTATTTCATGCCCATCAATCCATCCATCTATCCATTCACCCACCCACTCATCAATACTAATTCATCTATCCATGCAGTGACTCCATCAACACCAGTCTCAGGTATTTCATGCCCATCAATCCATCCATCTATCCATTCACCCACCCACTCATCAATACTAATTCATCTATCCATGCAGTGACTCCATCAACACCAGTCTCAGGTATTTCATGCCCATCAATCCATCCATCTATCCATTCACCCACCCACTCATCAATACTAATTCATCTATCCATGCAGTGACTCCATCAACACCAGTCTCAGGTATTTCATGCCCATCAATCCATCCATCTATCCATTCACCCACCCACTCATCAATACTAATTCATCTATCCATGCAGTGACTCCATCAACACCAGTCTCGGGTATTTCATGCCCATCAATCCATCCATCTATCCATTCACCCACCCACTCATCAATACTAATTCATCTATCCATGCAGTGATTCCATGAACTAAAGTAATGCACTTCCCAATATAATCCTTTTGCTCCTATTCCATTGCTGTCTGTCCTAGATGGGATCTCAGGCAAATGTCCAACAGCATGTAAAGGATAAACACACCTGAACCTAGTTAGATATGGGCATGTTAAAGAGCATCCATCCATCTATCCATCTATCCATCCATCCATTCATCCATTCATCCATTCATTCATTCATTCATTCATCCACCCATCCATCTATCCAAGTTCCACTGATCTATCCAAACATCCAGTTCATTCAGGAAAACATCCATCCATTCATTCATTCATCTATCCACCCATCCATTCATCTAAGTTCCACTGATCTATCCAAACATCCATTCATTCAGGAAAACATCCATCCATCCATTCATCTGTTCATCCGTCCATCCACCCATTCATCCATCTGGTGTCATTAAACAAAACAAACTAACTTTTCATTCATCCATCCAGACATCCAAACAAACATCTAAACACCCACCCATCCGTCCATCCATCCATCCGTCCATCCATCCATCCAAACATCCCATCCAAACATCCAATCCAATTCCATCCATATATTTGCCTGCCCATCTAAAATCCACCCATCCATTCATTCAATCAATGAATCCATCCATTCATCCAATCCATCCATCCATTCACCCACCAGTCAGTTGAGTTGTCGGTAGTGGACCATACTTCAGCTGTGTGAAAGCAAAGAGTCTGTAAATTTTATTGCTGTTGCAGTAGTCGATGTTCCACACCATCTGATTGTAAAGGCTCCTCCACCATCCAGCCACCAGTCTCGGACACGGGGGTGCTCACCGTGCCATCTCTGAGGTCCTTCGACTTCCAGTCCATAAACTACCAGCCAAGACCACCGCCACAGTCCATAGCAGCTGACCACACCACCAAGGAAAAAGTCAGACGGTATTTATCCATTTAGTTGAACAATCTCGATTTGCCTGTTAATTGCACACCACAAAAGAAATACATATGCAGGAATTTATCTAGTTAAGTTTTCTGCTAGGATTTGTATGATGATGCCAGTCTACAACAGCAGATCACACAATAGAAGGTAAAATAATCATCAGGTATACGTTTCTGCTTACATTACTATGCAATTCCAAATAGTGAATTAACAGAAGATTATCTCGGCAGGAGTTTTGTCCATTTTGTTCGCTATATGGATTTGGGGAGGGACGTAGCACAGTGGTAAAGCACTCGCTTGATATGTGGTCAGTCTGGGATCGATCCCTGTCGGTGGGCCCATTGGGCTATTTCTTGTTACAGCCAGTGCACCACTATTGGTATATCAAAGGCTGTGGTATGTACTACCCTGTCTGGGATGGTGCATATAAAAGATCCCTTGCTGCTAATTGAAAAGAGTATCCCATGAACTGGTGACAGTGGATTTCCTCTCTCAATGTCTGTGTGGTCTTTAATCATATGTCTGACACCATATAATCGTAAATAAAATGTGTTGAGTGTGTCATTAAATAAAAATTTCTTTCTTTCTGTATGGATTTGTAATACTAGTGGATGAGACCACAAAGGGTGAAGAGTTGGTAGTTTTCTGTCTGGGTTAGACAGTGCCAGGTACAGGTGTAGTAATGCAAGACTGGTTGAACTGACTTGAATATATCCTCTTTTCAGACATGGAATGTTTACTCGGTGGTAGAGTACCTGAGGTGCAGTGGGTCACGTTTTCTCTATCTCAAATAGTACTTCCATTAAGCTATATTAAAAGCCATAGAATGTACTATCCTATCTATAAGCCATAGAATGTACTGTCCTATCTATGGGAAAGTGCAATTAAAAGATTCATGTTTGCTTTTTAGTAGGAGGATCCTGTGCAACAGAATGGGCTCTCCCAGTCTCTTTCTTCCCCTCCCTTTCTGTTCTCCCCACTCTCTCTTCCCTCGTTCCCCTTCTCCACTTCCTGTTTGTGTTTCTCTCTTTCTTTCTCTTTCTCTCTCTCTCTCTCTCTCTCTCTCTCTCTCTCTCTCTCTCTCTCTCTCTCTCTCTCTCATATGTGATATATTGTAACCACTTAGTTTAATGTTGACATATTTTATAGAGAACGCATCAAAGATAGCTGTGATCAGTTAAGAGTGTTACTACCATACATTCGGGGTCGCAAAACTGACATGGCATCCATTTTGGAGATGACTGTTGACTATTTGAAAATAGTAAACACAGCTTTGCCCCAAGACTTCCAAAATCAGGTATATAATTTTATTATGTTTTCTGTACATCCAGTTTAGCTTGACACGTACATTCAAACTATGATAATTCAAACATCGATCTCTCAGAAACAGGGTTTAAAAAAAAAACTAAACTGAGGGTCCCATTTGAATTGTTCTACAAATTAGTAATAACAGACTTTGAAACATACCTCGAAAACTCAAAAAGCTCCATCTCCCTATCTAATGTTTTGTCCCACCATGTCCAGATTACCATGAGTGTAACAGTTTTGGTGTTTTTTAATTTCAGGTCATTAATATCCTCAGTAATGGAACCCGAGACGTCGCCAGTCCAACCCGAGGTAAAGGTGATGGAAACCGACCAGCACCACGACGCAGTAGCCGTCGTACCACCCAGCCTCCAGAATCTCCATCGGTGACCAGGGTCACGTCCACTGTGGAAGCTGGGTAAGGTGCTGTGCAGTATAACACTCCAGGGGAGGGGAGTTTGTCGTACTACCCAGCCTCCCGAATCTCCATCGGTGACCAGGGTCACATTCACTGTGGAAGCTGGGTAAGGGGCTGTGCAGTATAACACTCCAGGGGAAGGGGTTGGGGGTGTTTTAATATACCGCCCAGCCTCTCGAATCTCCATCGGTGACCAGGGTCACATCCACTGTGGAAGCTGGGTAAGGGGCTGTTTAGTATAATACTCCAGGGGGAGGAGGGGGGTGTTTGTCGTACCATCCAGCCTCCTGAATCTCCATCGGTGACCAGGGTCACATCCACTGTGGAAGCTGGGTAAGGGGCCGCTCAGTATAACACTCCAGGGGGAGGGGCGGTGGTGTTTGTCATACCACCCTGTTTTCTGAATCTTGTCCACAGTTGTTTTCAGCATTTGGAGAGAGATTTCAAGAAAAAAATGCTAATGGTATAGAATATGCATCCTTGAGTAACTGTCAGATGTTTATTTTTAGATCCAGCCAGTGCTCCACAACTGGTGTAACAAAGGCCGTGGTATGTACTATTCTGTGTGGGATGTTGCATGTAAAAGATCCCTTGCTGCTAATCGAAAAGAGTAGCCCTTGAAGTGGCAACAGTGGGTTTCCTCTCTCTATATCTGTGTGGTCCTTAACCATATGTCTGATGCCATATGACTATAAATTTACAAAAATGTGTTGAGTGCGTCGTTAAATAAAACATTTCCTTCCTTCCTTGTTTTCAGAAGCGATCCGTGCCATGTGTCCTCTGGGTACGAGGTGTTTGATCCTGGCCGAGCCACCTGTACATCCACACCCGGTCCCGCTTCCACCACCACACCCGTCCCTGGGGCCAAGAGAGGTGCGTTATCCGATATAGTACTTGCCCTTTTTTAACATTGTACCTTTTCCCAAGAAAAATCCTGCATCCAAACTTTGTATTATTTTGTTTATCTTGACCAGGGTAAAAAAACACAGGATTGTCAAGATTGGAGCCCCATGTTTATAGTCTACAGACTCCAGGGTATCATAAAGTCTCATGAATCTGTAGGCTAAATGTCATGTAATTAAAAGTATGGATTCTCTGAAAGTCATGGGTATGTTGAATAAGTATGGACTCTTTGATTTAAGTACTACTCTACATAAATACTTTTTTTTTCCGTTATCTCTTTTCTTTATTTCTATTTTTCTGTTTCCTTCATTCTTTCTTCTTTCTCTTTTTCAATAATATTTATTTCTGTTCATATTTAAATTGCAAAAATATATTACTGTTGTAATATGTATGTATTTTGGAGAAGGCCTTGAAAGTGTATAACTTGTGCCTAATCCATTTGTTCTTTAAAAAGCAATAAAATATGTTTCAAACAAAATACATTTTGATTTGAAATTTCTGTTTTTTTGTTTTTTTAATTAAATTTAAAAATTATAAACAAAAGAGCACCATTACTCTTTTAAATATTTACAAATTGGTCATGTTATGGCAAGCAGTATTATTTTCCACGATGTTAATGTCATCGTTCCAGATCTCACAGACTCCTACGATGTGAAGCCAGTGAAGCGAATGCACCTGTCAAATGAACTTGCTACTCCCAAAGGTTGCCAAGGACCCATGATATATATATCTGGTGAAATTGAAAGAACAGAACCCACAGGTAGGTGATTTGATCAGATATTTTTGCTTTTTCTTGTTCCAACCAATGCATCACAACTGGTCAAAGGCCGTGGTTTGTGCTTCCCTGTCTCTTGGAAAGTGCATATAAAAGATCCCTTGCTGCATTAGAAAAAATGTAGCATATTCCTCGGATGACTACATGTCAGAATTACTAAATGTTTTTGACATCCAATAGCCGATGATTATGCTATGATTATGCTATCCTGTCTATGGAAAAGTGAATATAAAAGATTCCTTGCAACTAATGGAAAAATGTAGTGGGTTTTCTCTGAAGACTATGGGCCGAGTTTCCAAAGCCTGTTTTAGACTTGCATATGTGTAACTATATACATTTAGAATGATTAAACACCCACGTTTAAGAAAAGCGGGCTTCGTAAATTTGGCCCTGTATGCAAGACTGATCAAATATTTGACATCCAATAGTCTAGTGGTGTCGTCAAACAAAAATTTGAAATGTTAATAACAGAAAGTGTGCTTGAATCTTAACTGGATACAAACAAAAATATCTCTTTTGTTCAACGACACAATGGGAGCACATTAATTTCTTATACCATGGCCTTTGATTGATGAATTGTGGGGCACTGGTTGAGATGGGAAAAATTCAATAAAAGATCAAGCACAGATGTTGATGGTTGGTAAGAATATATATAAAATAATGTCATAATGATACTGAGCTGTGCATTCATTCTGGATTGAAGCCAGTACCTTGCAAAACAAACTGATCATAATAACTTTCAAACATAATAACGTGACCATTTGTTTCATCAGTACTGGTTATAATGTCCATTGGTAACTCACTGGTCATACTACGTATCTAACAAACCAAATGACCAGTCCAAAAAAATGGATCTTCAAGGATCAAAGCTAGTGATTTATTTTGAAAGATATTTTAATCATGTATGGAAAAACTATTAACTGGGAATGTATTTTGATGTGACTGATGATAAAAATGAGCTTCCCACTATTGTTATGTTTGTTTGCCCATTCATTAATTCAGTCATATATCAAGGCCGTGGTATGTGCTATCCTGTGTGTGGGATGGTGCATATAAAAGATCCCTTGCTACTAATGGAAAAAAAATAATCATGCCTTCATTCCTTCAAACAAATCTTCTTAATTTTTCAGTGGAAGTCTCGAAGGAAGACAACCCATCTCCTCTTCACCTGCAGCCTCTTCACTTGGCCCAGTCACACCTGTATGCTGACGACAACAACCGGCTGTACTCAGGTAGTTTCCTCCCAGCCGACGCCTATCAAGTGAATCCACACTCCCAGCTCCCGCCCACCACCACGTCGAGAGTCTCGGGGCTGGACCGAGACAGCTACGGACTTTACTTAGACACAGGCTTCTACCACTACTACACAGGCCAGACCGGCGCCAACACCAGCTACGCCACAAACGGTCTTTCGGACTATGTTAATCCCAACGCTGTACTACCGATGGCCTACTCGGCCAGGCTTGGTACGGGTCACAAGTATGATGACCACGACAGGTATGCAGGGTTAGGTGCCACTGATGATCTCTACTCATTCTCCTCAAAGAGAGGAACCACATGACACGATTAAGCTAGACCCAGGTAGATGAGGTGAAAATTCTTCTCTTGCAGGAATTAATTTTCTCTCCAGAATTCAGGATTTTAAGGCGATCTGAAAAAGTGTTGCTACCCTGGTTGTCTGATGAACAGCTCACAGTAATGCCCGATTGTTCAAGACCATGCATAGTGTTCCAAGTTTTGTTTTTGTCCAACATCTGTTCATGCCTGGGATGGTATGACTGAAGAATGGTTTGGGCTTGATCAGTTGATGACTATTTTTGTCTTTCATTTCTGACAGTTCAGGTTTGTTCATCTTGAATATGTGTCTTTACACCAACACAGCAGAGGAAATAATTGTGCCAATTGCCAAGGTTTAAACCTTTGTCTTTGGTTATGGTTGATATATAAATGCAAATAGCATTGAACATGAGCAATATTACTGGTACTTTAAAAAAAAGTGTTTCTTGTTGAATAGTGGATAATTGCAAATAACAATTAATGATAAGCATGCAACATCATTTAAGCCTTTATTGCTTAATGGTGGCCAAGTTGTTCGATTGCCTATTGCAGAACTCTCAATGGTGGTACAGACCAGTGTGAAAACTATGCAATAAAATACTGTGATATGTTTGAAAATATGGCTGGACCGTTCTGTTTTGGAATACTTTACAGTTTTTGTAGTTTCAATTTTTTTTAATACGATTTTCTTTTTTTAACGTAACTGTGTGTATTTTGTGAACATGTACTGTAGTTGATTCTATTTTCTTTTAGTAGACACTATCTTGTGCATTGAGTTTGTTTGGTTGATGTTTGTACTTGAAGCTGAGTCATGTGCAAGAAATGCATTAACCATTGGGTTGCCGATTTGAAAACAAGTGATATAAAAGTAACCATTTTGCCTATATGAAGAGTTTTTCAAATGAAGACTGGAGTCCTGTCAAAGCACATATGATCTTCACTTTTTTTTTTAGTTCAGTGAGTCAAATTTTCTATAAAGTTAAAGGCATACTGTCACAGATTTAAGGACCTTATTTCTCTAAAAATGAATAATAAATCAAAATTACATTAATTTTTACAGACCAAATCTAGCTATTGCATCACTTTAACCACACCATGATGAAGTGAAATCTATATCAACCCTCTCAGCTATGTTAGTTTTTTAATTATAGACCATTGCCATAATTCAATAATTTTTTACAAAATATCATTAATAAGTGGAGTATGGTTACATAGATGGTTGAATAAAGTACATTTAGCGACAAATCAAATATATATATTTTTAAGTAATACTTTGTTAGGCCATGTAAATAGGTCAGTGGTCTGTGACAATATGCCTTTAAGATCTTAAACTCCAAAGATTTTTATTTGTTTGTGTGTTCTTTTCTCCACAGAGTTGTGGGTTGATCACTTGAAGCAGTTTGTTTATATGTACCTTTACTATATCTTATCGAATCAACCTATCACAACTGGAATTGCCTCAAATTGAGGTCAAAATGCTTTATGAATGGAGATGGTGTACAAATAGATGGACTAAATGGTAGCCCCTAGAATAAATATTAGAGGAAATTATTTTATGATTTTCTGTTTTCCACTTTTTGCTCAAGGTAATGTCATTGAAATAGGTTTTATTAATGTGAGAATATATATATATATATTAGATTTTAAAAAGCAAAGAAAATCAAATTATGTATAATGGATATGTAGTTAAGTATTTAGTGATTGGAAACTTGTGAAAACGATGTTGAAGGATACTTTCCATACGTCCATCTTGAGACATGTTGAGGGGACATTACATAATAACTGCCAATATATGATGTATTAATTAATAATGCATATTAATGATTTGGTGATGAATATACAAGTTTTGGTTGAGTATTTATTTGTTGTATGGATCTCGTTATATTTTGTGGAAGCTATTATGTTAAATGCATACTTCCTCGAGATACAGGTATGTTTTGAACTGATTTCAGCATACGGATTATGTTTATTATTTTAACTTTTGAGTGGATTACAACACGCATTTATTTGGCATTACAACATCAGAAACGAACATGATGCTACAAATTTCATGCCACTGTTTGAAGATGACAAAAGTAGATTTGTTCATATTTTGTTGATTTGTTGGATTTTTGTTAGATCGGTTTTATTTCCTTAAGATTTATGAAATTTGGGGGGGGGGAAACATGACCGAAAAAGCCCAAGATATTTGTTTCAAATTGTTTAATGGTTAATACAGCTCAAATAACATATGATCTGTGGTTCTTTTGTTTTTGTTTTTTAAATCATACCTGTGTATTTCCACTTTGTGAAAAGTAGTACTATGTAAAACTATTCATGTACAACCTCTGGATGATTTTGCCATTACTGCATTATCATCTAACCTGTCCTAAAGCTGGTTACCTCTGCTGTGGTAATATTGTTTTTGCAGTTCTTAACTATTTTATCTTCTGTTAATGAATATTTGTGCCAATGCTAAATACAGCGGTGACTTGAAAATGTTAAAATACTAAATCTTTAATGTCTATTTTACAAAATAATGCAATCAGATATTCTAGTAATTTTGATTGTATTTGCTTATTTATAGGCAAGCTTCCAAGTTATATTTATTTTAAACCTTTTTGTTAAAACAGGTGTAATTTTTCGGTTGCCTGGTGTGTGTTTTTTAACAAATGCCACAAATATCTAAAGATTAGAATAAATAAATATATTTCCCAAAAGTTATCAGAATGTAATTAATCATGCACACATATTTAATGGTTTGAAACTTACCTCTGGACTCTTGGAGCTATATTTTTGAAGCTATCGATAACGTAAACAGGTGTAGGCTGAGGCATGTTTCGTGTGTCATAGTGACATTGTAGCCCGTAACGGATAAAGCACTAAGATGGCTTTGAAAAACTGTAGCCAGTTTTATTTAACCACACACAACTGTTCTGATTTTGGTTGGATTATCAAGTCACTCTTGTATTTGTCTTCTTGTTTTATTGGGACTTGAAGGAGCAGTGCATGCCAGAGTTGCACACGCAAGGCAACCATTGCTCGTGTCTGGTCTCATGAACAAACCTACCCACCCCTTGCATATGCTACTAGTCTTTCAGAAACGCCGTGGCGTCATTATTTATTCTTAAATTGGTTTTTAATTTTTGTTAATTTTTTGTTTTGCATGAAACTTATAGAACAGAACTATGATTATTATTATTTATTATTTATTTGCTATGTAAAAAAAAAGGGGAACATTTAGTAAGATTAATTTGATAATAAAAGAGTAAGCAAGTAGTTTCATCTTGATTTGTTGTATGTCATCATTAAGTTTACCTGTTTTCATAGACGTGCAGGCCCCTAGGAACGATATCTGGAGCAGGGGGACAGCCTCCAGTGGGGATGGGCACAAGCTCTATCGTTACCTTCATTTATATAGTCAGAATTATCGGTTTCATGTCTATATCCAATTAAGGTTCAATCATGCGGTCCTGAGTAACAGTTATTGGGTTGGGGCGGGGGGGGGGGGGGATAACTAACATTATACATAAACCCTTTCCCCAGTTGAAAGGATCATTACTATTTATTTCCCATCGTCCCACCCCCATCTTTTGACGCCGAGCTGGACAACTTATTCTGTACTAATGGTATTGCAGATCCGCCACCGAGGCTGGGGCCTAATTCACAAAGCTCTCTTAGGCTCTTAGAGGGGGGGGGGATAGATCCCATTAACTTGTTTGGATATTTTTTTCTGTGTAAGATGTTGAAAACTATTGGGCGGAATTTACGTAGCGTGGTTTTCTTAAACGCAGGTGATTTTATGCCTCGTAAATGTATTATGTAGTGACACGCGTGTAAGACATAAACAGGCTTTGTAAATTCGGCACTATATTTTATTCAACATAACATTTCCTTCACTTCGTTTTGTCCAGTTGGTGTTTTTAAGTACTCCAATGTCTTGTAATAAAAATGGAGCCAACTTCATGATGTTCGATTCATGAGCATTTAAAAAAAAAAACATTTACATTAATACCCCCGCCCTCCAAAACAAAAAACCCTACAAAATATTTATTAAAAAAATAAAACAAGATCATGTTGGGTTTTTTATTGATTATATATACTCTTTGGATATAATTTATATATATATACTGGTCGATAAACATTGGTGAAGCCTGCTCCAGCTCTTGAGCATTGGCATCTTATTGCACAAACATATTTTGTACTCCATTGTCTTGCCTCCATATACCTGTATATAGTGTCTGGCAACTCGCCGTGCTGCCAGATCATGTATTAAACAGAGGAGGTTGGTAACACGAACCTTTAAGTGGTGTCGATGTTTTTGTATTTGCAAGTACCAAGCTGAAAAGAGGGAAATGTGTATCGTAACAATATGAAAATGTAATTTTTTCATGTTTGCTATCAAATATAAACGCACGTACGTACAAAGAAGCATGCACGCAAACACAATTGTGTGCACAAAGATTCATGCAATCACACATACAAGTCGTATACATGAATTTCCTAGTTACTGTTAAAAATAAAATAAATACCCCTCCCAAACAAAAAAAGAATAAACGAACAACTTTGTTTTAAACACAACTTAACGACCAGTGTATTAGTTTTAATACTAAAGAACAATTAACAGTTCCTGTCCCCTTACAGTTGTAACATTAAAGTACATTTTTATTTACCAATCCCGTTTAACTTGTATTGAAGTACATAATCACTTTAATTATCCATTATTTAAGTAGTTCAGTTTTTAGGTGGCTGCATTATATATATATATATATATATAATGCGCTTGACTAGATGTATTTGCAACAATGTTGTAGTTGTGTGTGGGTGCGTTCTTTGTGGTTAAAAAAAAATTCAAATGATTAATAACTTTTTGACAGGAATGGTACTTTTTAAGAGTTAACCGACAAATGCGTAACGTACCCACCTATTTAACACGTACGTCATTCCGTCCACCGTAACGTACTATCATAGATACCTTTTCTCTCTTGCTCTGTCCGCTGACCGGTTCATAATGTCGGACATTCCAAATAGTTCATCTTCAGAACTCCAGCTGCTGTCCACAGAAAAGTTGGATTCGTCTAACCTGTAATTAAAAGAGGGCGTTATTTAGCTTGGTTGAGTGCTCGCGTGAAGTGCTTGCGTTGCACGATCGAACCACCTCTGATTGGGGTTTTCCTCGTTACAACCAGTGCATCGCAACTGGTCAAAGGCCGTGGTATGTGATTAATTAATCAATGTGCTCAAGTAGTGTCGTTAAACAAATGTGAAATTGTTTGGTTCGGTAGGGGACATGTATTGCTTTAGCAGTACTGTCATAATGCTTGTTCTAATGAGATCTGTCCGGTGCTAGTTTTGATTAGTAAACTAGTCTGGGAGTGGCAGTCCTCTTTTTGGCTGTGCAATAGGGATGAAATATCCAATAAATGATCTTAGTAGTGACAGTCCTCCCGTAGACGAGGCACTAGATAGAGATTCATGGAATCAACCACTATTTTGCCAAATGCTCATTTGACTGCATTGTGCAGAGATACAGTCCTGATCACGTATTACGGTTTTGTCTTTCAGATTTCATCAGGTTTAACAGTGGCGTAGGAAGGTGCCAAAAAGTGGGGGTGGGGGCACACTTATATTTACACACTTTTACACTATTACAAAGCAAATATAATGCAAAATATCTGAAAATTGGGGGGCACATGCCCCCTCCCCCCTCCCGTTTCCTACGCCATTGGGTTATGATCGTTTAAATATTCTAACGAACTGTCTATTACAAATTCCGACAACCTCTCTCTCTCTCTCTCTCTCTCTCTCTCTGTCTGTCTGTCTGTCTGTCTGTCTGTCTGTCTGTCTCTCTCTCTCTCTCTCTCTCTCTCTCTCTCTCTCTCTCTCTCTCTCTCTCTCTCTCTCTCTCTCTCTCTCTCTCTCTCTCTCTCTCTCTCTCTCTCTCTCTCATACACACAGTCAAACTTCGATAACTCCACCTTCGATCTCTCTCGAAAATTTCGATCTCTCGACCTGAAGCAACGGTCCCAGCCGAATTGCTATACAAACTAGTAATAACGGCCTTCGAAAACTCAAACTTCGAACACTCGATAAACTCGATCTGTCGACCTAATTCTTTGGTCCTGCCATAAAGATTTAATAGAGTTGCACCTCTAAAACTCGACGCGTGTGGATTGATCAAACTCACTCACTCACTCACTCACTCACTCACACACACACACTCTCTCTCTCTCTCTCTCTCTCTCTCTCTCTCTCTCTCTCTCTCTCTCTCTCTCTCTCTCTCTCTCTCTCTCTCTCTCTCTCTCCTGGACTTAACCACTGCCGCTGATGTATTTTTTGTGCTGGGGTGTCGTTAAACATCTATTCTATTCTATTCTGTTCTGTTCTGTTCTATTTATTCATTTAATCGCAGTCCAGGGTAGATATGTCTGTTTTAGTGGGAAAGGTGCATTTCAGCGGGAGATTCAGCTCCTGGTCAGGTCACCCAGGCTGGATTGGTGAAAGGGTAGAGGCTAAACTAATATGGATCACTGCCGAAGACGGATAAGCCGGGCCAAACTTCATGTAGGGAGGGGCCTAACCGCAGCTCAACGCACATTCACTCATATGCACCCAGACCATAACAGCAGAGACAGTTACTACAAACGTTCAAGAGAAGACCAGGTGATGATGACACGACTAAGAACAGGCCACTGTAAACTCAAGTACCACAATCATGTACACAACATTCTGAGTGGGAGAAACTGGAACGTGATTGTGGCAAAGCCGCCATGACTGTCAAAGGCGTAGCCAGCATGAGGCGCTTGCCTCGTCTGGAATTTCCCCAGATTTATTTTATTTTTCCCATGGCACTGATATTTATTTTACAGGCCTGCGTTTTCCTTGGCGTTTTTTTCCCTCTCTGGCTACGTCCCTGACGGTCAATCATTTCCTGCAGCATTGTCTCCACTACCACGACAAGAGAAGAGCAGTCTGGCCTTTTGATGAACCCCTGAACGAGAAACTTTTCAGCCTCAAGGAAAACCTGCAACGCACAGCAGCATTTGCTCGAGCTACTGGGGTCCCTATCTGAGCGTTCAAAGAAGAAGAAAGAAAGAAAAAACGAAAACAAAACCCATACTAACACTGTGACGATGTAGTTGCATCCATTATTTTTTCTTTTCCCGTGCAGTTGAGAGAGTTTGATGTAGACCGGCTGTTCGTCCTTGACACAGGCCGAGAAATTCGTGTTGGCGAATCGTCTCCAATGGTTACATCCCCTGTATAGGAATTAAAATACAATTGTGGAAACATAATAGTCCAAATTTGGGCGTTATAGATGATCAGTTTAGGACTATATTTATTTCATCTATCATTTTAATTAAAACTTAACACCAATTACTTTCTATAGATGACTTAAGTTATAAAGCAATAAACTCAGTTCCCTTTCGTCATATACATTTCCTTACAGTTATTTTCAAACCATATTATAAGGTAACGGTTAAGGTTCGAACTCGAACACAGTGGGCCGAATTTACAAAGCCTGTTTTAGACTTACACACGTGTAACTACATACATTGACAATGATTAAACATCTGTTTTAGACTTGCACACGCGTAACTACATACACTGACAATGATTAAACACCTGTTTTAGACTTGCACACGCGTAACTACAGACATTGACAATGATTAAACACCTGTTTTAGACTTGCACACGCGTAACTACATACACTGACAATGATTAAACACCTGTTTTAGACTTACACACGCGTAACTACAGACACTGACAATGATTAAACACCTGTTTTAGACTTACACACGCGTAACTACAGACACTGACAATGATTAAACACCTGTTTTAGACTTACACACAATGATTAAACATCTGTTTTAGACTTACACACGCGTAACTACATACACTGACAATGATTAAACACCTGTTTTAGACTTACACACGCGTAACTACAGACACTGACATTGATTAAACACCTGTTTTAGACTTACACACGCGTAACTACAGACACTGACAATGATTAAACACCTGTTTTAGACTTACACACGTGTAACTACAGACACTGACAATGATTAAACACCTGTTTAAAAAAAAAAAAAAAAAAAAAAAAACTAAACTAAACAACAGGCTTCGTAAATTCGGCCCGTTGTCTTTAAACCTGTATACAGGCCCGGATCCATGATGTTGTACGGGGCCCCACAAACTTCTAAAAAGGACATGTCTGCGTTTTGTTATAGGCAAATAAACCGATCTCCCAATGGGAGCGAGTGTGTAAGGGTTCGAGGGCAAGGCTCCCCAGATATTGTTTTTTATATGAAGATGCCCAGAGAGGCCTTTCAGGGTGGTTCCAGAATTTTGTAAAGGGGATTACAAAATTTTAACAAAGGGAAGTTTGAGTTTGTCGAAGGCAAACGGAGCGAAATGTATAGGGGGTTCGGGGGCAGACTCCCAGATATTTTTTATATAAAGATGCTCAGGGCAATTCAGTATTGTATTGTGGATGAATTTCTTTTTACGTAATTAAATAGGGCACTTTAAACGGACAGGTGGTGGTGGTGGGCAGGGAAGGGAGGGGGATTGGTCCAATGGGACCCCCTATGAATCCGCGAATGATATATTATAAACGCAACGTACTATATTGTGTGTCGTTGACACAGTCTTTGAACAATCATCCGTTAGTTATTACTTAGAAATGGATGCACAGAGTACAAATGAACGAATAAGTATTCTGCCCCCTAACCCCGAAGATTGTTACCTTCGTTTATTCATTAATACGAACACGGAGCCAACGAGAGTCGCAACTGTCAAACAGGCGCCAACTCCAATAGCAATTCCTATCCAGAGTTTGGAATCTAGGGGGAAAGCAACAACAGCAGCAACGTTAACATAACACCACTATCAACAACAACATTTATGGGGACAAGTGAATTATTGCTGGGCATGGTGTTCAACGTCATATCTATGGTTAAAGGCATATGGAGTGACACTTCACTGGAGGTTGAGAAGGTATTTGCTTGAATTTTTTTTTTTAATGTGTGTGTGTGTGTGTGTGTAATATTTCTATCGTTCTATGTTATGTGCTCCCCCCCCCCCCCAAAAAAAAAAAAGAAGAAAAAAAAAAGCCGATAACCCTAATGAATATATAATTATTTTTACTGTAACTTTAATATTTCACACCTATTGCCATATATGTCACCTTCAGTAAATCAAATTTAGGCCAATAGATCAAATACTGTTAAAATAACAACATATTAAAAAATATATATGCCAAAAGCCAAGTGAAATTTGATCTATAGTACATAAACAGTAACAGAGTTTAAAATAGTAAAATTACAGTCTCCATACGTTTTAGCCAATTCCATATTCAGTAGGGTTATTTTGTTGGGGGGGGAACCCGATATAGTTTTCATATAAGGCGTCGGAAGATGACATCAGATAATCAGATAGGGAAGTAACTATCCCTCCCCAGTTTCCTATGACTTTGCTATTATTGAAATTCGTAAACCGTGAACGACAAAGGACCTTACAATACGACCTTATAATTTACGACCTTACAAGTCCCAAACTGAGATGTCAAAATGACTCGACAGCGACACATTCCTTTTCTTTGTGTGTGTGCGTGTGTGTGTGTGTGTGTGTGTGTGCGTGCGTGTGTGTGTGTGTGTGTGTGTGTGTGTGTGTGTGTGTGTTTTTGTTTGTTTGTTTTTAATGTGCTTTTCTACATTATTATAGCTTACCTGAGGCATTACATCTGACATCCCAAGGACTGTCATTTTCTTCTAACGTTATAGAAATATTTGAGGATTCTTTGTCGGACAGACGACTTTGCAACAGCTCAAGACCAGAGCTGGAGTCTTCGTCTTGATCATAGTTATTCAAAAACGAATCTTTCGTCTTCTTGCCCCCACTATTTAATTGTGGTCTTGATTTATAGACTTTGTGTCGGGAATTTGGAACAAAGCGCGATTTTGAACTATCTGGTATTCGGTTGACATTACCAATGCCCATGGCTGTGTTTTTCGTATGATGGGAATGTTTAGAATATTTTTTGTTATGGTTTGCCATGTCCTCGTGCTTTTTTGTTTCTGTCACATGCTTGTCTTGCTGTTTATGGTAAACTGGAAATATTTGGTGTCCCTTTAACATTGATTCACTTTTCATTCCATTTTTCTTTTTATATTTTTCACCTCTACTAGATTCAATCAACTTTTCATGGGCTTCTTTGGCCTTCATTAACATGTCAAAATCATCTTTGACCTTGGGTAACCGTTCACCGTAACCTTTTGTCTTAAATATATTTTCGAGTTCACCCTCGGCCTTAGTTAACTGTTCAAGTTCCGCTAATGGTGTCTGATTTTCCCCACGTTTGATACTGTCACTTGGCTGTATATCGTCTTGAAGTAAATCGTAAATATCATAGTCTATGTCTGGGTTATCTTGGGCTCCGATGTCGTCCTTCTTGTTATGCAAGTCAGTTGGTACCCTGTGAGATTTTGTCTCTACAAAAAGCGAAACGGTCGATACATGAAACAAAATTAATTTTACTTTGCTAAAATCAAATAATCATTGAAAATGTTCTAAAAATTAATTCACTTATAAAATTAACAAAATATATCAATATTCGAGACGTGATATTTGGCATCAAGAAAGTGAATCAACGCGTTGTGGAGTTCTTTGACAATGTATATAATGTTAAGAAGACGTGCTTACAAGGAACACTTTGGTACAACAGTATTTATTGGTGCATTTAACTATAGGGTTCCATGACTTAAAGAGGATTCGTACAAAAGGCTTCAGGCTCTTTAATTCTCATACTTAGGCATAGGCTCCATACTAACACATGGGCTTCTTTGGTATCAAGAAAGCATGGATGGGCTGGGATGGATTAAACTGCCAGTGGACACGTATGAGGTAGTGGAATGACAATAATTCACTCTGTCATAAGCGTACGAGACAGCGGGGGCGGGGGCAACTGCCAACCCACACACACACCCCAGCAAAATCTCAAATTCGGGCAAAAATTATACAGATATTCGGGCAAAATGTGCTAACCCGATACCTTTGAACTATGTACATGTATTTCCATTACTCTACCGTCAAAATGTAAAAATGCGTAGTGATTCGTTTGCAACCCTATATAGCTGTTTGGTAGTAATGCTAATATGATTAAATGAAAAAATAATTCCAGATTCGGGCATTTTCGTTTAATTCGGGCAATAGCCCGCCTGCCCCCCACCCCCACCCCCACCCCCACCCTTACAAATATGGGAGACTCTTCCCATTAGATACAGCCATGTTGCTAACATAATGGAGTCGCCAACTTGTAATTCCATCCTTTTCGACTAACTTATTTGACAGTTTATAATTCGAAGTCAGCGCTTCGTTATGGTATTTACTCGCCACCTCCGCTGGCTCTGACGGTCCTGATTATAAATGACTTTGGAGGGGAGGGGGAGAGATAGAGAACGGGAGATACACACACACACACACACACACAAAAGAGAGAGAGAGAGAGAGAGAGAGAGAGAGAGAGAGAGAGAGAGAGAGAGAGAGGAGAGAGAGAGAGAGAGAGAGAGAGAGAGAGAGAGAGAGAATTTGTTACTTACGGTCGCCGTTGTATATTGGTAAATTTGATATATTTTCACAATATTTTGCTTATACTCTCTTTATATATGACGATTTTATTGCCATTTAACGAGTATTTACATATACCAAAAATTTCTACCCATAAAATCGCACCAAAATGGCGAGTGAAATAGCCTACCTTGTATCTTTTATATCGTAGGGATCGACATTTTTTGTATATGTAAATACTCGTTAGTAAGACAGTAAACTCAAATAATTATATTGTGGTAATTTATATAATTTACTACTATACAAAAAATTTACGTTTGTGTAATCATCAACAAATATATCACATTGATTTACCAATATAGGCCTACAACAATGTTGTGTCAAGTGTCTGTGCGGCGCATACAATGCCTACTGTGATTCTGCACAAAAGTTACATTACTATAATAATTAAGGAATACTTTCCCAAACTTACTTGATATCATAAACCATAAGATCAACAGTGTAGAGGATGTATAATAAAATGCTTGCATTTTCTCCACCTGTCAGGTAAATTAATAACGTAATGGTTACGATATTGACGTCACTCGCAAATGACGTCATTGTGCATGACCGTAAAGATAATATTAAAAAGATAAAAGATAAAAACTTTATTGCATATAAACATTTCACATACGGAACTGGATGCAAAACATATGTATAAACAAGAAACAAACAAAATGACTAAATAAGGACTAATTATGGGCAATACGTGTATAATCGTGAACAAATTTGCATACCGCACCAGCACAGGCTGGATTTTGGTTTTGCATAATATATATAAATTTTTCTTGCATACTCATACTTTTAAATAGGTAATTATGGAAAGTTAAATATGCATATAATTTGACCATTATATTTCTTACATATTATGATATGATGGTATTCATCTTCAATTACATTGCAGTGGTCACATAAACGTTCTTCCACTGGAGTGAAGGGTTTTGTATGGCGCCCAGTCTCTATTTTTAATTTGTGGTCACTGAGACGTAATTTAGTAAAAGCTTTACGGTGTTCTCGATGTATACAGTGTAATAAATATGGCTCTAGTTGAATATTGTTTATATAATTTGTACGTTCGCATCTTATTACTGGATCCATCTCTTTTGGCTGGAACTGTAAGGTTTTCTTTTAAAATACTGTGATACTTAGTTTTAATTATATTTATAAGATGAATGGGATAATTGACAGTGCTTCGTTTTTGATTCACTCACCAATGTAATAATATAATTTGTGAAGCCATCCAATATTTTTCTTTTCAAGGCTTGTGCATTCAGAGAAAGCATGTTGTAAAATAATGTTGTCCGTAGTTTGCATATGGGAGTAAAAATGTAACATTCTTTTTACCACAGACAACAGGAGTGGGTACAAACCTAGCTCAGCTCTAAGAGGCCCAATTATGGGTACGACTATTAACCTGTAGTGTTGATTTACAGAATTTTAAAAGCACTCTCTCTGGCAGGAAAGTTTCCAAATATTTTAATGATATGAACTGGGCACCCCAAACCTCACTGGCATATAAAAGGACAGGCTCAACAAGAGAATTAAATAACTGACATGAAATGTCTACTGGTAGGTTAACATTTGAGAATTCTTTCTGCATCTTGTAAAAACAACCTAGTCCTTTGCTTCAAAGTGATCGGGAACATTCTTTAAAATTTCCATTTTGAGTAAAGTCAATCCCTAAATATGTATACTTTGTTACAACTGGGACTTTATTGCCCAAGAGATGCCAAGTAAGCTTATTTGTTGTACTTTGGCCACCAAAAATAACAATTTTTGTTTTATTTAAATTAATAGTAAGATTGTTGTCATTACAATATATATCTAGTTGATCAATGAATGAATGAATGTTTAACGACACCCCAGCACGAAAAATACATCGGCTATTGGGTGTCAAACTATGGTAATGCAAATAAATAAAGTGATGATCAACATCAATATAAAAATTCAAGGTTTAAACAAAAACAGTGTAAAGAACTGTGCCAAAAATACAAATACAAATATCACAGAATTTTACGGACACCGAATTTTACTCTAAACTTCAATTTGTGCTGTATTGGCCATTCTCAAAGAGAATGTTACACCCCTGCACCACAGTGAGGTTACAGCACGCGCAGGGGCTAGTTGATCAAGGAGCTGTTGTAGACCATGTGGGGTTTCTGATAAAAGTAGAAGATCATCTGCAAAAAGTAGATGGCTTAAGCGCATTGTGTCTAGTGATACTTTATCTCCAATGTTACATAAATATTCTTGGAAGTCATTAATAAACATATTAAATAGTGTTGGAGATAAAATACAGCCCTGGCGAACACCAATGTTTGATTTGAATGGTTGTGATATGCCTTTATCAGTCTGAACACTATATGTAACATTAACATATAAAGATTCGATTATTTTTAAAACATTACCTGTAACCCCCATAAGAGCAATTTTATTAAATAATTTGCTTCTATCTACAGAATCGAATGCTCGTTTGAGATCTATTTGACACGCGTGTGTGTGTGCGTGCGCTGTGTGAGATTACTCAAGGCATGATCAGGAGCGCAAGCGATCGCTCTGGTTGTGTGATTAAAGACGACGGATACCAATCAAATAGTTCATGAGTGTTCTGCATCCTGAACACAGATTATGTTTCTTCACTTTTTGCACTTTCCACTTCACTTAACATACCAGTAAATACTATTGTACCACATTGTTCCTGGTTAGTTATATACCTTGTATAATTGTCAAATGACTCCACAGCACACCATATTTTAATAGCTTGCATTAGCCAATATTAATTTTTAAATTTACATCAGTTGTGTAGTGACTGAAACGAGAACTGCCCTATGCAACACCAACAGGGATCAATCCTAGGTCGATTGTGCATAAGGCAAGCACTTTAATCGCAGGGCAAACTGAATGTATATCATTGTAGCTAACGTCATTTGGAGGTCTAAAGATGGAATGTCCAGTAAGATACAATTTCAATGCCAAGAAGCTTAAAAGGTTGTTTTTGTTTCGGTTTTTTTTTTTTAATTTGTTTGTTTGAGGGAGGGGGTATGGGGGTTGTTAGGGATTTATTTGTCAGCTCAAAAAAGCTTTTAAACTAAAAATTTGTAAATAAATATACAATTTTTGTTACATTTACCATGATTGATTTTGATTAAAATTAACAACATAAATAAAATCTAATTATCTTGTCAAAGCAAAGGAGTGGAAGGAAAGAAGGAAATGTTTTATTTAACGATGCACTCAACACATTTTATTTACGGTTATATGGCGTCAGACATATGGTTAAGGGAGAAAACCCGCTGACACCACTTCATGGGCTACTCTTTTCGATTAGTAGAAAGCAATCTTTTATATGCACCATTCCAGACAAGATAGCACATACCACGGCCTTTGACGTACCAGTCGTGGTGCACTGGCTGAAGCGAGAAATAGCCCAATGGGTCCACCGATGGGGATCGATCCGAAACCGACCGCGCATCAAGCGAGCGCTTTACCACTGAGCTAAGTCTCGCCCCAACAAAGGAGTGGAGTCAGACAGGTCACAAGTGCTTGCAGGATGTTAAAAAAGGAACAAGCGGAGATATAGCATATTTTTCAGCTAGATGTTACGGCACATCTAAACTAAAATAGGCACTTTTTCATATTTGTATTCCATGCTACTGGGATCATCTGGACATAGATGCCATCTTCAAAGAACTTTTTTTTTTATTAATAATACAGTGAAACCTGACTAAAGCAGATCACGCCAGGGACATGATATTTATCTGATTTAGACAGGATCCAGTGTTTAGAGGTTCCAGTTTTAGAATTTAGAAAGTTTTGGGACCATGAAACTTGTTTGACAGTATTCTATTTTGTTCAGGATCCAGTTTAGACAGGTGTCAATGTAATAATAATAATAATAATAATAATAATTTAACAACGGCCTTACTTTTCCATTTGCTCGAAGAAGATAATCATATTTCTTTTTTAACTTGGCCTATTATTATCTGTAAGAATATGATTATCAACAAATTACACAGTATACTTCTATTTACAAGTCTTAGAGTAATAAACTAATAAACAAAACAAAAGATAAAGTGGGATTGCAAATGTGTTTTAATATTTAAAAAATATTTTCAACTGGGTGGTTTGGGTACATATTAAATTTATAATTAAATGTTCAATCATTTCAATTTAACCTCTATATACATAAAAGTTGTGTGTGTGTGTGTGTGCGTGCGTGCGTCTTCCACTATTGATGGACACCTAGCAGCGGATATAAGTCTAAAACATCTCTCTCTTTTCCTCTCTCTCTCTCTCTCTGTCTCTCCTTTCTGTCTGTGTCTCTGTCTGTCTGTCTGTCCGTCTCTGTGTGTGTGTGTGTGTGTGTGTGTGTGTCTCTCTCTCTCTCTCTCTCTCTCTCTCTCTCTCTCTCTCTCTCTCTCTCTCTCTCTCTCTCTCTCTCTCTCTCTCTCTCTCTCTCTCTCATTAGGGCAAGATATAACACATAGTTGTAAAGCTACTTTGCATGAGGTTGGTCTGCTAAACAAGAAAATATTTTAGATCTCTTTATTACCGTAATCATTACATTTAGTGTATGAGGTAAACAATATACTGACTGTGAGTAATATATGTAGTGCCAGAACACCAATTATTGCAAGGAGCAAATGTTTGTACAAATCGCACAGTAAGAGAAAGACTTCATGAGATGCTGCTGTCATATCCGTGAATGGCAGAGATTGAAAAACATGGTCTGTGGCCTAATAAGCAACTGGATTTATATTATCTTGACAAAACACTCCTTGAAGCACATTGGTAGGCCGGAGCAGTCGGGTGCTTCCAATAACAACCTAAAAATAAAATAGTCTCAGAAAATAAACTTAATAACAAAACACTCTATGAAGATAAAATATCTGAATTTATAAACTTGAATTGCCAGCTCAAAAATATCTTCAGCAGGAAACAGTTTGTTTTCAAAATCTTGATTAGTGACATTTCTAGTCAATTGAAAATTGTGACACATTCCATGCTAGTTTTAAATGGTAAAAACTGGAACTTGTGTTTGAGCTACAAACTGTAACACCCTCACCCTCAATTTCTTTAAAAAAAATTCTTTAACCAGTTTAAGATCAACAGGATATATATTTTTAAGTGCAAATGCATTAAGATAGAGGTCCATTCCTGTTCAATTTATGCTACTGACATTTTGAGGTGTTTTAGCACAGACGTGTGTCTGATATATTACTGATATTGTTAAAATAAGTTGACATACAGGTTGAAAGATGTTTTATGAAGAGAACTTAAGTTGCTTAATATTTTGGTGGAGAGTATAAAAACAACATACAGAAGATGTTTTTGTACCAGCCTCCATGGTGTTGTGGTTAAGCCATCGGACATGAGGCTGGTAGGTACAGGGTTTGCAGCCAGGTACCGGCTCCCACCCAGAGCAAGTTTTACTGACTTAATGGGTAGGTGTAAGACCACTACACCCTTCTCTCTTTCACTAACCACTAACAACTAACCCACTGTCCTGGACAGACAGTCCAGATAAATGAGGTGTGTGTCCAGGACAGTGCACCTGAACCTTAATTGGATATAAGTCCGAAAATAAGTATAAATGAAAAATAAATGCTTTTGTTAAAATATGTAAAAAATCAATACCTGAGTAGATGGTTTCGTTTTATTGATGACATCACGGATCTGTTTGACTTCTGTGGATGTGATTCCTCCAACTACATACAAAATGAGCAGTGGATGGTCGCTAGGTCGTGGCTTGCTGACACTCATAAACAATCTGAAGACAAACAGATATTTATACCAGCACAATAAATACAATTGTCTTTGTTGTAACACATTCTGAGAAATTAATTTTCAGTCAAAAGATGTATCTTACATTATGCACCATGGCAATTGACACAGGTTTATGACAATTAACAATATTTTGTTTAATTTACAGGACAAAAATCATCTAGTAAACACTATAAATAGTACAGCTTTTGAATAAATTTAATAAACAAAAACACTTTGAAAATATTTCACGAATAACAACAAAAGACAAGGCTAGACATTAGTCAGTTCAGGTAGAATCATCAAAGATTCTGGTACACGATGCTTTTAAAGCAACAGCAAGAATTTGATTTGAATATAACCAGATAAAAAATACATTCTTGAATCAGCAATCAATTTTTTTAAGAATTCACCAGTTATGACATAACTTCTAGAAACGAATAAGCACACAGCAATGTAATTACCCAAAGCCAGATTTGAGCAAGTCTTTGAAGCCACTGGATTTGTACTCAATATCGGACAGCTCTGGTTTACTTGGATCCAATATGGCTTCCACAATTTGTTTGAGTAATGGTTTGTTGCTGGGAGGACTAAGAGCACCACCAGGGTCAACAATTTCTCTGCAAGATGGAAGTAATATATTAGAGAAAAACATGATAGTAATCAATAAAATGGGAAGATAAAAAGGCATAGTAACATATACTTCAGTAGTAGACGTCCGTCAGGAGGTTCAACTGGTCCTTAATTTCTTCAAAGGCAATCAGGCCTACAAGTTCAACTCATCACACATTAGGTAGCTCTCTACCACTGAGCTAATCTTATCCCCTGTAATTAAAGGTAGTCTAATGACATTCACCCAGTGCTTATATTACATCTAACCCATCTAGATGATTCAGTTCATTTATCTATGAATACTGCTAGTGAATCATCTCATTTTTTGTATGATATGAATTAGATCAAGTTAAATTTGTTTTGTTTAACAACACCACTGGAGCACATTGATTTATTAACCATCGGCTATTGGATGTCAAACATTTGGTAATTTTGACATATAGTCTTGAAGTGGAAACCTGCTACATTTTTCCATTATAAACAAAGTAATTTTTATAGGCACCATCCCACAGACAGGATAACGCATACTTTGATATACTAGTCATGGTGCACTGACTGGAACGAGAAATAGCCCAATAAGCCACCAACGGGGATCGATCTCGGACCGATCGCGCATCGAGCAAGCTCTTCTTCACTTTACCCGATATGAATTAAATAGTAACCTTGTAAACATTAGCCAGCCAAGAACAAGACATTGAAATTAAAGTAAAGTTTGTTTAATGAAACCACTAAAGCACAATGATTAATTAATACTGTAGATCCTGAAATTAATGCGTCCCTAAATTAATGCGTGTGACGGTGGGCAGACTAAAATGTGACATGAAATTAATGCGAGTGGCCTCCCTTTTGAAATATTACTTTTCTAACATACGTCTGTGTACTTTTCGGTTAAATCAGAGTTAAAGGTCTCTTCAATGAAATCAACTCACTAACATACCTGTTTAGTCCCTTGTGTTTTTGGTGAGATCAACTCAAAGCATATGTTTTTAGCAATCATTTATGTAATGTGTATATTTAGCTAAATCTGGTTAAACATGTATGTACTATTACAACTGTATCTTTATCTGTGAATGGTGATTTCAAAATCATAATGAAAGAACAATTCACCCAGTTGTATTCTGACAAAGTTGTATCAAACTTGAACAGCAAAAACAAAGAAAACGTTGACCTCAGGATTAGCGTGCTAAAACACATTCACGCGTGATGGATCGTGTCGGCTATTGACAGGGTGGCCAAAGACCCTGAAATCATTCACATGGCTGGCAGCTTGCTGAACTATTGGACAATTAGTATGTCTCATCTATAATGAATTGTTTTTCAGTTGTGTGTTATAAATATATTAGAATTTTAATCTTTGTTTTGTTTTAATAACATGGAGCACATAGACAAAAACATAGACATAAATGTGTCATGTTATTAATGCGAATAACACAATCTCGCATTTTTCGCATTAATATAATGATCGCATTAATTTCAGGATCTACAGTAATTGGCTACTGGATGTCTAAACATTTGCTAATTCTGACAAGTGATCTCCAGAGGAAAGACTACATGTCAGAATTACCAAGGTCTTTGTTACACTAGTTGCTGGAATGAGAATTAGCTCTATGTGCCCATCGACCTTGTATCAGGAGGGCACTTTACCACTAGGCATTCTCCATCCCCTTTTCAGAGGACACCCTACATTTTCTATTAGCAGCAAGGGATCTTTTATAGACAACACATCCAGAACATTTACAGAGTTTGTAAAATGTAAGGACAAAAGACTGAAAATTTCATAATTAACCTTTTACCTGAACTGTTTGAGATTGTTCCGAGCAGACCCAACTGCTTCCAGTTTGGACCACATATCTTCTACTAGAGTCATCACTATACCCTCAGAAACAGTCTCTCCAACTGAAAGCATCAAAATATTCTCAATGTCTAATGTCTCATACAGATCCACTCTGGGGTGTCAAACATTTTGTAATTTTGACATATAGTCTTGGAGAGGAAACCCGCTACATTTTTCCATTAGTAGCCAAGGAATTTTTATATGCATCAACCGACAGACAGGATAACACACACCACAGCCTTTGATATACTAATCATGATGCACTGGCTGGAACAAGAAATAGCCCAATGCACTATCAACGGGAATCAATCTCGGACCGATCGCACATCAAGTAAGCTCTTTGCCACTTTAACTTTGGGTGAATCCAGGAAATATTTCGTGTGGACCAACACATCACAAGGGTATCCCCCAATGGGGGAAAAAATTAAAAGAAAAAAACCGGGAACCCATGAATATTTTTAGCTGTGGAAAGGATAATTCCCATGGTTTCCCGCAATGGATCCACCTCTGACTGCTTATCTTAAGGAGTACTGGATCTTTTAAATACACTTTCCCATAGAGAGGACAAAACATACTGTGGCCTTTGAAGCACCAGCCATGAAGTACTGGCTGGGATGGGTGGAGAACTTGGCATCAGGTGAGTGCTTTACTGCTGTGAGCTATATCTCAATCCAGTCAATAATTATTAACAAGATTTGTCAAATATCTTCATAACAAGATTGGGTGGGATGTAGCCCAGTGGTAAAGCGTTCGCTTGATGCATGGTAAGAGGGCACATGGACCAACTCTAGATCTAGGATCGATCCCCGTCGGTGGACCCATTGGGCTATTTCTCGTTCCAGCCAGTGCTCCATAACTGGTGTAACAAAGACTGTGGTATGTACTATTTTGTCTGTGGGATGGTGCATATAAAAGATCCCTTGCTGCTAATCAAAGTTAGTATTCTTAATGAAATATTAAAATAAAAATAACAGAAGGTACAGTTTTAGATCTAAAATGGTCACAGTCAATTAAGTCAAAAATGAAAATGTATTACATGTTTTCTGCTATATACAAATACATTAACCTTTTTCTTATTTTTGAAGAATTCATTTTGTACCAACCGTATAAATATTAAACAATAAGTATTAAATATCATAAAATTGATACTAACTAGATTTAACAGTAAAGCTTTTAAAAAGAAAAAATATTTTCTTACCTATAGATTTGATAACAGGAGAAAGTGTTTCTTTGTCCTTGATAATAAAATCAACTAATAATTTCTGAAAAAAAAAGCAACAGAAAATACAATTTACAGCATATGAAAATATGTACAGCAGAAATCATTATTGGTAAAATGTTTTGATGAATATAAAATAGCTTTTTCACACCTAATCTGACCTCTTAAAATACAGATACATTTTCACATCTTGTGCATCCCACCTCCCCACCCCGAAAACCCTTTGGTCTGACACTTCCAACAGCCTACATCTGAAAAGAAAAAATTAATTTTTAGCTTCTACAAACAATCAATAATAAAAATATATGAGATGTCCAGATCTTAATAATGAGAAAACTGCAACACTGACCAATTCTACCAGCCAAAATTAACATACATCGCTGAAAAAGATGGACCTGAGATTTTTCTAGGGAGGGGGTGCAAACCTCGATTCTGCTGTCAACAGAAAAATTATATCTATATCTTGCCTCTTGCATGTGTCAAGATGAGACAGAAATAAACGTACTTGTATCTGCAACTCTTCATCCCCATCTGCGACTCTTCCTCCTGACAGGGAATACAAGTACGTGAGCAGACAGAGGAAGTCATCCAATGTATAGAGTCTGTAACAGTCAAGACAGGAGAAAAACTACTTTAAATTAGAAACTACTTACATTTAATTAGTTAGAATAACCATTTTCATACATCCGAAGTGTTTCTGGTCATCCTGTTGTTTGTAAATACACCGAAACACTTTTGGCATAATTGTAAAAATGCAGATAGCTCTAAGAAGGAATGACTGTACAGACAAGCTTAAGTCTATTTTTAGAGGGAATTTTCATCTCTCCCCCTACCCCCCACCCCCACCCCCACTTTCTTTGCAAACCCCACACCACCATGATTATCACAACAATCATGTTAGGCAACAAACAGCCATAGTTTAAATTGTGCTGAGATAGGTTAAATAAATAAATTTTACTTTTTCTTTGCTGGTAATCTTCAAGACCAATCTTGACATATCTTTGATACCTATTTTGCACCTGTTAATATCCTTGACCCAAACAAATCTTTCAAAAGATGGTTGAGTCCATGTGTTCTCATTTATATACAGGCCTGTAAAGTGAGGTCGTGTAGAATGCGACAGGTCAGGTCAGATCAGATTTGCTGTGAGTTGTAAGTTGCATATCGCCTATCATGCAGAAATAATGTGATGTTATACAAACGTTTCTCACTTTTTTCTTTGCTGGTCAGTTTGAGATCTATCTCTGTCGGAGGGCCCTTTGGGCTATTTCTCATTCTTGCCAATGCACCACAACTAGTAGATCAGAGGTCTTGGTATGTGTTGTGGGATGGTGCATACAAAAGATCCTTTGCTACTAATGAAAAGAAAATGTGGCGGGTTTCCTCTCTAAGACTAGACATCAAAATGACCATATGTTTGACATCCAATGGCCAATGATTAATAAGTCAATGTGCTCTAGTGGGGTCATTAAAACAAAACAAACTTGTCCAGTTGTGGTTGGAACAAGACAGCTAGACCAATGGGATGACATTAAATTGTAATGAATGTAATGAAAATTTTATTATTCCCTGGTGACCTAAACGACCATGCCCAACCTATCTCTGATGTCTGTTTAGCACCCACCTGTCCTGGTGACCTGAACGACCATGCCCAACCTATCTCTGATGTCTGTTTAGCACCCACCTGTCCTGGTGACCTGAACGACCATGCCCAACCTATCTCTGATGTCTGTTTAGCACCCACCTGTCCTGGTGACCTGAACGACCATGCCCAACCTATCTCTGATGTCTGTTTAGCACCCACCTGTCCTGGTGACCTGAACGACCATGCCCAACCTATCTCTGATGTCTGTTTAGCACCCACCTGTCCTGGTGAGGTTTGCTGAACTCAGCTGTCATCAGTTTGAGGAGAAAGGCCAAGCCACCCGCTCTCGGATCACTCTCATCTCCTACAACCTGCACCAGGTTCTTCTCAACACTCACTAGGTTTTCATGCCGCAAACACTCGGGGTGCTTCAGGGCCTGAGAGGTTGCCTTGGCGATCTGAATCGTATCTAGGTGGGCCTGTATTGCTTGGTAGTTTCCCCTGAAAACATAAACAATTTTTTTTTTTTATCTGCAACATTGTTAAACACCTTCTATTTTATACAACAATTCCCCTGCTAAAGTGTAATTGCTGAGCCTCAAAGTCATGATAATAACAAAAAAGAAAATAAGCATAATGCTCGCCCTGTGGAGAACACCCAGGCAGGTGCAGTGCTGGGCCCCTAGCCTCCAAGCTACTGGTAGTCAACCTACATATGTTGGGTAGAATTGTTAGTTTGGAAAAGCAACCTATTTTAGGACTCAACAGTCATTATTAGAGTGAACGAAAAGAAGAAGAAGATACAACAGGTCTATTCAAAATGAGTACCAGCTTCCAGCTTGTACTAGCTATGAAAGTTGGTACTAGAAAAATCTTAGTTACCATGTATACGACAATCTACAACATTTTAATATAAATTATTTGAAAGAAAATGTATTTTTTTTATTAAACAGTTATAGTTTTATTTATTGTCAATTTTTAGTAACAAATTTTGTGGATGTTATTTCTTTATTGAACAAAATTGAGAGTACAAAGAGGTTGAAGAAATTATTCAAAGCATAAGTTTAAAAAAAGATTTTTTAAACCAGCACTGCTTTAGAACGTAGTGCAGCTATCAGATTAATGTTGATAGGTTCTGAGTCTGCTTTCTTTCAACTTATTTTCGTGCTTATATCCAATTAAGGTTCAAGCACACTGTCCTGGGCACACACCTCAGCTATCTGGGCTGTCTGTCCAGGACAGTGGGTTAGTTGTTAGTTGGTTAGTGGTTAGAGAGAGAGAAGAAGGTGTAGTGGCCTTTCACCTACCCACTGAGCTCTTAAGAACTCGCTCTGGGTTGGAGATGGTATCGGGCTGCGAACCCTGTACCTACCAGCCTGTAGTCTAATGACTTAACCATTGCACCACCGAGGCCGGTTCTGAGTCTGCACCCTGGTACCGGATATCATCTAGAGTAATTTTAACGGCTCAGTGGGGAAGTGTAAGACACGAAACCAACTTCTCTCACACTAACCACCAACAACTAACCATTAACCTCTGTCCTGAACAGATGATCCAAACATACTAACCAAGATCGTGTTCCTAGGTCAGCATGCTTGAACTATGATAAGAACCTAAAAATTAAATTAATTTATTTAAAAAACATAATCCTTACTTGAAAAGCGCGAGTGTGTTATCTAGCTGGTCGGCTGTCACCCTCCCCACTCTGCCGGTCAGTTTGAGAGGGAGTTTCTGTAACGATGCAGCCTCCACCAGATGTCGGTTCACATCCATTAGCGCTTCCTGAAAAATAACAAAGAAAAAAGGGAAGCAGTTGACATAAAGGATTTACTACAAAAATAGGTGGGGGAGGGGATAGGTTATGCATTTACTCTCATTGAGCAAAAACATTTATGAACCATTGGTGTAGACTATGTTTTGAAATTACTGTATGTTGAACATCTTATAGCTACTAATAATACAATATGTTAGGCATTCTGTTATTTCCACTGACACTCAAAATGACCCAATGGCAGGCAGACTGCTCTAAACTTATATGAGAATTATTATAATATTTTACCTTCTGTTTTGCAGTTGCTAAGGACTGGAGATTTGGAAGTTCACCATTAGAAATACTTCCAGACAAACTGCCAGGCACAATCACATCAGGACTAGAATTACTGCAAGATAAAACATTCACAAAATAAAACATTCACAAAACAAATGTTATCTGATATCATGGTTTAATATCTGCGTAGTTCAACATAAACGAGATAATAAAAACCATACGAAGCACAGGTGTAATGACGTAATTTTGGGAAGTGATGTCATAACATGCATAACATGACACTGCTTTCCCAGTCCTAGCTCAGCTTGTCTGTAGTCTCCTTCTAGTTGTGGTTGACACATTTTGAGACAGTTCTTGTTATTCATAAAAAAAAAAAAAAATAATAATAAAAAAATTATTACACTCTCGCTCAGCCAACACAAGAATCATAACACTTGTTGCATATGTTGCATGGACGACATACAAGGTTGTATAATAATTTCTATTTATTAGTCAAAACTGATAAGAAAATAAACCGGCCACTGTGTTGTACTTTCAAAGGATAATAACGAAATTATTACACTCTTGTTTGGGCAATACAAGAATCCGGACAATTGTTTCATAAAATCAGTATAAGATACAAGCTTGTATAATAATCTCTATTTATTAATCAAAACTAAACCGGCCACTGTGTTGTACTTTCAAAGGATAATGAAGCAATTATGAGAATCCTCTTGCAGCACCATGTTCACCACTTTCAATACCTTCCTCACTGCCTACTGCTCTGGTGAGTCATTCAACATATTTTTACACATAAAACTTGACAGGTATTAACATTGGTAGAAATAAGCAGAATGTTTCACTAATCCAATGGACAAATACACTAGAAATTTACTTGTCTGCCAACATTTTTCATTTGTCCTAATAAATGGATCGTTTTATTAAAGTACAAGGATGATGTTTTTGATTGCTTAAAATAAAACTGCATTGAACATTTTCACTTGTCCACAGGACAAGCACCAAAGTACATTTCGCTTGTCCGAATAGGTTTTCACTTGTCAGGACAAACGGACAAGTGCTTATTTCAAACGCTGATTAATAAATTGTTTGCCAAGCCACTTCATTTATTAATAATTACATTTTAGTTACATTCATTACAATATAACATCATCCCATTGGTCCAGACGTAGCTTTGAGAGTTTGTTCAATTCTCGATGAATATAAAAATTACATCGTCAGGGAATGTCATACCTGATGACGTCATTTTATATTGGTAGTTTGTCTTACTGAGCGTTATTGTTTAAAAGAAACAAAAATATTAAAAATAAAATATAAACTTTTACTTTTAGTGTTATTATTAGTAAGTATGTTTTAAATTTAATTATAAGGATTGTCGGTTATTTCTTTTACATTCATCTGGGTATGAGCCAAACAAATAAACAGCGAACTTATGTGAAAACGGCTTCGCAAGCCTCATCCTGGTTCGAAATTTCCACCACCTCGGGTGTACTTTTTCTACCCTACATGAACACATATGATGGAGTCTATTATCTATCAGACCACTTGCTTTTAATGAGAATTTTTGCCATAATTTCATTTTTTTGTGTAGAATAGGATTCTGCAATTAAAGAGATCAGACAGATTCATACTACAGCCTGAATTAAACAAAAATTTCAAAAAACTTCATTTCTTTTTTTATAAATACCTTATCTGACCTGTGACCTATGTCATGGCCAACCTGTTCCAGCTAACTTTACAGTAATGGAAGATTTTTAGCAATTTGATTGGCTGGTCAGTCCACTGTACTAGTGGGTAAGTGCTACAGATTCAGAGGTTAGATTGTGTGTAATAAGAAATATTTCTATCTCATAATGTAAATGGAGTGAATAAAAGAATTTAGAAAACTTTGATTGTTTTCTCTTTTACTTTGCCTGACCTCAAACAAATGGAATACTCCCCCACAATGTAAGTAGACTGGTCTGAACATCCCAACAGCCAATGAGATGGTTTTAAAAGGTAATTTGAAAGCTTAATTACCTGTCAACAGAACACAAGGGAGTCATGTCGACTAAGACATCATTGTGATGACCCGGCAGAACGGGAAGAACACTGGTGATTTTGTCCAGCAGTGTTTCAAACTGGTAGCTAGTGCAGCCGACAAGATCCAGAGTTCGATCTATCAACACCAGTGATGCCCTGTTAGGAGCATTCTGAAAGGAAAGGAATGTTTATTTAACAACATTTAAGGTATTTAACATTGCTACATGGGATAGTACTTTTCATTTTGCAGCAAAGGATTTCTAAAAATGTATATGTATTTTATCAAAGATAGGATAGTACATATAAAAAAATACTTGATACATCATTCATGGGCAATGGTTGCATTGAGAAATAATCCACTGATGGGATCAATCTTGCAACTAATTGTACTTCTGCCACATAACAATTTCTAACTGATAACAAGTATATTAAGTAGGGATGTGATACCAGTTTAAAAACAAAACCTGAAAAGGTCTTTTAGACATTAAAAACTCAAGACGGGGCACACAATGAAAATAATTTTGTTTGAGTTAATTTTCAGATATGTCGAGTATTACTTTGAAAAATATTACAAAAATGCTAAAATTAAACAAGATTTTAGTTGACCAATATTAAATGTTGTAGCTACTTTGTATAAAAATTAGCAATTTGCTAATATGGACTTTGGGCAGGGTAAGCCTTGTAAATAATTCAATTTTTCAGCAATTCAGATCAAACTAACGTGAATTAAACAACAAAAATCACATTGAAAAATCAAATATCTGTTAATCTATAGTTATTTCCAAGTAAAAGTCACTAACATTTTGTAATTTCCAAACATGAAACTCTCACCCCCAATATTCTAAAAGTTAAAAATAAGCACAATTTAAACACTTTAAACATCTTTGCAATCCATCAAATGTGCAAAAAATCATTTTATTCCATAAATATATACCCCAAAATATTATTTGTATTTAATACAGACAGTAAATATGTCAAGTATTTAGATCGATCCATGTTACCTTTCTCCTTGTTTTGGCTGGAGGGAAGTTTTCTATCTCCATGGCCAGCAGGCGACTAGTGGGTCCCACGCAGTACACATCCTCCCTAACATCCAACTCGGTCATCAGGCCATCCATACTGGATGCAAACATCTGAAGAATGAATGAATGAATGAATGTTTAACGACACCCCAGCACGAAAAATACATCGGCTATTGGGTGACAAAGTATGGTAATCATCTGAAGAAAGTTAACAGTGGTTTTTCTTTAACGACACCACTAGAGCACATTTATTTATTAAATTATCGGCTATTGGATGTCAAACATTTGGTAAATTTCGACACATAGTCTTAGAGGAAACCCGCTACATTTTTCCATTAACAGTAAGGGATATATGCACTTCCCACAGACAGCACAGCACATACCACAGCCTTTGATATACCAGTTGTTTGGGATGGTAAAATACTAAATCAGAGGTGGTTCGACTCCTAGGATGCAAGCAACTCAGGCAAGTGCTCTACTAGGGTCTCCACGAATACTTGAGTACTCGGGTACAGGCAGAGTCTAGCAAGACTTGAGTCCATTCACAGGAATCAAGTACCCATACAAGGAAGAGCACGCTCATTTAATAATATTTTTTGATGTAATTTTGCCGCCGTTTACATTATAGGGCTATGAGAATGTGTGGAATGCAATACAATAGCATGGTTTGACATTAATGTTCAGCGCTGGAATTAAGACACTTAATGCTACTTTACTTTATGTCTTAGTCTCATTATCATCTAGTATCGGGTACTCAGGTTGGGGTCGAGTTTAACCTTTGAGTACTCAAGCCCTAGATTTTGGACTCATGGAGGCCCTATGCCCTATCAACTGAGCTAGATTCAGCTCCCCCAACATGTGAATAAAGAAAATAAAGCCTGAGTAAGACAAACTCCATGGAAGATTCTCATCCCTGCACATTAGGTATTTTAGAACAATTTAAAGCATCATAAGAGTGGCCAAACTCACCTTGAAAGACAGCTGCAGTGGTTTGGGTAAATGAGCACATTCTATTTCTGAAATATCTTCAAATGTTTTCCTTTCTGTCTAAGTAAAAAGAAAAGAAAAAGAAGAAAAAAAGGTGTCAACAGAAACTACCTCATCATCATTGTACCATGTACATTTTACTTTTACTGGTGGCACCCCACTATTCACTTTTACATGCACTTCATTTCAATTTTTATCTAAGTATAAATTCTGTGAAAATATTCCAACACTGAAAAGAAAATCTCATGATTGCCATTTTTTAATAAGTACAGTTGCTTTGTAACTACCATAAAAAAATTCAATATAGGTTGACTGTAAGTCAGAGGACCACCTTATTTTGTTGTTATACAAGTTGCAGCATACCATATGCACAGTTATCATTTAGTAATAATAAAAAAAAAACTATTACCTTCATATCAATGGGTTATATAAATACTACAAAGGTCAACCTACTTGTAATCATTACAGAAAGAACTGAAAAAGGCATTTCAGAATTTTATTTCATTTTATTTTATTAAAGACCTAACTCTTAAAACAGATTGTATTAAACTGTTACACAAATTAATAACATGGGAAATGGTGGTGTGTTACCTTGTTACATCCCAATCTACAATACCAACATGTATCTCACTACACCAGGTGTATAGAAATCTTTCCATATGGAAAAGACAGGTAAAATGTGCTACATGATATCATCAACAAAAATTGCATCACTCACCAATATTTATTCAGTCAGTATTTTTCATATTTTTTATGTACTACTGGGAGGTAACATTTTTAATAACAGCATAATTATATTGAAGATGTGGAAACTGGAACTTCAAGATACAACTGTTTGATCTGAAACTCAACATAGTTCATCAGTTCGGTCTGACAAAATGGAATTTCCACATCTCCAACAGACACTCATTATAGATTCCATTTATCTCACACCATCGAAATTGTCCAAATTATCAAACATCTAAATATTTGATCCCATTCATGTTCCATTCTCCTGTTCCACTTCTTTAAACTTTCTTTAAGAAATATTATCTTTATCAGTAAACCATTTTGTTCAAGGATTACCCCATATTTTCAAGAACTTATTTGAGGAAATATGTTTGTTCAAGTTTCAACTTTTAGAAAGTGACATACCTTTCCATGTCGCATGGAATTATACTGCAACTCAACTCTTTTCACATCAGTCTTCAACAAGGGGAATAACTCCGAGTAAGGTGGTGTCAGAAAGAATTGGGGACAGACATTAACTGTGAAGAAAGGAATATAAAACACTTCTGCAGTATAGTTCTGAAAAAAAGAAGACAAAAAGTTTTGTATCATAATTGATTATTCAGTTATCCACAACTGTTGTTACTACTTCTATCAGTTATGTATATGCTACTATTGACCGTCATCTTGTTTAAATACATAGGGAATAACTGCTTACTCTCTTTAGATATCAGCTTTCCCCTGCAAAGGTTAGAATGGTGAATGCAGAGAGACTCTGCCGAGCTGCATTCACCATTTGACCTGAGCAGGATAAAGCTGATATCTTAAGACAGTAACCAGTTATTTCTTTTATCCTGCAATCCTACAGGTATGGTCGGAAAATCATTATTTATTCCAATTTTGTATATGCAAATAGAGTAACATCAACCTAGCAAGGCTTTTGCCGCATGACATCGTAAAAGATACATGACGTCATTTTTTTTTAAGATGCTAGCCACATTCTGTCACATTCAAAAAGCGTTTCTAAACTCTAATTCATAAATAAATATACAAGTTTGGTATTGTTACCGCAAAACTAAATGTTATTTGTATTTACTGCACTTAAACAAATGATTTAAAGATTATGTTTATTGAAAATCTAGTCTGAAATACTGAGTTGACTTGGGCTTATTTTTGGTCAGTGACCGAAAATATGGAGATTTATCTAGTCATTGTATCTTGCCAATGTATACAGTGATTGCTGGATAAATGAATATATCTGTTCTAAATTTATGGCGAAAGGTCCTAATATAGGTTTATGCCTGTCGACCAATACCTACCGCCATGTAAAAGACGGAATAAATATTGTTTAAAAGAACAAAGATTTCAATACGACATATATATATCATAAACAAACCATGTTTCCCATCCATTCCAGAAGCCTGTCCTCGAATTTCTCAAACAAAGACTTGTCCTCTCCTTCTGCACTGCCCGTCTTCTCAAACAGATGCACGGCCTGATTCACGGACGTCAACACCACGACATACTGGAAGCTGCTCTGTTGTACGATATCCTTTATCACCTGAGCCGTCACGTCACACAACAACGAACTAACCAAGAACACTCCCTTCTTCTGGTCATTTTTACCACACTGAAAATATAGAAATTTTTATTTTAAGTCTCTTATTTAAAACATATACCAGTACAGTGAAAATGCTCAAAACCGTATCTTCTGTAATTACAATTCCCTCAAAACTAGATGTTTTTCACTGGCTGTTAGTACAGAACAGAACCTATCTAGACTGGACACCCCTAAACAACTAATTATTTCTTGGCCATGTGGGTCTCCGATTTAGAGGGGTTTCACTGTATATAATAATTCACATATAATATAAAACCATTTGATATTTGATTTATTATTTGTACAAAATTCCATCACAACATGGTCTGAATTTCAAGGGCTGCACAGTGATTTTCCAGATCAGTACCATAAAATTCAGAGTAAAAAAAAAAATTGTTTATATGTTTCTATACACTTTGCAAAGAATGTCTACACCGTAAATATTAAAATAAATTCCTGTCAAAAGCCTTGATACATACCTCAAATGAAGAAAACTCTCTCACATCATCAGCACCAGCCTGCAACAACTGTGTAAGGCCACCATGCCAGTGCAAGACCTCAGCACAATGGTCGTCGGAAAATACAACACCATGGTTGACGTACTGTGCCACCCCTTTCCAGAGGGAGTCACTGCACTGTTCAAAAGTTTTCATCGTCAAGGTTAACCTCACTACCTCATGTACATGGTTTTATAAATACCTACAACAAATAAAACAATGGTATCACCTTCTTTTTATGACCATTTTGTGCACCTAAAAGTTTTCCAATTTCTGCATTTAGTATTTATAATTTTGATTAAAAAATTCAAGACTGGATTATCAGATTTTGTCTTTTAATGTGCATGAGTGTGACAGCGCTCATACAGCGCACGTAATTTCAATCTGGCAAGTGTTAAAAATAACGCATGTTACACTTAACAAACAGCACACGTAAAATAATATCAGAGAAAAAAAATGTGAAAAGAACAGAAGCATCCATGCAAGATTTTAATATATGACTGGGACTTATCTTTGCTAAACAAATCAGAAAACATTTACGCAGAGATCCGGAATACACAGAATCCGGTTTAGACAGAGTCCACTATACATGTACTACTTTTTTTTTTTTTTTATCTTTAAAAAAAACTGAAGTAAAAATTCATTTAAATATTTGTAATTGTAATTTTTGTTTGTTTCAATACATTTGTTAGAAAGTCACATACCATGTGACTGGAACATGATTTGATGCCCAGTACTCAGAGCAATCGGGGTCAGATTAGTTTTACTCTTAGAACTCTCGCTGCACGCATATGATAGCCTACTTAACAACTTGTTTCACATTTATGATGGTGTCTAAAATTAAGGTATTTTTAAAGATGATCTTTATTATGACACATTTTGTCGGAGTTTGTATATATTTTTTATCAACAACATTGGGACCGTTCCAGATCAATAACGTAACGCTGACTTGACATAGAGAGCCGTTCGTAACTGGTAGTGATAGATCAAATGACGTGTTACAAAATGTTTAGGGAGGGAGATGCCACATTAATGTCAGTTGAACTAATTGTAAGCCTACATTTAACGAGTTATTTAAAAAAAAAAAAATAGGGGGGATCTAATTCAGTCAGTAGTACACACCTGAGATGCTTGGGTCATAGTTATAACTGAACCACCTCAGCGACACTGGATTTTTCCCATCCCATCTATCCTAATCATGTTTGTTGTATATAATAATGAAATTCAAGACAAGTTGATTTCTACACATGGTTAGCTGCATGTTCATCAAACCATCTAACACTGAAAATTAATTATGTGCATGGTGCAGTGTATGTATGTCATAATTATATTTCTATAGAACTGATCCTGAACTCCATTCCTGAAATGGAAAAGAAATCAGACTACACTAATGAACCAACAAAATAAAAGTAGAAGAAAACATTATTGGTTTCATGATTCATTTTTGCAACGTATGTCTCAATATTTAGTTCATAAATTAATAATGCTTGGTTTTCACTCGCCTTAGCATTTTGATGAATGCGATTTTTCACTCGCCTAAGCGTTTTGAGGTGCGTGATTACTATGGAATTTACTACAAACTATTTATTTCAAAGCAAATTGTTTTCTAAATTGCACACAATTTTTGTTGTTTGTTGTTGTTGTTATTGTTGTTGTTATTTCAAAAACACTTTTACTTTTCTTCTTATGTCAAACCAAACTGAATTTACAAAAACATTTTAGTAGTATTAGTAGCATCTTAAATTCATATTAACAAATAGTGTAATGTATACAGCATTGTACCAACAACTTAAAGGTAGGGTCAACTCAAACAAGAGCCTTATGTGTTGGAAAGATGCATACCCGGACCACCAACACATACTGACACTTTAGCAAATGAAAAACGCGTAATTTTAGAGTTAATAAAAAAACATGATTATTCCTGCTAACTGGGGGAAGCCATTTTGTTTTGTTTTTGTGATGTCCGGTGGGATAGCTTGGGGCGAAGTGACGTCAGCATCTGACCATCTCCTATATGTACAGTGTAAACAAAAGCAGTAATTTTCGACAAGGCGCCTCTCTTTGATCAACCTGACTTGTAAAACAGCATAAATGACATAATAATATAATAAACTATTTAACTAAATATATTTCAAGTTGCATTAACGGAACAAAATGGGGTTATAGTATTTTTCTCTGCTTAATAATCCAAAGGAAAAATGTACACTATTAGGCCTATTGATATGCTACGTTGGAGCAAAAACGACAACCCACGATACCCAAGTGATAATTTTTTTTTTCTTTGGGACTACGTAATTGGTCAGTTCTGTGGTTTTAGATGGAAAAGTCTACTTAATCAATAGTTTTACAGAACTATTTACAGTAATAAACCTTGTCCATTACAATTTTAGGGGCGACAGGTAATATTCCACAATACCGGTATGTATTTTTGTGTCTAGAAAACGTCAGTTAACTGGCTCGTCTGGTTACCAATCAAATACACACCTGCCAATCAGGAATTACAGGTAGAAGCAACTAACAGCATAGACCAATTAACTAAGAAAACACTCCGTGTATCATTTCAGTACGTAGGTTAATGCATGGGCAAAACATTGTTAATTGTTTCGACTTGTTGTGTAGCCACTTTAACAATGGTATTTTATTTTGTATTAAAAACATATATAGTGCTGGATATACTTATTGCTGGCTTACCGGGATGTGTATTATTACAGAACATTGCAATGTATGACTATTTATCATCCCACAAAAACCAGGTAGATTGTGTTTCTCTAGTTTAAGGCTCATTCCTGACGTGACGCGTTAAGTATTACGTAACCACCAGCTCGCCAGAGGACGTACTCACTGAGATGGTACAAAATGGCTGCGCCCGTTATATATTATAGCCGTCACATTTAACCGTTTTATTAATTAACTATACGATTATACGTGTTGATATTAAGCAATAATGTGCATTATATATCGTTGAATATGCATACCAGGCCAAATGCCTTAATTGTTCTCTCCTTTAAGTAAATAAACCAACAAGTTAGCTAAATAAATTTTATTTGATAGATGTTTGGTTACAATACACGAGTTTACAATTTACTGTTTGTCCTCATGTGTCCCCTGCGTGTGCTGTAACCTCACCGTGGTGCAGGGGTGTAACATTCTCTTTGAGAATGGCCAATACAGCACAAAATTGAAGTTTTGAGTAAAATTCAGTATCCGTAAAATTCTGTGATATTTGTGTTTTTGCACAGTTCTTTACAGTTTTTGTTTTAAGTCTTGAATTTTTATATTGATGTTGATCATCACTTTATTTATTTGCATTGCCATGGTTTGACACCCAATGGCCGATGTGTTTTTCGTGCTGGGGTGTCGTTAAACATTCATTCATTCATTCCTCATGTGTCAGACTATCGATTACTCCAGAATACCAGATCATGGCAGATGGCATTGTTGGTTCATTTAGTCCCCGAACTCCGCCACCCTACACGCAAAAAACGTTTGATAAAAATACACTATTCATATAAAACACTTACTCTGGCTTGTTTAACTCATAGTAAGTGAGATGTTAATGGTTATGTAATGAACACAAATGAAAATAGCGAAATATCAACACGAAAAGATTTTAGCAGCGGCCATGACAGATAACGCGAGATTTCGCGAGAACCACACATTTTGATGGTTGCACACCACTACTTATCATTTTATAGATTAAAAAAACAACTGTAGGTCGGTTATTTAAAAACAAACAAACAAATACCAGAAACAACAACAACAACAAACAAAAAATGAAAAAAATAAAAATAGGTTCCTTATTTCAATAGTTTTAACGTTGTTTTTGCATCTGTATGATCGACTGAACGGAATATGTACAGTGCCCGTGCTTATAAAACTTAAAGTTTGTTTTATTTAACGACGCCACTAGAGTACATTGATTTTTTTATCTTATCATAGGCTATTGGACGTCAAACATATGGTCATTCTGACAATGTTTTTAGAGGAAACCCGCTGTCGCCACATAGGCTACTCTTTTTACGACAGGCAGCAAGGGATTTTTTATTTGCGCTTCAGACAGGCAGGATAGCACAAACCATGGCCTTTGTTGAACCAGTTATGGATCACTGGTCGGTGCAAGTGGTTTACACCTACCCATTGAGCCTTGCAGAGCACTCACTCAGGTTTTGGAGTCGGTATCTGGATTAAAAATCCGATGCCTCGACTGGGATCCGAACCCAGTACCTACCAGCCAGTAGACCGATGGCCTGCCACGACGCCACCGAGGCCGGTTTATAAAACTTAAAGTCTAGACTTTAATAAAGTCCAGACTTTAACGTATTGCTGTTTGAAGGCGTTGCTATGACGTTAAAGTCTGGACTTTATTAAAGTCTAGACTTTAAGGTTTATAAGCACGGGGCCTGGTACCATAGTCCAGTCAATCTATGCAGTCGATTCTCGCAGTCGATTCTTGCAGTCGATTCTTGCAGTTTCAAATATGCAGCCAATCCAACTAGACGTTGTCGAGTGCGCTGTGCAATTACCCCCCCCCCCCCCCACCTGGGGGGACTAATTGCAACGTATGGAAGCCTGATCGAGTATCGCGTCTCGTACACCGGGTCAATGGCAACCGTGACCTTGGTGTACGGAGATCGCATACAGAAGAAAGGAAGGTGGAGGAAAAGGAGACGTGCGCCAGCGGCGGCGCAGGGGGGGTCAAAACCGGTGGCTAAACCGCCGGCGGCGACTCCTTTTGTTAGACCGCCCAACGCCACTCAACCGAGGAAGACGACCAAGATGGAAGAGGTTCCGGCCCCGGCTGTCTCGGCTTCCGTCCCTCAGGAAGATGACGAACTGGACGAGCTTGACACAGCCATCTGTGTCACCCCGTTCAATCGGCCACCTGCACCAGTTCCTACTCAAGCGCCTCCGGATGTGTCGCCGATCCAGTCGACGACACCCGTTGAGGCGCAGGCCCGGAAAGAACCCGTTGTGAAGAGGAGGAAGGCGAACACTCCTCCGAGTGCCACTCCAGCCAGGCCAAGTCGCCCCTCTCAACCGCCGCAGCCGGGGATAGAACCAGTGGAGCAGTGGTCACTGCAGGCCGGCCGTCTCCAACAGCGATACCAACAGCTGGTCAAGACGAACCTCACGGATGTACGTCTACTGATGAGTCGTCCAAAAGAACAGTCATACCAACCTCTACCAGACGGACTCAACGAGGGGGAATTCGCGGTGCACCGACTCAAGATGCGGGAGGGACAAACCGCTGTGTGCGTAACCATCCGCCGGAACGGAAGATTCAACCAAGGTCTGCTGCTATCGGAGATGGACAACCCGACATTACACCGTGTCCTCAAAACCGTCGCGGGTCCACACTACCGTCCAATCACCAAGTCCTTAGCAGACTCCGATTACCGGCAGTTCCTCCAGCATCTCGGAATCACCGACTACATCGGATCCCCCTAGACACCAACCTTTCCTAGGACAGGTATCAACCTCTTTTTTGGGGCTAGTTAGACTTTAAACGTTTTGGAAGCAGTTCAAAATTCTTATGTTTATTTTTTTATAAGTAGTCTAACGCATTTTACTTTGGCGCCCGTTCAATTGCTCAAAATCACCTTAAAAACCTTTTGGCTGAGCAGTCTTAACTATTTTGGGTTAAATTTTAGAGTCCGGACATGTATTTGGATGCAGTTACTCTTTGTAGACTTAGGTAAAATACAGGCTTCACCGAGGAATCGAAATTCAGCTAATCAGAGCACGGCTCCCACTCGGTGTACTTCAAGTTTGCGAAGTGTCTGCTATTTGGTCCGCGCTCGCGTTGACCTTACTAAATGGCTTTTTTCCAAATTCCGCCCACCTCAAACTTACCCCCCCCCCCCCCCTCCCTCCTGCTCCGGAGTTAGTCACTGGCGAAGTCAGAGGCTAAATCCGTGGTGGGCGTGCCTGAACCCTTGTGGATAGGGGCACGTAAAATGAGTTGTCCGTCCGTCCGTCAATCTATGAAATACCCGGGCAAAATAATATTGCAATAAAATTTTGTTTAGAATGTTTATACAAAGGAACCAATTCTATATAACATACTAAAAGTCTACCAAAATCTGAGCATGGGAAATACACTAATTTTTGGCATGTATGTTTTTGAATTTTTGTTAAATTTTTACGAAATGTTGGGGTTTTTTTTATGTAGACCTACATGAGTAATGCATGCTATATAGTCAGGTCTTTTGTATAAAATACATTCTGAACACGTGCAGTTTTTTTTTTTTTTTTTTTTTTTGGGGGGGGGGGGGGGTTTGTGGGTTTGTTTTTGTGTTTTGTTTTGGGGGGGGGGTTCTAATATTACGTATGTACTTCTAAAAATACCACTGGTGCTTAATATATACTAGTACATGATTTATTTCAATAAATCTGAATCACAAAACTAGTATCTCTGCACAAGGCCGATTCCAGACGAATCTTTAACAAGGTCATGGCAGTACACCTGCACAAGGCCGATTCCAGATGAACCTTTAACAAGGTCATGGTAGTACACTAGCTCCCATAAATCACTATCATGCGTTTTGTCTGTAGAAGACATCCACTCATCAGGCCTTAGTTTTGTAAAGCTATACACTAATTATTATCAAACCCACCCTGGTATTGGATAAAACCCAAACAGAAAATAGTTATCAGGTCACGTCAATAACCTGGATCATTATTGTAATGTATATTTGGTTTTCTTATAACACCTGGTACTTTAAAAAGAATATTTTTTGAAAAAAATATCAGGATATGCATGCAGTATGTTGGTGAACATAACATGGCTTCAACATCTTTCATGGTATTTTTATGGACATTATCATGAGAGTAACACGAGGGACAGCATTTATAAAATATAGGTAAAGGATTACTCAGATGACTTGTTTGTAAAATTAACATCAAACTTTGTAGAGAGCCATCATGTCATAATGTTCACATGGAGGCTGACCTACTGCCAACATTATCAGCAGATGATTTATGTTCAGTCTAGAACTTCTTTGAAAGGTATCTTGATTGTTACACCCCTCTAAACCATTTTGGAATGGTCTCATGCAAATGGTACATCGCAGTATTTTATCCCGAGGTATCCTTGATTTTGCTGAAGTCGATGATCGACATTAGTCACGCAAGGAATCATGCATCTACTCACCCGCAAAGCGATATCGGGTGACCCGTCTTCACATTTGATATACCTTTGTAGTGCAAATCAACTGAAATACAAGATAATGAACCCAGTGATAGTATTCTTAACTGTGATCATTGTCTTCCAACATGGTGGATATATGTTTCATGTGAAGTATAGGTAATATGATGCATGGTTTCAGCGTAACAATTAGCAAGAACCCGTTCAAAACTTCATCCAACTTCTTGTTAAATTGTATGCTAAAAATGCTGTTAGATATATGAGTGACAAGACCATTGCAAGATCAAACAGGGATCACTTTCTTGTGAGAGCAGCACTGTAGGCTTTGCTTTTTTCAACACTATTTAACACTCCACATCCCCTTTCCACCTCAAGAGACAAACGAAGAAGATGTAAAGTCTCATTACCACAGGGTACTATACTGCATTCACTGTTCACACATGAGCTCAACATCAGCGTGTTTTTGGTCTGATGGCCTGATGGGAGTGAAGAAGACAGGTTTGGTCCCTTGCCTGATCTAAAGATTTTACTGGCGTGTCTGCAGAAGCGCAATACATATTGGATGATGAAACGCTCAACAGCAAATTCTACATAGAGCAGTGATCAACTCAAAGGCATATGTCTCAAGTCAGTGTACTGACTGACAACTGGCATGACACTGAATTTAAAGAAACAACAGTTCTTTGCAGATTCCACAAATCTTAATCTTGGCGGAAACAGTGGTATGAAGACAATGTAGGCTAAGGGACAGCTGTAATATTTGTAATGTTCAACAGTGGGTAAAGGAGAAGATAAAGACTCGATTCTTCTTGTGTATTATTACTTCAGCATACAGAGTAATGGTATAACATTGTATGTAAGGGTTGAGGTAAAATGTGTGATAAAAAGGAATAATTTGGTGATGGTGTGTAGGAATATTTTATATCCATGATATGTTAGGATATGATACAATTTCGAGAATACGTGGCATTGGAAAAGGTATGTTCCTGAAAGAGTTCCAAACTGATGTAATGTATTGAAGTCATGTCAGAATCTTTGATTGTGTCTAGTCTATGAAATAAGGTATTGGTGATGCAGGAGATAATGATTTAGTTAGTTCGCATGGTGGAATTTCTGGACACTAGTAGAATTAGTAAATTCAATCATAAAGTTGACCTAGTGTAAATCGTAAAACTCCATTATGTTAGGTGCAGATGTGGAAATAAGATCGGATTCCAGTTGAATGGGATTGGTCGATGAACCAAGAGTAGCTGATTGATTTTTCAAACTAAGAGACCAGCTCCGGATAGTTTACTATAAGCGGGTGTAAAGCAGGTTTTTAAACCACACTATACATGTGCAGAAAACTTGGAATGGAGTGTTTTGTGATGATTGTTTATTTTGTTTTATAAATTCTGATCAAGTGGACCTCACAAGAACATATATTTTCTTCATTCTGCCAGCATAAAAGACGATAAATGCAAGGGCAGCTCTATGCTTTCTGACGGGCTAATCATAAAAAGGGAACCAATGAATTCCTGAGATCTGTCGGGTCAATGTAAGGCTATTTCAGCCTAATAATCTAAACTATTACGAGACATACGAAAACTCTACGTTTAAATGCAAACTCTAAAGTGTCCGTGTTTTAATGAAAATGAACTAGTGGTGAATCCTGCATAGCATCTGCTATATGCTCACTGAAACGGGGTCCAGCACTGGCCATATACTATATAATCATTATACACATGTCATTTATACTAGGATGATGGTATATTTTGTGTATGGATAAACTGTCTATGTATTTTCATAATGTGTGATCGGAAAAAGGGACTAGTCATCTCGAGGGGAGAGGGGGTTCATGTCATCCCCTAGATCTGCCCGTGAGATGATATCAGGACAATTTCATTAGTTGGTACACATATAGTTCTATCAAATAGGCCTTTTCTTCTTTAGTCTGGATAAATATCAATATCCAAAAGAGACCGAAGGGTGGTGATCAAATTACCCATGTCAACCCCGTAGATCCGCTTAAATTTGATTCTGATGAACACAAAATAGCTATGGTTTGGCACCCAATAATACTGTGGTACACTTACTGGCAGTTAAATGGACGGCAGATTTTCCGGACGGGGGGGGGGGGGGGGGGGGGGGGGGGGGGGGTATAAAAATGTGAAACTTTCCCATGGTCAAATTTTGGTAGACTTTTGATATGTTGTTTGTTAGATAACTCCGTTGCAATTTTGTCCGGGTTCAGTTAAAATTTGCTTATATTGACTGGACTACCACCCCACATCCCAAGAAGTAAGGCCTACTCAAGAATGGTACACCAAAGGCCGCGGTGTGTACTATCCTGTTTATGGGAAAGTGCATCAGGTACAGACACAACGTCTAAACTATTCAAATGTGGATTGGGAATGTACTTGGCCAACTCTCAAGGTTCAAGCACGCTGTCCTGGCACACAACTAACAACTAAAATTACACATTAAATAAATGTTCTTGTTTACAGTGTGTAAATGCAATGTGTTTCCTGTTATGCATTGTGTTTCTCGTTAGTAGCTCAATTTGTATTTTTACCTCCAAACAGTTTTGTATGTAGGTTACCGGATACAAAAAAAAAAAATAATAATAATAATAATAAAAAAAATAATAATAAAAAAAAGTTATTGTTGTTCGACTAATTCAAACGTAGGAAGTGATTATTCGCCTTGCACTACTATATACACATGTATTCGATATAATCTACAAAACTGATATTTTAAACAAATTGTATTTAAGGTGTAACTTTTATTGTTAAAAAAGATTTATTAGGAAAATTCAGGATAGTCCCTTTAATTACCTTTAAGTTACTTTCTGAAACCTATGTTTAAAAAATGTCTGGCCCTTAAGAACGATTCTGGACTTCTAATGGGGGTGGGGTGAGGGCACAAGCATCATTTATATTGTATCTTTACACATAGTAGAACAAAAATCCCATAAAATTTCATCAAATGCCTGATGCGACAAGTTCTTTTTCTTACACATCCGTTATTTTTTATAACACATATTTGTTAACACATGTACGCGTGTTAACAATTTCAAGACATACGACTGGCTGCTCCTAGGTGATTACCAGGTCACCAATGCCATACATCCAATGAAAAACAGCACGATCAAAAGCGATCACACCTGACAATCATTTGTCTGTGACGCGTAAGTGCTCAAAACCTGGTTTCTGAGGATATGTAAGAAATATAATAATACTCGTTAAATACATTTTAAAATAACCCGTAAAATAAATGGTATCTAACGCGGCCACTCATGTATTATTCTCTATATACACCATAATTAATTAATATAATATTATAGAGAAATCAAGATTTGATTTCATTTATCCATTGCGTATCTGTGGCTTACGTTTTACAAGGGTGGAATGTGGATACAAATTCCATTGCCGGGGTGGAGTGGAGGCTTAATAACTCGCTTTCGCTCGTTAGATACATTTTAAAACAACTCGTAAGATAAATGGTATCTAACGGCCACTTATATAATATCTTTATATACACCATGATTAATTAATATATAGAGAAATCAAGATTTGACTTCATTTATCCATTGTGTATCTGTGGCTTACGTTTTACAAGGGTGGAATGTGGATAGAAATTCCATTGCCGGGGTGGAGTGGGGGCTTAATAACTCGCTTTCGCTCGTTAGATACATTTTAAAACAACTCGTAAGATAAATGGTATCTAACGGCCACTCATGTATTATCTCTATATACACCATGATTAATTAATATATAGAGAAATCAAGATTTGATTTCATTTATCCATTGCGTATCTGTGGAATGCAGATAGACATTCCATTGCCGGGGTGGGGTGGGGTCCCAATAATGCATTTGGTGGCGAAATTCGCATGTGTCTGCCCCTATCCTATTTATTTAAAGAAAAACTGTCTCGGCCTACTAAAATCGAAACCTATGTGTAGCTCTCTACCTTTCTTATTTTAAACGACCATCAAAATTGCGCCAAAATTCCTTCACTAAAATGCGCACCATTTCTCTTTGGTTTAATTCTACGGGACATTCCAAATTACATAGCACCATATCACCCTCCGCCTGTTACCATCCTCGATTGGACTGCTGGTGCTCCCTTGCACCTGCCAGTACAGGCGGTCCCTCTTTCACCCCCCCCCCCCCCCCCCCCCCCATCCTTTCTTGTCCTGTACAGAAGAGCCGGCCGAGGCCGGCTCTTATGCCCAAGACAGGGGTGCGCTACACCAGCTTGCTCTGAATGTGCACGTTAATTCTTTTGCAGTTTTCCGTGCCGTCAAAGGTGCTCTATATCCCACCAAACTCTCCCTTGAATCCACCACGGACCATTTAATATAATAATGCAATTCACTCTGGTCCATAGTTCGTCCCATCATTCTATAAAACTGTTTGTTTTTGTTTTTTGTTTTTTTTGGTAAATAATTTCAGTCTGGTTTGACGTAAGAAGACGAAAAAAACAAAAACAACACTATTTTTGTGTGCAACTTAAAAATCAATCGGCTCAGAAATAGATAATTTGTATTAAATTCCATAGCACGAAAAATAGCGTTTTCTGTGTAACTTTGCTTGTGGCTGATTAACTATTCCCATGCTAGTGCATGTTCTCACGGTGGTGCAGGAGTAGAAGCTATTGGAGTTTCCTGCACACAGTCACCATATACAGTATCTCTTAAATGTTTTAAAACAAGTTCTATAAACAATGTGCAGTTATATTTATTTATCATTGTTTGCAGATATGGTTTGATCTGTAGTTTTGATAGTTTTGGTTCTAGGCTACAGAACCTAGGCATATACTTTTATCAGTTTGTTTGAATAAAATTCATCACACATACAATTTTGATCATAAATATTCGTCCAGATTATCATTTGTTCATTTGTAAAAAAAATTCCTTTGTGCTGGGGTGTCCTTAAACATTGATTCATTTTTAATTTTTAATTAACAATTCTCAAAGTTGTGGGAAATAGCCCTAGCGATGACGTGGTAGGTCTCTATCACTCTCTCTGTGTGCGTGTTATACGTGTGTGTGTGTGTTATACGTGTATGTGTGTGTGTATGTGTGTGTGTGTGAGAGAGAGAGAGAGAGAGAGAGAGAGAGAGAGAGATTATGATTTACAAAAACTAAAATTTTTATGTTACCTTTTTTCTATTTTCATTAGGCAATAAGTGTAATTGACTAAACATTTTAACAATATATGGTGAAATAAATTCCACCAGTGGGTAAGGAATATTAATTTGCATTTCAACGGTATATGTGTGTGTTGTGTGTTTATGTGTGTGTGTGTGTGTGTGTGTGTTTATCTCAATCTAATTAAAATTAGCTCCACTATTACGTGGTAGACCAGTAGAGCTGATTTTAATCAGATTGCGTGTCTGTGTTTGTGTGCAAGTGTGTTTGTGTGTGTGTGTGTGTGTGTGTGTGTGTGTGTGTGTGTGTGTGTGTGTGTGTGTGCTATTTTCAGAGTTTGGGTACCTTCCCACTTCCAACACCTACCGGTGTGCTGAAGTATGCTTAATGTCAATAGAGAGTAGGAAGCGTCTGTTTCACAGGCCTGTACGAACCGGGGGGTGGGGGGGTGGGGGGTGGTGGCGGCTAAGGACGGGCTTGTGTTCCCGTATTCAAGGACAAAAATGTCCCTCTCCATTAGAGATTGTGCCCCATCACATATATATCATATATTGTGTGTCTGTGTATTGTGTTACATAATTATATCTGGTCCGTTATTGGATCCACATTTGACAGACAAAAATAACATATTACCTATTTATGGCAGGTAAAATTTTAATATAATATGACCACATAACAAAGAAGAAACATGTGATATATCTACACATACCAGAACAAAAAACAAAAAACATAATTCCCTTGAGAATAACATTTAATTTAAATGTATATCCTTTACATGATAAAATACTACTAACTACTACTACTACTACTACTATTACTACTACCAGTGCTGGATTTATAAGGGGGCAAAGGGAGGCAATTGCCCCCCTCCCCCCCCCCCCCCCCCAGAAGGGCACCCCAGACTAAGGACTTTCTTTATAAAAAAATGTAATAATCATAAAATTAGTTAATTTTTTCATTTGTCATGTAATTTAATTTCTATGTTGAGGGGCCCCCGAACCTGAAGTGCCCCGGACCCCCCCTCTAAATCCGGCTCTGACTACTACTACTAATGGTAGTAAAAATAAATAAATTACAGCCAAATGTATTTATGACTATAAAATGTAAAAGTATGCATTAAAATCTCCAGTGCCAATATTTATTAATAATTTTCTTATATTCAGGTTCAAGTCTTCCCTATTAAATATTTCACATGAGTTTCTGTTATGTATCAGTTGTCCAATGGTCAAGGATAGAAAGATGGATGACCCTTAACAATGACATGTTTCAAGACCTTACATCCCTTCATCTAAAAATTATTTTATTCCATTTAATATTGGAAATAAAAAAGTTTCATGATTTCTACTCATTTGAAAGTTGATATGGTCAGTGACGTGACTTGTGCTATAATTTGGAATGCTTTAAATACTGATTATAAAACATGTAGCATTAAACTATATTGAGCATGGAGTATATAAATTATGTACAAAAATATTAAAGTATAAAAAGGTAAAAACTGCCACGATAAGTATGGTATAGGTGAAGATTTTGCTTCAGTTATAAAAAATATTAAATTGTAAAAAGGTAAAAACTCCAAGTACCCAAATAGATTATTCACAAATAGTAAAAATTAAGGAACTTCAGGTGATGGTGACATCCTTAAAGGTGAAGTATCATAGTTATTACGTTACAAAATAATTTTTACATTTATTTATCATAAATAAATACAATAATAAAATGTAAGTAATGTCTCTTTTCAATTATAAAAAACGTCTCTAATAGTGAACAATATGCCATAGTCACAATATGCCATAGTGTTTAAAAACTAGGGTCTGTCTGTCATATTAAAGGGAGAGTAAACTAAAACATGAGCCTTATGTGCTGGAAAGATGCATACCCGAACCACCAACATATACTGACACTTTACCAAATGAAAAATGCGTAACTTTAGTGTTAATAATTCCTGCTAACTGGGGGCAGCCATTTTCTTTTCTTTTCGAGGCATCTGGGACAGCTAGCTTGGGGAGAAGTGACATCAGCTTCTGAGCATCTCCTGTATGAACACGGTAAACAAAGGCAGTAATTTTCGACAAGGCGCTTCTCTTTGATCAACCTGACTTGTAAAACAACATAAATGACGCCATAATATAATAAACTATTTAACTAAATATATTTCAAATTGCATTAAAGGAACAAAATGGAATTATAGTATTTTTCTCTGTTAAATAATCCAAAGGAAAAATGTACACTATTAGGCCTATTGATAAGCTACGTTGGAGCAAAAACGACAACCCACGAGACCCAAGTGATAATTTTCTTTTCTTTAGGACTAAGTAATTGGTCAGTTCTGTGGTTTTAGATGGGAAAGTCTACTTAATCAATAGTTTTACAGAACTATTTACAGTAATAAACCATGTCCATTACCATTTTAGGGGCAACAAGTAATATCACACAATACCGGTATGTATTTTTGTGTCTAGACAGTGTCAGTTAATTGGCTCGTCTGGTTACCAATCAAATACACACCTACCAATCAGGAATCACAGGTAGAAGCAACTAACAGCATTGACAAATTAACTAAGAAAACAATCTGTGTATCATTTTAGTACGTAGGTTAATGCATGGACAAAACATGGTTAATTATTTCGACTTGTTGTGTAGCCACTTTGACAATGGTGTTTTATTTTGTATTGAAAAATAATAAATACATTGTACTTATTGCTGGCTTACTGGGATGTATATTATTAAAAAATAGGTAGATTGTTTTTCTCTAGTTCTAAGGCTCATTCCTGATGTTACGCGTTAAGTGTTATGTAACCACCAGCTTGCCAGAGATTCACTGGAATGGAACAAAATGGCTGCGCCCGTTATATCTAATAGCCGTCACATTTAACCGTTTTATTAATTAAATTAAATACTTGTTGATATTAAGCAATAATGTGCATTATATATCTTTGATAAAATAAAGTCTCTGTCTAAAAACCACAATTAAAAATCTCAAGTTAAAAAGCTCAACGATTCGTCAGCTAAATGCTGACATCCTCAGGAGCAAGCTAAACTTAAAACCAGGAGTTCAACATTAAAAACAAGTGAATAAAAACAGTTCAAGTGAAAATGTCAAGTTTAAAGACTTAAAAAATCACAGGATAAGCTGACTGGGGGAAAGTAACAAAAGAAGAGTCAGTGACTGCTTGGGTCATACTCATTAAATCCGTCGGGCCACATTGTGCTCAAGCGGTGCATCCAGAGTGATTTGGCAATGTTCAATTTAGTTTTATCAAGATTAACAATCTTATTATATTATATATCTTTGAATATTCATACCAGTCCAAAAGCCTTGCTTAAGCATTCCTTTAAATGCCTTACTGCATGTTGTAAGCAAATTGACCTCTAGATACATATTTATACTATATGTATTTAGGCACACTATCTTTAAATAGCAATTGTGTGTTATCAAAGAAAAGCTATATCAAATGCAGGCGTTTTTGTTGACGGAAGTATTTTTTATTGATAAAAAGAAAGCAATGTTTAAAATTTGCCAGTGTGTTATATAAGCAACCAGCTGTATCTCCAAATTTTCACAATGAATTTTACTCACCTGCTGCACGAGACATTGTCGTCTGCAACTAGTGAAATAAATACAAGACAATTAGGCCATCCCTACACCAATCTATTTCTATGGATGTCTGAATAGTCCCCTGTCCTTATTTTACATGCACTGCATACGATTATATTGGATCAGGATTAAACGACATTCAAGTGCATATTACATCTTAAAATAATATCTATTCAACATGAAATGTGTAGTGGACATTGTTTTGAATAATAGTAATAATAATAATCAACAAACAAAAATCCCACGAAGGGCTGTCAAATGTCAGAGACAGATGAGTTGCACAAAGACAGCACAGCAATATCCTCTTAACATAATATTAATGAGCGTCAATGACTTTTGTCAGTCATTCTTCAATATTCTTTTTGTCTACTACCAAATTAAATTGCTTGATGGTAATTTTTATGGGCATATAGTTGAATATAAAATCTTTACATTTTAAAGCTAATGTTAATAAATAATTTTGGAAGGAAGCTGCCATTATTCAACTTTGAGACTGCACCTCTAAGTCTAAGTCAAAATTTCGCTGCATTCTCCTTGAAGATAATTTTTCAATCATCTTCCGTCATAAAAACATATTAAATTATAACAAAGTAAAAACTGCCAATAGTTCAGTATTACAAGCGAATCACAAATGGTAAAAATTTAGGAACTTCAGGTGATCAAACTAATTTTATTAGCTTAAGGCCAAGTTATAAAATTTAACTGCATTCTCCTTGAAGATTTTTTTTCGATCATCTTCAGTAATACCCTGGTCAATGAGCAAATCCAAAAGAAGCTTATAGATGTCTCTGTATTCTGCATTTGCCTCCTTGAACACAGGAAAATCGGATCCAAACACGCAATGGTCAACACCAAAACACTCTAGAACATGCTGAAATTTAAAAAAAGAAACTGATAAATGATATGATAAATGATATAACAGTATTTTTTACCCACTGCACTGAATTAGCCAGCTTTTGCATGGTGACACCTCAGCATATTTCAAACTTTGGCTACTTGGTGTCCATTACTAGCATTTGGTTATTTCAACATTTCGTTAATAGAGAGATTCCGGGAAAGCAATGAAGCCTAATGTATATAGGCCTACCATGGCCTTTGATAGGCCTACCATGACCTTTGATGTACCAGTCATGGGACACTAGTTGGGATAAAGATTAAAAAAACAAGTCCACTGACGGTGATCGATCCTATGGCCCGCCATACCTCATGAGTTACACCACACCCCAGTATGGTAATGAATCACTGACTCACCTGAACATAAGGCTTGATGTCTTCCTTCGTCCACTTCTTAAGATTGGCCTCAGTAACCAGACCAGATCTAGGAAAACAAAAACAACCCATTCAAGTTACCTAACTTGTAGAGGAATTACTAATGAATGATTAAACTGAAGAGAAGTATTGCTGAGTTTATTTTAAAAGATGATATAAACATTTTAAAATAGTATTCATAAAATACATACATTTGATCAAGCTATGTTTGATGACTTTTAAGGTCAAAGAGCTGCATATTTGATGCTTGCTGGCTGAAATGTGAAAGATATCTGGAATGGGTTGTATCATGCTGTTTATCTCACGTCCAAACACTCACAGGGGTGGGATTTAGCTCAGTCACTTGAGGGCTTGCTTGAGGTACTTGCGTTGCAGAATCGAACCACCTCAGTGGATCCATTCAACTGATTGGGGTCTTTCTCATTCTAACCAGTGCACCACAACTAGTCAAAAGCTGTGGTATGTGCTGTCCTGTCTGTGGGAAAGTGCATAAAAACAATCCCTTGCTGCTAATGGAAAAATGTAGCGGGTTTCCTCTAATGACTATGAGTCAGAATTACCAAATGTTTGACATCCAGTAGCTGATGCTTAATTAAAGGTGCTCTGTCATGGATGGTTGACCTAATTAATATCCTAACAAAGTATTATCTTAAAATATATACATATGATTTCTCGCTAAAAGTACTTTATTTAACCATCTACGTAACTACCATAACCCACTAATTACTGTTATTTTGTAAAAATAATTGAATTATGTCAATGGTCCATAATTCAGGAAAAAATAACGGCTATTCGGAGTGAAGAGGTGTGACGTTTTATTTTTGTAGTCACGTAATGGGCAACCCCCTAATAACTGCAATGTCAAAACGATTTGCCAAGCTCATGTAACAAGAACGCTTGACCGTCAACAATGATAATAAGTCATAAAAAGATATATAAACATGTACTGAATGATAATAAGCTTATACATTAATTTATTTTAGAAACAGAAGCATTTTAAACAGTGATGATTCGACTAGTTAGGCCTTTGTATGTACAGATAAATTTATCGTTTGTTGTTTGCGGAAAAATTTATTATTATATAAAATATGCCATAACCCCATGGGTAATTACAAATGGCTTGGAATAGGAATTACTACATTTTTAAAGAATACTGTGAACTAGACGGTGTTTATATATGAAGTGGTTATATATATATACGACGGCCGTGTATATGGCCTCCGCTAACAAGGGCTGCCTATAAACACAGCAAAATGTATATAGGCGGTAAATAAGTATTTGATTGATCCATATTGCCGAACCATTTGGAACAAGAGGAATACATACTAAGTACAAACAGGGGAATGGGGGTTAAATATGAATCTAGAGGACTCTTTTGTGTACCTACCCAGTGTTTCTGCCGGAAAGAATGTTTTGGGTATGGCGCTTTGTTTGCTGAATGCAACAGCAGATGACAGGGGGTATGGGGGGCCTCCCCCAGAAATAATATGGGTTAGGGTTATGAAAATCACAGTAAGAATAAAGAGTCATTAATTTTGTCACGGTTAACTTAACATTTTTAAATCTGCAATAAAATTTGGGTATGGCACCATACCCATTTTACCCTGCTACCGTATGTGAATAGCATACTGCAGTACTATAATAATAATAATAATAATAATAATAATAATAATACTATAATAATAATAATAATAATAATAATACACACCAACTACAGACAGTACACAAACTAACAGCGGGGGCTTGTAACTGGAAACAGTCGGAAGGAAACATGTTATCTGTTTTCGAACCGTCAGTGTACCATTATTGTTACAGATAAGCATAATTAATAACTATGATTCGGTAACAGTACTAACAGTTTAGCTAGTTTTGCAGTTTGGTATGGTTAGAGGACATTATGTTGTGTATTAAGCAGACTAAGCCCACAGTTAAAAGCTGATGGGAAATGGCAGGTGTGTGGCACAGATAGCCACAAGAGACAAGCACCTGTCATGGTTGGAGAGACAAGGACTGGGATGTGGAGGTGGACAGCAAAAGAAGTTGAAAGATAGGAGGAGTTGCCAGATTGGGAAGAAATGAGATGGAATTCAAAGGAAAGGGGGCAGTGGGATATATATATAATAAAAAATATATAAAAAAATATAAAAAACAAATGATTGTGCCACAATGTTTTTTGTCTGTGCAGGCACATAACCCATCTTCTTGTACAGGCAATTTTTTTTTGTGATACATTTTTCGGTGAACATGTCTTGACCATTCAGCGTAAACTTCGCTCGCCTCCGTGTAGACCTCCTCCCCACGCACACGCATCTGCAGCGGTACTGTGTACAGAGCTTCATAAAAAAACAACACAAAAACAAACAAGCAAACAAACAAACAAACAAACAACAAACAAACAAACAAACAAACAAACAAACAAACAAACAAACAACAAACAAATTAAACAACAAAATAACCCTCCTTCCCCCCTCATCCCCCCAAAATAAATAAAATAAAAATAAATAATAATAATAATCGCTTGCTCAATCCCCTGCTTAAGCAAATAAACGTTGCTCACTTCAGTGTAGACACACACACACCCCTTGTTAAAATCCCTGCACACGCGCCCGCAGTGGTCCTGTGTATGTTAGTTCCGTAAAAAACAACAACAAAAAAACAATACAAAATAAAAAGAAACCAAATAAATAAAACAAATAATAATAATAAACAAAAATCATGAATTTATGTTCCAACTATTTATTATTTTATTTCAGCGTATTCACCAGGGTTTTTTTGGGGTTTTTTTGTTGTTGTTTGTTTTGGGGGTTTTTGGGGGGAGGGGTTGTCAAGAGTATATACAATTCAAAGGTACTTTACATGGCTGTCATATATATAGCCTCATCAATACTCGGTTTTGTCGTAGGTTTTAGACTCCTGATAAAAGAGTTCCAGTTTTTAAAAATGAAGCTGCTCACAGGTTGTCATGGGATTCCCTCAATCATGGTTCAATTAAAATGTTTTGGGCGATACAATAGCAAGGTGTGGTATTCCAAATTAATGTAATTGTCATTTATAATCCATATTTAGAGAAATAAGGCCCACTAAATCTGTGATTGAGTGCCGTTAATGAATGTGCTCTAGTGGTGTCGTTAAACAAAACAAACTTTAAAGTTTAAATACTCAGATCTCAAAGGAACTAACCTGCCCAAAAAACAAGCTTTACTTTTGACTAGTGATTCTCTGTATAACTGGCAGTAATGATAATAGGTACATTAGAAACATAATTAATTTATTATTTATTCCTTTAACTCACATTTTGCAGTAGATGTTTGGAAACTTTGCAGCTTCAGCCATTTCTTCTTTCCACGGACTAAGTATCTGATCTTTGATATATGGCTTGGCTATATGATCAATAATCATACGCAATCTATCATGAAGAGAATGAAAGTCAATAAATATTGATGTGAAATGTATGCAACTGATTTTTATCTGCATACATGAATGATAAAAATATGAAAACATTGTAAATACAGGCATCTGAGAATGAAAAAGGGCAAAACCCATTTATGGGTTGCACAAAGTGAAATTAGACTTGCACGAGCATTGTGCAAACATCTATTGTTCTCACAATTTTTAGAGGATTGGAATAGCAATCTTGAGAGTTTTATCATAATTAAAAACAAAAAATCCACATTTACTCATGTCAGTTTTTTAGTATAGTGTTTGTGTTGTATGAAAATGATCTTGGACCAAAAAAAAGGTCTATAAAATTTTGCTCGATCCAGAAAAATGGGGGGTTACTGTGAACATTTCAGGTGACACTATGGTGTGTTTTCTCATCCCTGATTTTTAAACTTGTTCAGACAGGACCATTGATAGAATATTTAAAACAGAATTAAAGGGCCAATACTGGCCTCAATACAACAGATGTTGCTGAGGCTGACTATATCATTATTGAAATAATTAGTGGACCAATAGTAGCCCCAATAAAGCAGCCATCAGACTTATTGAAGCTGACAGAATACCATTATTAAAATACAACGATGGTTAAGCCATTACACTCAGTACTCAGTACTAGCGCTCCCACATCAAGAGTGCACACACTTCCCTCTTACAAATCACTATCCACAAAGTGTGCCCAGTTCATTATGCTTTGAACCTTAATGGGATATAAACATCAAAATAAATCAAAATTAATGAAAATCAGAAGAACCTGCCAGATCAGAAAGAGAAACGATGGGAATTAAAGAAGAGAAAAGAAATGGGAAAAACCACTGTAGGGAAAAGAATATGTACATCAAAACAAAACAAAAGAATGAAGTGAACCAGTGGTGAAAGATAACTGTGTATGTAACTACAAATCATAAATATGTCATTGTTAATATATAATGCAGAAAAAACACAATGCCTTGTGACAAAATATTAACTCTTTTCAAACAATATGACTACCTTGGAAACTTTCGACCCAAATCTGGAAGATGTGTTAGCAATGGTGGTCTAGAAAAAGATAGAAAACAGTAATCATTGCTACTGTTTACTGAGCATATTTAATTTTTAATCCCTTTATTATGATTCATAAAGAATCCCTCCATTAGCTCTACCTCTGTCTGGTTGAGGAATGTCTTTAATGACAACTAAGTACATTTTAAACTATAGCTAGCTGCTTAATTTAACACTTGGTCCAAACAATGAGAGAAGAAAATAGTTGCCACCACATAGGCTACTCCTATCCACATAGGTTATTCATATCTACATTGGTTACTCCTAAAACCAGAAAAGGATTATCTGTGTCACATACTATGGAAACTCAAACTGATTGTCTTTACAACAATCACCACAACATTGGGGTTTTTAAAATTATTTAACTATCTGTTTCTTTGTTCAAATCATACCGAAGCAAAAGATCAAAAGTCAGACCTCTCTCCTGCAGAATACCCAACCCAGCATGCACCTCACTTCTGGTCAGCCATGTTGAATCCTCTAAATCCAGGATGTGCCGAACTCCTTTAAAGAGGGGATTCATCTGTAGTTCATCAAGAGTTGCTTCCAACTAAAAATTTCAGCATTGTAGTTGCACTTTCTAACATTTGTTCGGTTTTTAAACACAAACCAATCTGCATGCGGTACATTCACCCCTAATTACTTTACAACATCTATTTAGGGCGAATGTATCACATACAAATTGATTTGGGTTTAAAATTGATTTGTTAACCTTTTTATTTGTCATCGACTTCATTGCTTATCAGCAAGGATTTTTTGATGGTTCCTCAATGCTTCACTTGTTCAGAAGTCAAGCTGTTCTAGGCACACACATATATCAAATAATATACATTTTAGTTAAAAGTTTGTTTTGTTTAGCTACACCACTAGAGCATATTGACTTATTAATCATTGGCTATTGGATGTCCAACATTTTGTAATTTCGACATAAGTCTTTGAGCGGAAACCCTCTAAATTTTTTCATTAGTAGCAAGGGATCTTTTATATTCACCATCCCACAGACAGGATAGCACATACCACATCCTTTGATATACCAGTCATGGTGCACTGGCTGAAAATGAAAAATAGCCCAATGTGCCCACTGATGTGGAATGATCCTAGACTGACCATTCAGCAAGCGAGAGCTTTACCACTGGGCTAAGTTCCACCCCTATACATGTTTGAGGACATGTTTTAGATAAGGAAGGAAGGAAATGTTTTATTTAATGATGCACTCAACACATTTTATTTACAGTTATATGGCATCTGATGTTTTAGATAAATGATATTAAAGGAGGGGACAATTAAGGCATTTGGCCTGGTATGCATATTCAACGATATATAATGCACATTATTGCTTATTATCAACAAGTATAACTGTATAGTTAATTAATAAAACGGTTAAATGTGACGGCTATTATATATAACAGGCACAGCCATTTTGTACTATCCCAGTGAATATGCCCTCTGGCGAGCTGGTGGTTACATAATACCTAACGTGTCACGTCAGGAATTAGTCTTCGAACTGAAGAAACAAAACATACCTAATTATTGCGAATGCATCGCAATGTTCTGTAATAATAGCCATCCCTGTAAGCCAGCAACAATTATATATTATATTTCAATACACCATTGTCAAAGTGTTGAAATAACTGCATTATGTTTTGTACATAAATTAATCCATGTACTGAAATAATAATCGGAGTGTTTTCTTGGTTAATTGGTCTTTTCTTTCCATGGCCTGTACCTGTGGTTTCTGATTGGCAGGTGTATATTTAGATGGTCCCCAGACACTGTGTCTAGACACACTAAAAAGACATGCCTCTTTTATTAAGATCACAGGGTATTGTGTGATAACTGCACGGATATCCCTCAAATCGTAATGGCCTTCCTGCTCTATTACTGTAAGTAATTCTGTAAAACCCTTGATTAAGTAGACTTTCCCCATCTAAAATCACAAAACTGACCAATTACATCGTCCCAAAGAAATGAAAAGTATCACTTGGGTATTGTGAGTGGTCATTTTTTTTCGAACGTACACTACCAATAGGCCTAATAATATGCATTTTTTCTTTGGATTTAAAAAAAAAGAAAAATACTATAACTCCATTTCGTCATATTGATGCAAATTGAAATATATTTAGTTAAATAATTTATTGTACTATCAAGTCATTTATGTTGTTTTACAAGTCAGGTTGGTGAAAGCGAAGCGCCTTGTCATAAATTAAAGCGTTTGTTTACACTGTGATGGACGGAGCTGACATCATTTCGCCCCAAGCTATACCACCGGTCGTCACAAAAACGAAACAAAATGGCTGCCCCCAGTTAGCAGGAATAATCATGTTTTTTTATTAACTCTAAAATTACACGTTTTTCATTTGTTAAAGTGTCAGTATGTGTTGGTGGTCCGGGTATGCATCTTTCCAACACATAAGGCTCTTGTTTGAGTTGACCCTACCTTTAATTTGCAAGTTTTGAATAATTAAGTGCCAGATTCATTCCAAACCAATTTCTAGGAGTAGGGTATAACCAGCCTCAGTGGTGTATTGTTAAAACATCAAACTTAAGTTTGCTGGGTACTGCATTTTGTTGAAGTTTGGCGGGCGAGATGTAGCACAGTGGCTCGCCTGTGATTGATCCTCATCTTGGGCCCATTCAACTATTTTTCTCTCCAGCTAGTGCATAACCCACTGGCAGCTGATGTGTGTGTGCCTAGAAAAGCTTGTTTCTACCTCAGTGGAAATAAACATGAAAATAAGTTAAACTGAATAAAATATTGTACAAGTTTGCATAGTTTGGAGAAAATCTGTATTGGACGAGACACCAGAAAAATCTTAGTAGCTTAGGGACGCCAAATACTCAAATATGTCTGTGGTTTAGCTGGGGTAAATAACTTATTATCGTTGAAATGTTTTGCCACTGTTGTCCCAAATATGCAGGTAGTACTTATTGTCAGGTTGTTCTTAATACAATAGGTAATTTTAACTCACATGTAATGAGGTTAGGTCAATTCCTCCCACCACTCCTTTTATAAAGGTGTGTTTCTGGGCTTCTTCAAGAACCCATTCTGTTAAAAAAAAACAAGCAGATGTCAGTTTTAAGTATGGAACAATCCATAAAGAATACTAAAAAAAGATGGTTGTCACATAACCCACAGTTTTAGGAGTGGATTCATTACTTGTTCAGATTTTGGTCTTCTCTTTATCCTTTATTTGTTTGTTTGTTAATGGAATTGACAAATGATGAACTCCCTCATCTTCCCTCCCCCAATCTCTACCTCCCCTATTCTCTCCATCCCACCCCTTTTTACTCCCTATCTCCCCTTCCTTTCTCTCACCCCTCCCCTTCCTTTTGCTTCCTATCTCCCCTTTCTTTCACTCTCTATCTCCCCTATCTTTCACTCCCTATCTCCCCTACCTTTCTCTCCCTGCCTTTCTCTCATTTCCTCCCCTTCCTTTCTCTCCCTTCTTCCCCTTCCTTTCTCTCCCTTCTTCCCCTTCCTTTCTCTCCCTCCCCTTCCTTTCTCTCCCTCCCTTCCTCTCACTCCCCTCCTCTCTCTTCCCATTCCACTCTTTTCCACCTCCATCTCTTTCCTTCCAGGAGCCCTTTCTCTGTCTGTCTGTCTGTCTCTTTCTTTCTTTCTTTCTTTCTTTCTCTCTCTCTCTCTCTCTCTCTCTCTCTCTGTCTCTCTCTCTCTCTCTCTCTCTCTCTCTCTCTCTCTCTCACACACACACACAAAGCAAGGAATATGAATTTCCACATCTACAGGACAGTACGTACCATGGCAAGCACTCTACTACTGAGCCACTGAGTAAATTACGTACTTGTCTCATCTACGTTGTTATTGAGGACCTGAATAAAGATGCCATGTTGAACTGGGGTTGTCTTCATGCTGTTCAACACATCTCTGGGTCCAAAGTTCCTGAACAGATGTCGAGTGTCAGTATTTGGCCACAGGTAGTCAAACTTTTGTAGGTCCCACATATCTACAGGTGAAACAATTGTTAAAGATTTTATTTCAGAAAGGTCACAAACTACTTTCATTTAAATGTTATGTTACAACATCTTTATTTTTCTGTGATGAAAACTGAATTTTGATATTTAGTTGAAGTACCATAAATGATTTAGGCCTACATTGACCTTGTTTTTAAATATACAAAATACTTGTTAAATGGTATTCAAACAACTGAATAAAGGACAAAACCCCAATGGACAAAACCACTAATATTTAGTAGCACCCCTCCAATTATACACCTCTTTTTTTTCCCCACCACATTATATATTTTTCTGTCACCCCATAACATGACTAACAGACAGTGTGGTTGGCCCCCCTATGTGGGTTGCGCTACGCCACCCCCATCCCCAATATAAAATCCTGGCTATACCAGTGAACAAGGTATTGTCAAATGGGCACACTGACAGGGATAGATCCTAACCAATCGTGAGCACTTTACCACTGGGCAACTTCCTGCCTCACCCAACCCATTTGGGTTATTTTCTGGTAATGACATTCTGAGAAAGAATTATTTTCATCCACTTTTCTTTTTAGCCATTTTGTTTTCATAAAATATATTGTTAGTGCTTTACTAAATGGCAGAAGAAAAAAAAATTAAATATCAAAATCTTTGTATTTTGAGATTTGCTTATTATGGAAAATTGGTATTGACGTGATACCGATAACAAACAGTATATGAGGTATACTGCCCAGCTCTAACAGACAGGATAGCACATACCACAGCTTTTTATATGTACCAATCATGGTGCACTGGCTGGAACAAGAAATAGCCCAATGGGCCCACTGACAGGGATTGATCCTAGACTGACCGTACATCAGGCAAATGCTTTACCACTAGAGTAGATCCAGAGGCAATGCGGTTAAGCCATTGTGTTTAAAAGTACTTAGTTCTCTTACAGCAATGTACATACATGTATGATTTTTTTTTTTTTTTTTTTGGTCTACAACTTAGTTCCTTGTTGTAAATAATAATCTTTCACACTTAGTCACATGCATCAAAAAAAAGTTCAAGCACACTTGCTGTGGGTGGGAGCCATGCAGTATCCTGACACAGATCCTATACCGTATCTGTCAAACTTAAATTTGATAGTTATTTCAAATAGATGTCATTTATCTAAATGAGTAGGCCCTAAATGCTCATATAAAAAAACCTGTAATCTGATGAGGTTTGTGAAGCTGAGGGTGTGTGGGAACACCATAGGATGCGTTATCAATTAAACGTTGCGAGAGGAAAGTGGGCGTTACGTAACGTTTGAAAACAATATTATATGTCTCGAAATTATTTACAAGTCAAATGCAGTTAACCAATGTTATTTTTGTATTTTGTGATATTAATTATAACTGCTGATTTTCTATCAAGTATAAAAATGTATCTGTTTATTACCAAAATACACAGAAAATACAATAATATTGTTTTATTTACGTCACTAGGCCAAAGTGGAAACAAAATGGGATCGAACCTTTCAATGGGAAAGTTACAAGTATTGGTATGTTTAATGTTTACGTTATAATGCATCACACCTCAGCCTACAACCTCAGCCTACAAATCACTTACGAAAGTGAGCATCGACGTAATCTGTCTCACTCATCTTCTCATAAAAATAAAACAACCACCAATTTCTTTACTGAACAGTCTTTGTGAAACCGAACAGTCTTTGTAAAACTTGGCGTTTCGTACTCATACCAGTTCGTCCCATACATAAACGTCCCAAATTCGCGGTCGGTTTGGAATCGATACCCGTTAGTGGCCCATTACGGTATTTCTCGCTCCAGCCAGTGCACCACTACTGGTACATTAAAGGCCGTGGTATGTGCTATTCTGTGTTTAAATACCCACAATTTTAAAATCGATTTTTCCATTTAATTTTGTCAGCCTTAGCCCTAAATTTAATTTTGGTTTGTCTTGAATGAACATCTTCATTACAAAAATTATTTATTGGTTGCTATCTACAATAACCGGTATGTGACGCCATAATATATTAATTAGCTATCCTGCACTAAAAAAAATCAATAGATGCTGTCGCCCAATTTTATTGAAAACCTATGGAAACAGTTAAAATTGTTATGGGTGAAATTTCATGAAGTGTTGCAAATAACATGTTATGCAGTATATAACAATATAGCAATATATATATATATATATATATATATATATATATATATATATATATATATATATATATATATATATATATATATATATCGTTAAAAGTGTATGTTTATCTCTACATGACAGGCTTGTTTCGTCACTCATCAGATGTAGATTTAATTACTCCGTCAACGGAAATATATATGAATGAACACCACCAACAAAACAAGGATCATTTTATTTGCATAACAATTGGATAAATAAAATGAAGACGAACCAACATAATAATATACAATGGGGGGGGGGGGGCTAGCGTGGAACAAAAAATGTCTGGTACGACTAGCTTTGGGATCCCATAAGGAGAATACATTACATGCATTTGAGCTAGTCTTTGATAACAGAATTAATTTATCTTTAAAACAAATAAAATCTCAAATAAATTAACATTTCAAATTAAACTGAAAACAATGATATTATTCTATTGTTATTGTAAAATCGTGCTAAAGTTTACTGCATTTATAAATCATGGCAAGGAAGTCTCAATATTGTATATTATACAATATTATACTTTTATAATTTAACGAAAGAGGCGCATCTATATTAATTATATATTATTTTAAATAGCTTCAAAATAATAAAATTATATTGATGTTTAAATCCAGTCTTTATTACAATCAAAGCTTTTTGTTTGTATTTCTATTTTCTTTTATTTAAAGTCAGTAACTCCAATTCTCTGTCGCACATAGGGATGCTATTACATTTAGATAAAATGCATATGGCCGATATTTTCAGCCGTCAAAATTTATTCATGTGTTCATTAACAATTCTTGATAACTGTGTTATGGTTATTTGGTAATAATGTAGATATATAGGTTGTTTTGTCATGTCCTCTGTTGCACAAGTGCTCAGGTAAGAAATTAGCTACAGATACATGTAACAATACTGTGATATGTTGAATAAAATATGAACAGGCTGAAACTTGACTTTTTTCTATAAATAATAATAAAAATCTATTAAAAACATTTCAGATATCGAACTTCCGTATAATATAAGTATTATTAAACCAGTCTTCTTCATTAATAACAATTTTCATTTAATCATATTTGTCGATCCATAATTATAAAAAGTTAGTTGCATGCATTATAATTATGAAGAACTTGCAAAGTGAAACTGAAAGTTGTTTAGTACTATAGTAGACTTAATAAATGTTGCTAATTCTGATAGATGAGTTAAAAAATACAACCACCAGTCTGACTGGCAATCTTTGTTTTCTGATTGACTGTTCAAATAAAGCTTTTTGTTCCCTGCTGAATGTGCAATTCCACATCACAATTTTGAACTGGATCGAAATGGTCAGAATGGTAAAGAAATTTGTACATATTGTCTGTCTTCTCTGTAACGCTAACTTTCGACCATTAGGACCTCAAAACTTTTGAATCAAACATTTGGTATTGTGCTTGAATGCTGTAACTTTCATTTCTGTTTTCATAATTAATGGTACTACCGATATCTTTGAACAATAATAAACAAAAATGTCAAAGAAATATCTTACTTCAGTTTCAGTTTTGATCTATTTTGGTAAATTGTACAATTTTAAAATTAAAATATTTGTTCATACATGCAGGCATCAAAATAAGCAATTGTTTGGTAACTATTCTATGTTCAGGTTACCACAAAATACACACCTGATAACCTATAGGTTACCAATACCACACATTTTTATTTCCATTATATAACTATAAAATACCTTCAGACACATTAAGGCTATTCATACCACTGTTACTGATACCATTACATGTATCTAAATAACACTCAGTTGATAAAATTTTAGGTGGTGTAGTTTTAGTTTAATAATAATATTGTATGCAGAACAAAATGCCATTCTCAGCTGTCTAGATATGTGGTAACCTCCTGAACGACTGTTTTCGACTTATTTCGATCCCTGTACATGGTTAGATGTGATCATAATCATCAATAAAAAATGTTCCACTAGTTGCATAGTACTAAAGCAATTTTGCATTGAAAGTTTTCCAACATACTAATAACATAGGTGTAAGGCATGTATTCATATTTGAATATTTAGAATTAAGTTTTATTTTAACAGGCACATGGAATATTCAAACAGAAAGTCAGGTTTTATAAAATGTCAAAACAAATTATGTGAACTACAAGATGCAGTACATTTCAAGATAAAAAAAATAAAAAAAAATAATAATAATAAACTAAAAATAAACTGTTCTATGTAAAAGAAAAATATAGCCTTTTTAGTAGAATATAACCTGCAACTTTTGTTTTTCCAAATCAGAAGGGGCAATTTGTATAATGATGTGGTTTATATACCACTGTTACTTTCAGTTTCATATGTTTAATCCACCTCAGTATGAGAGGTTTGTTATATTAAATGCATGTAAACTTCACTGATTAGAGTATTTTCATCAATGTGTACACAAAATATATGGTATGTCAGATGTAATATACATCAGTTAATTCATCAACATGCATTAAACCCCCCACCCTATTCTTTCACCAAGTCTTGAGTCAAGATATAGTTCTTTCCTTTATATTTTATTACTTGTTTCAACCATTTTTCTTTATACTATATTACTCTTGTTTTACCCTTTTTAAATTGGTATCACTATAAAGCGAACAAATATTGGAATTAAAAAAAAGAAAAAAGACTCAAAATGTTTTGACTTAGTGGATGATCATTTGAAATGAAATTTGTATTGTAACAGTATGATGTTTTTGGTTGATGGACTAATAGAAATTGTGATGTCCAGACTAGTAAAGTTTGGTTGATACTGGTTCAGAGGACTAGTGAGATGTTTGTCATTTCTACATCCCCGAGTGCACCAGAACCAAACCGTTAAAATAGTAAATTTGAATATTCAGCATAGACAAAAATCTTCTGACAACATAGTTTACTACAGAGAAACCTCTCAAAATCAGACCCTTGGTAAAACGGAATTCCCTCAAAACAGGACATTTTTCATGGTCCCTTTTTAAATATCTGTGCAGAAGAGAACGTCTCTAAACCGGATACCTCTTAAAACCGGACATTTTACTTGGTCCCAAGAGTGTCCTGTTTAGAGGAGTTTCACTATATCAGCTTTTAGCAGTAAAATTATCTCTTTAATCAAAGGTTATTTTTTTTAGCCAAAAAAGCAAACATAAATATTACAGTACACACATGTCAACTGAAAACAGTGTTGTTCAAAGACACAGATTTTTATATTGGTGAAACAGGTATAATTTGATAATATTTCTTTAGGTTTGAAGCTACTTGTGTGTGCATTAAATAAAATTGTACTTGATTTTATATTTCAGACAAGCAGATACATTGAAAGCAACAATATCAGGTATTTATATTACAGCTGTTTATATTTGTTATACTGTCGGTTTAATTTATGTTTTAAGTATACTGTCCTGGGCACGGACTCGGCTGTCTAGGCTGTGTGTTCAGGACAAAGGTTAATTATTAGTAGTTACACAGAGAGAATCCCTCAAAAAACACCTGTTTTTTCATACTACATATGGAATTTACTACAAGTTATTTATGTTAAAAATAAGGGCTTAAAAGCTCTCAATATTTTAAAAATTATTGGTAAAAGGTTATTCTCCGTCTGTATAGATCTCTTGTGAGGTCAAAACTTGATTATGGATGCATTGTGTATGGGTCAGCACGCAAGTCTTACTTGCAGATGCTAGATCCTATACACAACCATGGACTCAGGCTTTGTCTTGGTGCATTTAGAACATCTGTAGAGGTAGTACTAAACCAAATAACTTCCGGCTGGGTCAAAGTTCGAGGTGCACCCAACTTTTGATAGAGAAGTGAACACCACAAGTCCTGTGATTGGTTATAAATGTGAGTGTGTTGGTTTCATCTGGGCTAAAAATTTATGCAATTTTATTTCATCTAGTACCACTGTGTCAAGTAGCCTTGTGCTTGGAACATGTATGGGGTACCTATAAAAAAAAGTACTCAAATTTTGTGCGGGTAGTCATAGACGCTAACCGTTATCTCAGAAATGAGCAGCTTGGCACCCATTTTTTTGTGATTCACTTTAATGGTGAGGCGTGGTAGTATTTATATCCGTGGCGTTTATGTCGATTGATACATTGCAGGTAGGAGTTTTAGCCACATATGTTACTATAGGCGTCTATGGGATTTGATTTGGTAGTATACACCCTAGAGAGCTTGTACGTTGATGCACACGAACCTTGTTTGGGTGCTAGGCGTGCAAAGCTTTCCCTGCAGTATGCTACCAAGATTAAATCATTACCGAAACATCCAACACATGATGCGGTGTTTGATAACAAATCTATGAAGTTTGATGCACGGCCAGATGCTATTCGTACATTTGGTCTTCACATTCAGCGTATTTTATCGCTTTCCAATATTGATTTATCGGACGCTTTGGAAACTCCTTCATATTTTGTTTTACCACCTTGGTATATCACACCACCTAAAATTGTGTTTGATCTGGCGCATCTGAAGAAAGATCGTACATATGCTGTTGTTTATAAACAGTTTTTCATGGAAATTCAAGACAAGTACTGTGATTACATTTCTGTTTATACAGATGGATCACAGGATGGGAATTCTGTGGCTTGTGCTACAGTTTTTCCATCAGACACAATACTTTCCATGAGACTGCCTGACTCGGCATCGATCTTTAGTGCTGAAGTTTGGGCAGTCATTAAAGCCTTGGAAGAAATAAAGGATTCTAGTACATCCAAATGTATTATTTTTACTGACTTACTTTCGTGTCTTCAAGCTTTACGCAATATGAAGCTGGACCATCCCTTGATTGGGATGGTGATACGAAAGTGTGTCTTTTTATCCATTGCCAATAAACATAATTGTATTTTGTTGGGTGCCCAGCCGTGTTGGCATCAGGGGTAATAAAATAGCAGATTCAGCTGCTAAGTCTGCTTTGGATTTGCATCATGCCAATTTATCTTTTCAACTTGGCAAGGTGATTGGGATGGTGCTGTTGTAAACAAGTTTCATGCTATCAAGCTAGTCTTGGGAGAGTGGCAGTCCTCTTATAGACAGTGCAGGAAAAAAAAGTAAAGTTTGTTTTATTTAACGACGCCACTAGAGCACATTGATTTTTAATCTTATCATCGGCTATTGGACGTCAAACATATGGTCATTCTGACACTGTTTTTAGAGCAAACCCGCTGTCGCCACATAGGCTACTCTTCTTTACGACAGGCAGCAAGGGATCTTTTATTTGCGCTTCCCACAGGCAGGATAGCACAAACCATGGCCTTTGTTGAACCAGTTATGGATCACTGGTCGGTGCAAGTGGTTTTACACCTACCCATTGAGCCTTGCGGAGCACTCACTCAGGGTTTGGAGTCGGTATCTGGATTAAAAATCCCATGCCTCGACTGGGATCCGAACCCAGTACCTACCAGCCTGTAGACCGATGGCCTGCCACGACGCCACCGAGGCCGGTAGACAGTGCAGGAAGGATGAAGTAGTCTTGTGTCGTGCTCGCATCGGTCATACTTACTTGACCCATTCATTTATTTTGAAGAAGGATCCTCCACCTCAGTGTGAGCACTGTCAGTGTACTCTGACGGTATGCCACATTTTGGTGGGGTGTCATTATCTCAAAGAAACTCAAAAAGATATATTTGGACAAACAAATGTGATGGAATCATTACAATTCCATCCAGAATTTGTATTACAATTTTTACGCGATACTGACTTTTTCTCTAAATTTTAATTTGATATATCTGTGATATTTGTATTTTTGCACAGTTCTTTACACTGTGTTTTAATTTAACTGTTGAATTTTTATAATGATGTTGATCATCACATTGCTTTTGCATTTACCCTAGTTTGACACCCAATAGCCGATGTATTTTTCGTGCTGGGGTCCATTTTTTTCTTAATAGCCCACAAAAATAGTATTTTTTTGTTATTTCCAAAACACTTTTACATCAAACCAAACTGAAACTGTTTACAAAAAATATTTTTGTAGGAGGATGGGACTAACTATATAGTCTTTTATCTCATCCTGAAGCGTGCATTGCTGGTCTATAGAACCATATATAGTTTTGTTTGCTTTGTGCATTAATTTAAATTTAACTTGTATACATGGAGAATACTAAATGAGTTCCCACAAGAGATCACTTATATTATGAGTGACACTGTGTTTTCATTCATACATTACAAGAATAGAATAATGTATTTGTTATCATCTTTTTCAGACTCTGGCAAAAATATATCAGAGCTATGGGTTACAAGGCAGCGTCTCGAAGATTTGTACAAGAAAATATTGTTGATGGATTTGGAATATGCTCTTGACAAAAAGGTTGAACAGGACTTGTAAGTACATCTTTGTAACCATTGTTAAGACATTGTCTGCAAACAGTTTAGATTGTAAATAGAGAATACTATATGAGTGGCTGTTAGATAGATTTATCTTGCAACAAGTTGTTTTAGAACATACCAGGTTTATAACGAGTGACAATGAGTTGGGTACATTTTTAAACAACAAGCTGTAAGATAAATAGTATCTAATGGACATGGGTATAGTATTCTTTTTGTTGCATATCTTGAGAAACAATGTTGAAAAAGAAATTAAAACGTCTTTTTTCAATTTAAAATTTATGTACAGTGCTTGCAAGTGACCTAGTAATAATATGTACATCACAGAGTAATCGTGCTAATTTCATTAGCCGATGTGGCTTTGGCATATGGTTCATCATCATGGAGCAACTAATTCCTGATGTATTTAAACTGATAAGCCAAATAAATGGAAGATCGCTATATTACAGCTTTAGAAAGTCATTGAATTTTAAATTGGCTTACAGATAGTTAAGGAAAATTAAAATTAATTGATAATAATATTTTTCAAGAAGAGATTGGGAATTCACGTCAGAACATTGAAATATTATTACTGATGGATTATGTTGATGATTACAGTATGAATTGTGAATATATGTATGTATCTGTGTGTGACTATGTATGTCTGTATATGTGTGTATGTATGTCTAAGTAGGAAAAGTGTACAAACCTTATGTTTGTAATCATGTCCTGTCATGATGATTAATTGAACTTGCATTGTGCATTCAGTTTATAATTTACTGTAAATGTATTTTTTTACATTTCTAAATAGATGGAACCATGCCTTTAAAAACCAGATTAACATATTACAGACTCAAGCCAAGGACAAACAGGTGGGTGTACCATTAGAATATTTTGCCCACTCAACATTCCTTCTGTTTTGTCTTTGGTTTTTGGTTCTACTTGCATAACAAGGAATGACAAGTAGCTCAGTAGTAGAACACTTGCATATGGTGTGTTGGGTTATATAATTGATTAATTGCCTTTGGTGGGTCCCATCATGTTGTTTTCCCCATCCCGACGAGTGCCCCATGAGTAGGACATGTGCTGAAATGTCTATGGGAAAGTATAGAATTTTTTGTCTTTTTTTCTACTGCTTTGTTGTAGGAGTAGCTATTTAATGGTAGTTGATTTTTTTGTCTATCTTTTAAGTACTGAAATAACCATATGTTAGGCATCAGATAGGCATATTTAAAAAATGTGCTGAGGTGTTGTTATTAATTCACGGGCTTCATGATAATAGTGATATTTTGATTGTCAAATATATTTTGTGAAATTTGCCTTTGACATTTATCAATGAACTGTATACCGTTTACTTTGGGTGACAAAAGCACTTGAATGGGTATTTACACATATGAAGTAATAAGCAAACTGAACATGTTATGACATCTTACTAGCCTGTTTCAGTAATTTCCTATAGTATTTAAAGGCATATTGCCACAGACCACTGACCTATTTAATGGTCTAACAGAGTATTACCTGAACAAAAATAATTTGATTTGTCCCTAAATGTACTTTATTCAACCATCTTCATAACCACCATACTCCATTTATTAATGACATTTTGTAAAAATAATTGAATTATGGCAATGGTCCATAATTCAAAAACTAAAATTGCCGAAAGGGATGACATGGATTTCACTCCACCATGGTTCAGTTAAGGTGATGCGATAGCTAGATTTGGTTTTCAACAATTAATGTAATTTTTATTTATTATTCATTTTTAGAGAAATAAGGTCCTTAAATCCATGACAGTATGCCTTTAACATTATTTGGTTTGTCTGTTAATTACCGGTACTATTTTTTTGTTTGTTCATTCTTCTTCTTTTTTCTTATTTTTAAAATTTTGGTTGAGTCTACATTATAATATAAGTGTATTGGTACTGATACTGGTACTGTCATTGTTTCAGAATGCTAAACGAGGTGAAGTACAGGCTAGTTTGAATTTGTTCCTGGAAACTGCCAGTGGTTTTTACCTGCAGGTCAGTATCGTTGATTCAAGCAGTTGGTCGCATTGCATACTTAAAGCCGTAATATAGAATTAAAAAAATTATTTAACCACTTAGAGTAGACCTTTAACATTATTGTCCTTTGGCTGCACTTACTAATTATATAACATGTTTTATTCTCCCATTTTAAGAGTCAGTTGCTAGGAGACTTTCCACTGTTATTTTGTTATTTGTTAAAATATATTTAAAACATGGTGACCAACTTGCATTTTGTATATATACATATGGAAATTAATTAAGCAACACCCAATTCATAGACCTATAATTCTGTGAATTAAGAAAACAGAGCATTTTCCTGAATGATATATTGACATGTGGCATCGTGCTGAATAGCATGACTTTCATGGAGATATTCAATACACGTGCAACCATGAACAATGCACGTGAAATGTCATACCCTCCACAGTGTTGAAATCAAGTTTGTAATGATTACATGTCACACTCTCCTGTCAATTTGCATTGAATATTCAGTACCATAATTGTCATGGCACGTCGTAAATTGTCAGAGGCTACAAGGTGGCAAATTATTGGCATGAGAAATGCAGGAATGTCCATCAGACAAATTGGACGTCAACTTGGGCGCAATATTTCCATCATTTCAAGACTGTTGAACAAACACAGGGCTACCAATGATGTTAAAGATCGTCCAAGACCTGGTAGACCCCGTAAGACAACAATAAGAGAGGATAGAGCATTGTTGAGACTTGTTAGGCGCCATTCATGGGACTCGAGCACATCTTTAAAACAACAGTGGTTACCAGGCAGAGCCATTTCCTACAGGACTGTCAGGAATCGGCTGAAAGCAGCAGGATACAGGGCCAGAAGACCCATCAAACGTATAAAACTGTCTCCAGCTCACAAAGCAGCACGACTTGCCTGGTGTAATTAACGTGTTCACTGGAACATTGCTTCATGGCGGAGGGTTCACTTTTCCGAGTCGTTTCTTATTGCATATGGTGGATGGTCGTACACGTGTCTAGAAACAAAGGAACACAGCCATGGTTCCCCGCAATATCCAGGAGACCGTTCCCTTTGGGGGAGGGTCAGTCATGGTATGGGGATGCATTTCCTTGGGTTGCAAGATGGACCTCATCATCATTCGTGGTAACCTTAATGGGCCTCAGTATCAACAGGAGATCCTTGAGAGAGATGTTGTCACCCATTTTGATAATCATCCTCTAGCCACAAGACCCATCTTCATGCATGATAATGCCAGGTCTCACAGAGCATGTGCTGTCACCCAGTTCTTGCAACAGAATGCTGTTGAGACTATTCCATGGCCAGCCATGAGTCCAGATCTCAATCTCATTGAGCATCTGTGGAAATTTTAGGCCGTCGTGTTCGACAGAGAGACCCACCTGTCCAGACTCTCAATGAATTAACTGCTGCTTTGCATGATGATTAGAACAGGATTCCTCAAAATCAAATCCAGAGATTGATCCAAGGAATGAGGAGGCGTCTTGAAGCAGCTGTTCGTGTGCAGGGAGGTTACACAAGATACTGATGGAAAGTCAATATTTGGACTTGCCAGACATTATTCTTCAGTTCTGTGAACCAGATGTGTGCATGGTACTGACAGTTAAGTCTGTGCAACAACAGTGAAATTCATAATGTTTTTGAATGAAATGAAGTCATTTTCCAAATCTGTACCATCTTCAAATAAACCACATTATGTCATGGTATTATTGGCTATGTTTCTCCTCATCCCTTTCTGTTCACTGAAAATTTCATATGGTATGGAAATCTTTGACACATTTCATGCACCAGTTCATTAAAATTGCTCAATCTGAGCAAATACGGGTGTTGCTTAATTAATTTCCATATGTATATTAATGCAACTGACACTAACCAATGAGATTAATATTACACAAGTTTATTAAAACTACAGTAACTGCTGTGTTTGCATTTTGCATTAATAAAAGATGTTTTAATACAGTGAGAAGAGTCTGTGATTTTATTTTAAAAAACTAGCTGCGTTTTTATTTTGCATTAGTAAAATATGTTCAAAATATAGTCATGTGAGATTCACAAGTACATATCACATTAATGTATTACTTTTATAATATTTTTGTTCTTGTAGTTTTTACAGCAGATATGTACCACCTTCAAGTTGGACCTTCCGTTCAGAAGAAAATCTGCAGTGTTTGGTGTCATGAAAGGTAAATTTGTATTTTATTCCAAAGAAAAAAAAAGGAAACTAATTTTAGCTGGTTTTTTCGTGCTTTTGATAGTGATACCTAATGGCCGCCCATTCTGTATGTAGCTTGGTGTCATTAATAAACAGAACTCTCATGTTTTATATTAAGGCAAAATTAATTGCTTGACCAAAAGTGGGAGATGGGTGGGAGGGCTTGGGCCCCACATAAATCCACACCAGCACTAACATTTATTTATATGGCCAAAGATATATGTAATAATTGATCATAATAATACTTAAAAGTTTATGAATTAATTTCATTATGTTTCTTTTATCTTTTTAGAAAAATGTCAGTTGAAAACAAGAATAACTCCTCCAAAGAAGAGCTCCTGTCTGTATGTCTGTCAGCATTGTCTTGTACATCTTGGGGATATCGGTATGTACCAGTGTTAGGAATTGGGTGGAACTTCATCATCAGTCGTCAGTTGTATTTGGTTTGCTTTCAACAAAGCAATCTTTAGTCTCGCCTTTATAAAGTAAAAAAAACCATTGGATCTAAGTGGAGACAGTGTGGCCGCGGGGGCGTCGGCTGGACGCCGCTAGATAATCTGGCGGGCGCCGGCTGATCAAAGAACAGATCGGTAGGCGTCCTGGTGAAGCCCGGCCAGGCGACTGGCAATTGATGTCGGGCTTCCCCCAGGCGTCCGCACCTCGAGTATATATAGATGTGTTGTATAAAGTTGTACATTATTTCTGAGGACTTCTTGGAGCTTGGGTGGCGTTCGGGACCAGCGGGGCACCTGGCCGATGTTATACAAATTGCCCGGGATCTGTGAGGGGGCTGTGAGGCTATCGTAGGGTGGCCGTGAGGGGCCTGTGAAAATCCCACGTCGCCCGGTGGATTTTTTTCCAATGATTTTCGTCAAAATCTTTTGGAGACCGCCAGATCACCGGTCGGTTTCTGGCAGGCTGCCAGGCGGGGCCCTAGTAACATATCTACGGGATTTCCACAACCTAAAATCGCGCTTGTAAAATTGCAGATTTGGGAGTCAGGTTTTCACGCTCGCTGGGTTCGTGCGACCCCTAACAATCGCAGCGGACGCCTCGCGATAATGCCCTTTTTGGCCTGGTTTAGGAGTCGGCGGGCCACATTTAAAATAAAACCAGAAAAGTGACAATTTACATAGAATGATTGTGAAATTATGTTGATGACAGCAAAAAAAGAAATCTTTGAAAAGCCTCGAAAAAAGATAATGGAAAATATCTTTAGAAAGTCATGGAATTCAGTACACTATAAATATATGTTCATATAATATATCATATGTAGATTTATTCACTTTTTAAAATTTCAGCTCGATATCGCCAGCAGGTTGAACAGGCACAGACATACTACCAACACGCCGCTAACCTCGTTCCTCAGAATGGTAAGAATACTGTGCAAATTATTGCCTTCGTTTATTAAATGTAATATTTTCATATACTTACCATTTGTGACACCCAATAGCGATGTGTATTTTTGTGCTGGGGTGTCGTTAAACATTCATTCGTTCATTAAAATGGAAGTAATTCCTAACTTGATCAGTTGTATTAAAGTAGCAATAATTTGTGTTGCTGGCAAAGGGATATGTGGTGGCAGCAGGTTTAATATTTGCCTATTTAGACCAATTGTTGACTTATGGTTACCCATATGGTTAAAAAAAGAAAAAAAAGAAATGTTTTATTTAACAACGCACTCAGTACATTTTATTTACAGTTATATGGTGTCAGCCATATGGTTAAGGACCACACAGTTTGAGAGGAAACCTGCTGTCGCCACAACATGGGCTACTCTTTCCAATTAGCAGCAAGGGATCTTTTATTTGTGCTTCCCACAGACAGGATAGCACAAACCATGGCCTTTGTTGAACCAGTTATGGATCACTGGTCGGTGCAAGTGGTTTACACCTACCCATTGAGCCTTGTGGAGCACTCAGTCAGGGTTTGGAGTCGGTATCTGGATTAAAAATCCCATCCCTCGACTGGGATCCGAACCCAGTACCTACCAGCCTGTAGACCGATGGCCTAACCACGATGCAACCGAGGCCAGTATATTATATGGTTAAAAAGTCATACATCCCACTAGAACATAAAGTGTAACATAACATCTCCTATGCTTGTTACACTACAACTTTACTGGAACATCATTCAAACAGTTTCATTGTTATTAGTTAAAATTGATAATTATGAGTAATAAATAGGATATAAACTACCATTTCATATTATATTTTTGTCCCTTGTGAAATAATTTTCATTTTATTTTAAAATTATTTTACTCGGAACCTAAACATGATTAGAAATGGAATCTCACTGAATATCCTTTAATTTCTTACCAGATAGCTGTAACTTAAAATGTGCTGAGGTGTTGTTAAATGTGACCTTCCTTTCTTCCAGGCCAGCCTTACAATCAGCTGGCTATTTTGGAAGCAGCGAGAGGAAACAAGCTGTCCACAGTGTTCTACTACATCCGCAGCCTCGCTGTCAGACATCCATTCCCAGTGGCGGCAACAAATCTCGAGAAATTCTACGCCAAACTCACCAAGGACATGTAAGAATGGAGTTAGGATCCATTAACAAATACACCGGTTTGCTATTGGTCTTACAGAAACTGTTCTGGTCCCCATTCCACAAAGCGATTTTATCGCTAGGACCACCTTAGTTGCATAAGGTAATTATGCACTTAGGTGATCTTAGTACTCAGATTGTTTTCGTAGAATTCGGCCCAGGGGCCTAATTCACTAAACTCTTGCAACTTTGCGATATCGCAGTGCAGTGCTAAAAGACTTGCAAAGAGGATGCTTTGTTGTCTAACAGAGCCTAAGAGAGCTTTGTGAATTAGGCCCCTGATCAGCATAGCCTTTTAATGACTTAAATTACATATTAATTTTATCTTTAGACTGCTAGATTAATTTTCGACAAAAACAATGTTGAAGAGGTTGTAAAGTTTGCTGACATATTTTCATTTCAAAGTTTATAAATATATGAAATAATGCTCAGATGTGAAAGGGTAAATATTAGTTTTGTGGGCTTTTTTATTTTCATTATATTTTAAACCAGTTAATATTGTTTAAAGTTGGACAATAAATTGATTAAGTCAGGGTTACCTACTTGCTTTTTTGCCAAGGTGGCTTGAAAGTACAGCAATTATTCCCAAAATGTTTTGTGGCCAGATGGCTTGAATGTACAGCAATTATTCCCAAAATGTTTTTTGGCTAGATGGCTTGAATGTACAGCAATTATTCCCAAAATGTTTTGCTAACCACAGCGGTTTTAGAGAAATGAAGTAAAATTCATATCCCAATATTTTCGTGATTTTTGTTGTTGATAAAATGGTCAAATTTATTATGGAATTAACTGTCACAATTAGCTATTAATTCCTCAAAAAGACAGGACATTCTGTCATTGTTATCAAATGACAATACTTGCCAAAACTACTTTTTTCTCTGAATATTACCTTTATAATATAACTACTTTTTCAATTAAAAATTCCAATGTGTTTATTACAGACAAATGAAAAAGTAAATCAACTATAATTTCAATCTAAGCTATTTCGGATTGTTCTATTATTTCCATTCAGTGCAGTGTGCCAAACAGTGGGAGATACGAGTTAATGAATGCACTACATACGGTGTGCAGTGTGTTAATATCCTGTGAAATATCTCCTCTGTAGGTTAAATACATTGTCATTAAACATTCATTCAGTCACTCATTCATTCAATGTTAGTCCTGGCTCTGGGGGGTAGTTCGCATAAATTTCTCTTTTAGAGAGTTAACTTAAAAAAAAATTGTTCTATATGCCAATGTCTTCAGAAAAAGTTTGGGTAACACTTCCAGGTTAAGTACGTTTTCACAGCAGAGTACATTTATGATTTTTGGTTGGCCGCGAAAAGGCTAAAATGACGATATTAGAGTTTCATGTAATAAATAATTATTTGACACCCATAGATGATTTATTTTGATTTATTTCAATTGTTTGGGTGTTACTGACTATATTTTAGCATTATTCATTGCCATAAACCTGGGTTGGGGATACACAATGACCTTATTTTACATATTTTTACTCAGAAATCGCTTTCGATTTGAAATTAGCTAAGCGTTTAACGGCTTCTCAGTCAACCAATACTGTAAGCAGAGTTCCACAGATTGGCCAAAAGGTTCTTCATTAAGTTCTCAGAGCAATACAGTTTTCAATTTGATACCTTGAATTGCTGGATGATACCCATGGTGCCCATTGTATCCCTACCCCCTTAAAATAAACACTTTTAGGGCATTTCGTCAAATAACCATATCTCCTAAAGTTAGTGTCATAAGACTTTGTGTCTATAAATATGTTTTTATCCCCCCCCCCCCCCAAATGATTGGTACCATTACTGTGATTTTTTTGGAGTTGACCTAATTAGCATAATTCCAAGATGGCGTCCAAAATAGCCGCGAAATACTTAATTAGACTTAACTTCACATACAGAAGAACATTTCAAGTGAGATTACTACATTATTAGTGCAAAAGTTTCAAACATACCAAAATACTGCAAAACTCAAGCTAATCTTATCAGACAATTACATTTTTTACATGAATTGAGTGATGTTTTCTTACACCGACATAATTTGCAACATTTCACCTCAGCCATCCTGCAAGGGCAAATTGAACTGATACACTTATCACATGAGCATATGACTGACCAATTAACCTCAAGGGTTTTCTACGATGTTGCAGGCATTAGTTGACTTTGGTCGTGCTCATAGCCAACATATTGCGGTTTCAGTGATTCAACAGTTTCAGGGTCGAGATGGCTCTGCAAGGCATGCATGGTGGTGTGGGCATTATAGAACGCACGCTGGATATGAGGCAGAATGCCATGACTGGTCGGGGGCAGGTTGTCGAGAGATAGCTGCCTTTACTGAAATCTAAAACCTGCATGGAGGTGACAGACATTTGTGATATAACATTTGTGGTATCTCTGCACCTTCACCAAATAATGCTCATCATTGCGAATCGTGGCTGTAGAGGGATGAATGTCTGTTCGTGTTACCTGGTAGAGTACAATGGAGTATTGCCGAGATTCAGAAGTATTTCCACGAAGATGACGACAGATTAGTTTCTCCAGAAGACAGAAGAAGTTTGTTGTTGTTTGAATGCAAGAAGGTCTGTTTTGGTAGAGGTGTTCCTGGTTCGATGGAACTGTGTTCGACTGGTACAATATTGGTGCACTTCCTTTTCTCATTGTCCTTTACTGACGGGTCATCCAAGTACATGTCGAACACATAGTCACACCGGCCAAACTTATGACAAACATCAGAACATGACATGAAAACTCAGAGGAGATCCTGACAGTTGGAAAGGCCAGTAAAACGAACCTTACGAACAGTGGCCATGATGTCTATAACAAATGACAAGTTTCTCTGATGTGTATATTCATAGTCGTCAGTCTTGAGATGAGTTTCTAATGCTACAGTCACATATCCACCGATTTGGGATAAGGTGCCCGTAGGGGCCCAAATTTCTGGGAAAATTTGCAAAATCTCACGGCGGCTGCATGGGTGCCGTGGCTATCCTACGGGCGCCTTGGCATTCTTTCCTCGCCGTAGGGCACATCGGAAGCTTTTAGCGCGGAGTTAAAAAGTTCCCGATGTGTCGTAGAAATATTTATTAGCCATAAACCATAGACACGTTGTATACAGCATCGCACGGGCACTGCATGGGCCCAGTATGGCCCCTGCAACACGGATGGCACTGAATTTCGGGCATCTCAAATCGTATGGCACCCGTACGATTTCCAAGATCATCGTACGAGTATCTTACGATGTCCGTGCGAGTCCCTCACGAGCCCCGTACTGTGTGTAAGAATCGTACGGGTATCTAACGGCTCCCGTCCGACTGCCGTGCGGCGTCCATAGGATTATCCTGCGGTACCCTTGCAGCTTACCAACAGACGCCGTGATCGTGGCCTCACAACAAAGGACCTTTTAAAATATAATGTCACACCCTCTCCTCTCCTGTTCAGTGACAACGATATGATGACCAGCCCACCTCTACCAAAACAGAAGAAATGTTCTGGCCTTCAAAAAACAAGAAGCTTCTTCTGGAGAAACTAATCTATCGTCATTTTCGTGGAATCTGAGCAACACCCCACTTTACTCGACCAGGTAACAAGAAAAGATGAGAGCTGGCAGTGTGTTATGGTTTACAAAGGCAAAGAAAAATATCTGGCCCACCTTCTATCATCATTTGAAGAAGCTGAACTTCGTATACCCATTCATGTCTTGGGTTCTCTTGAGGCAGGACTCAGAGTATGTGTCCTAATCTCCAATGATGTAATTGTCGCCCTGCTCTACCACATCCCCGTATTGCTGCAACACGACCTTGATGAGCTGTGGGTACGAACTGGAGTGGGAGATTCCACTCGGTAGGTGTGTGTCCCTTCATACTCTGTTCGACATCCTGGGTCATCAGCACTGTACAGTATTCCCAGCCTTGTACAGCCTTACAGAGTGTGACATCACCAGCAAAGTTGTTACGAAAAAGGCAGCTTTGGAAGATATACAGCCATGATTCGTAATGATGAGCATTATTTGGTGAAGGTGCTGAGATACCACAAATGTTATATCACAAATGTCTATGACCTCCATGCAGAGATTTTCGATTTCAGTAAAGGCAGCTCTCTGGACAACCTGCCTTCGACCAGCCACAGTATCCTGCCTCGTATCCAGCGTGCGTTCTATAATGCCCACACCACCATGCATGCCTTGCAGAGCCATTTCGACCCTGACACTGTTGGATCACTGAAGCCACAAGATTGTGGCTATGAGCACGACCAAGGACAGCTAATGTCTGCAACATCACAGAAAACCCTCGAGGTTAATTGGTCAGTCATATGCTCATGTGATAAGTGTATCAGGTCAATTTGCCCTTGCAGGATGGCTGAGGTGAAATGTTCAAATTCTGTCGGTGTAAGAAAACATCACTCATTTCATGTAAAAAATGTAATTGCCTGATATGATTAGCTTCAGTTCTGCAGTATTTTGGTATGTTTGAAACATTTGCACTAATATTGAAGTAATCTTTAAATAGTAGTATTTAGGTCAGTTATCAATGATAAATAATGATAATTCATGAAAGGTTCATTTGTACTATATTAAACACCTGATATTTTTAATGATTGAACATCATTCTTTATTAATGTGGACTTTTTGATTGGATGGGTTTTTTAAAATTATTATCTGGGATAAGGTAGGGAGGAGGAGGGGTGGAAAATGTGTGTATTTGACTCTCTTTTTTTTAAGTGTCACTTGAAATGTTCTTCTATATGCGAAGTTATGTCTCATTCAGTATTCTGCGGCCATTTTGGACGCCATCTTGGAATTATGCCAATTGGGTCAACTCCAAAAAGTCATAGTAATGGTACCAATCAATTATTTGGGGTTACAAACATATTTATAGACACAAAGATTAACTTCTTGTGACACTTCCTTTAGGAGATATGGTCATTTGACGAAATGCCCTAAAAGTGTTTATTTTAGGGGGTAGGGATACAATGGGCCTCATGGGTATCATCCAGCAATCCGAGGTATCAAATGGAAAACTGTATTGCTCTGTGCACTTAATGAAGAAACTTTTGGACAATTTGTGGAACTCTGCTTACAGCATTGGTTGACTGAGAAGCCATTGGACTTTGAGCTACTTTCAAATCGAAAGCGATTTCCGAGTAAAAATATGTAAAATAAGGTCATTTTGTATCCCAAACATAGGTGTATGACCATTAATGATGCTAAAATATAGTTAGTAACACACAGACAATTGAAATAAATCAAAATGAATCATCTAAAGGTGTCAAATAATTATTTATTGCATGAAACTCCAATATCGTCATTTTAGCCTTTTGGCGACCAACTAAAAATTATAAATGTGCTCTGCTGAGAAAACGTACGTAACCTGGAAGTGTTACCCAAACTTTTTCTGAAGGCCTTGGCACATAGAACAAGAAAATGTAAGTTAACTCTCTAAAAGAGAAATGTACGCGAACGACGCCGTCAACTTTTGCATTAATGTTTTCAATTTAGATGAGTTTCTCACACACTGTAAATCTTAGGCCATTAAAACTTGGTTTATAGTTGCATCTATGGATATTCATTCACTGAAAATATGATAGGCAAGATATTTAATTCTGCAGAATTCTTTATTTTTTCAATACCCACCTTGTGCACAATAAAAGTGTACACGTGTATGCATGGACAAAAACTGTTAGCATAAAACAATATTTACTGTGCCTCACCCACAATCCCTTCTTGAACATCATATATTTTGACATGAGATATAAATTTAATCATGTGAATGAAACTTTTTTTCCAGATTTAAATAAAGCTTCATCACTTAAGGATAAACTGTTGAGTAGCTTGCCGTCACACGTGATAACGCAGAGTTTCACCAGCAGTGTTCTCATTCAGTTTGTCGCCATCACGATATTCTCGCTGCACCACATACAGAAGGAGCTGAATGTCGGTTCGTCGTCGAACCAGGGAGCTGTGACCAAGGATGAGCAGAGATGCTTTCAGTTGATGTTTTCTTTCATGAGTACGTGGCATTTAGTCCAGCTTGTATTTGGGGTTATTCGCACATATGAGTATTTTCACAAGTATACAAACTTGGTTACAGGGGTCGGGGTTAATGAAGGAGGGGCTAGAAAAAAAGTATGCTTTGTATACTTGTGAAAATGTTGATATACTTGCCATAATAAATAGAACAACTTATGATTTTTTCACATCACCTTTCCAATTGTGTGTCAAGTTATTTTAACAATGTCAATAATATATCATCTACACATGTCTTTGCCAAAACACACCAAAATGTCAGTACCGTAAATTGAACAAGAATGGACATCTGTCTCATTGCAGTTGTAATTAAAATGTATATCCCATCGATCATAAATGGCTTTTTGTGGGTGGTGGTGATATATTTGAGAACAGCCCCATAATTTCAAACCACAAAGTAAAACTGAAGCTTTCCTCTAACACTGCTTGTCAGAATTATCAAAAGTTTGAAGTCCAATAAATTGATGTGTTCTTGAACAAACATTTTTCCTTTTCATTGCAAGTTCCTAAGACCATTTCATGGCTTTGAATGTTAAACATTTGCACAACCCATTTATTGGTTTGTGGTAACCCATTTTTAAAATGGGCCAAGGGGTTAATAGTTTTTTCCCCATTCCCATCCAGTGCGGAGTAAAATTAAATAATATATAGGTGGGGTTTTTTTTCTTTTAACAAAAATAAGTCCGATCTGGCAAACTAAAAAGGCAGTTAAAGATAATGTATAAACACACTTGTAACACATTCTGTTTGTTAATATTTCATTCTCTCTGTTATGTTTAGTATATTGCATTTATCTTGTACTATCCAGTAGCCGATGATTAAGTCATATCTATGTTTTAGTAGTGTTGTTAAACAAAACAAACTTTAAACTTTATTTTATACTAAAAAATTGTGTGTTTGAATATTTCAGTTTGTGTGTTGGACATACTGCTGCAGAACACCCCGAAACAGGAGCCGAAAGCTCGGGAATTCTTCACTCTGCCAGCTGTTAAGATCATCTTTGATTGGCTTCATCTCAACAAGGACTGTATTGACAAACAAGTGCTTGTAAATTCTGGGTAGGTGCCCATACTCCTCCGGTACTTGTCTTGCCCTCCAGTTCTAGCCATAGAAATTATGAATCATCAGTAGAAAGTATTAATAATAGTAGTACTAATAGTATTATTAATTGTGAATGTAAATTATGAATACTATCAAATGACTTACATTTGCTTCGAGTTACAGAGCCCTGAGCTCAGTACTGTTGCAGTAATATGGACAAGACTTTATTAAAACCTGGCGTCAAGACTTTAATGTTTTATAAACAATGTATCGAGGGTTCACAACCAGAAATTTAAAAATAAACCCCAGCAGAAATAAATTTTATTTATCTATCGAAAGTATATTGCCTATTATCACTTGTCTTACCCCAAAGCATCCATTAAAAAAATAATAATAATAAAATAAATAACACAAAACTATTAATAATAATTTTATAAAGCGAAACAGTAGGCTACTGTAATTTTTTCAAAGAGAGGACATCACCAGTTCTGGTTGTCGGCCTTTGAAAAGGCCTTTGTACAGATACATGATCCTTTAGTTTTTTATTATTTTTTATTTTCAGGTTCTGGAGTAGCCTTGCCAAGCTATTGAATAACCTGCAGACTTTATCTAACAAAGAAAACACCCCTGACAGTGTCAGGTGTAAGTAGGAGATGAAAACTATGATCAGCCAGACAGAACACAAAAATGTTTCTTCCCCCTCCTGTTATGAACTTTACAACAAGATTTATTCATATGAATGTGTTTTTAAAACAACTTGCAGAAAGTGCAAGAGAAACGTTCTTCAAATATAAGGGCTATACACCGAGGGAATAATTTGATTGGTATTCTGTGATGAATTCTTTTAAAATTCCAGGAAGTAAAGCATAACATCACAGTCCAGATATTTGCATTCTTTGAATTTCACTAATCAAAATGTTTTGAAAAGAAAAGAGAACATTCCTAGAAATTACCAATTGTTTGTTTTTTGGGGGATTTTCATTCCAAAATGTATAGTACAATAATGTGGTCCACATTTTTTTTTTTTTTATTATTATTATTTTTTTAATACATATTTATTGTCCCAGATCATATAGCAGTGTCAGGTTTGGGAGCCCAGACTCACTGCTTTACATTTGTATCCATGATCTAAGCAGCAACAAACTGTTAAAAATAACAAAAGCTAATAGAAACTGATTCAGGGTGAAGTTCAATTCATGCATACAGATGCACATGGACAGTGATCTATAATATAACTATTGTTATGATCCGAGATTTAAACCGGAACAGAGAAAATATCGAATAAGAAGGATGAGAATCAGAAAAGGATTTAGAAGAAGAAGAAGAAGAAGAAAAATACAAGACAGATATAGCTGGCATAAGAAGAAGGAAAGAAGTTGTTTTGAATTAAATAAGACATGAAACTGCGATCTCCAAACAGGCCACGCACTAAATCAGTCACAATATTTATTGCTACTTGTATATATGTATACATTATATTTTCTTAAAGTAATTATATCTATATTACTATCACTCACTCATTAAAGAGGTTGAGCCATGGGGACCATTCTTTAATACATTTTTCATAATTGCATTTTTTAAATAGAATATATTTTTCTATTTAAATTTTTTTATGCAATATGTTTTTAATGGCAGTGATTTCTGAGCATTTTTTCTGTATTTTTGTACAGTAAATATAGTATTTTATATTAATAATTAGCCAATTAAGAAAGTTATCTTTTTCATTATTTATGAAACCAAACATGATATTATTTTTATTAAAAGTAATTATATTCCCAGTCTTAGTTAATATCCAGGCTTGTACCGAATCCCATAAGTTTTTGGTCTCATTACACTCTACAAATAAATGTGATATGGTTTCAGGATAATTACTACATAAATTGCACATATTCGAATAGACGTAGCGAATCATATGTAAAAATTTATTAGTAGCTCAAATTCTTTGAAATAATCTGTATTGGAACCATAATAATGTTGAATCGTTCACGCAATCACTTGGTGTAAAAATAAATCCTTGATTCGTGTATTTAATTTGTGATTTTGGCGTTACTGATTTGAAGTTTATTATATCATACATAACTACATCCTCGTTGGCTTTTTAACAATAGTTTTAGTTTAAATGGAAGAATGGGTTTATTTATTGTTGTGAAACTATCATCTTTCAAAGTATCTAAATTTTTTAAGGTATGATTTTACTGCTTTTACCAGTGAAACATAGTACAACAAATTTGTTGTTGTATGATATATATTTATAAATTTACCATAAGACAAAATATCACCTTGTTCATCGAATAGGTCACTTATGAAAATAATGCCTTTGCTGGCCACATTTTTTGTCATCTTGTAATTTCTTTTATTAATAAACAATTTATTATTATTCCATTAAAATTACCAAGTTTTTTTCTTTCTCTCTACTGGGATGTCATTAAATATTTATTTTATGACTATACACACATGACTTAATTTTTGGTATATCCCGTAACAGATTGTATGAGAAGTCAAGTCAAGTGAAGTCAAAGATAGAAATGAATATCACACTAAGACTTGTTAAATGTCGGTGCTGATGTATAACTTGGTTGTTTTTAGATGAGGATGTCCCTCTGCCTGAAGACTGCGAAGTTCGGTGTTTTCAGCCCATTGAAAAAGCACATGGGTAATAACAATAACATTGTTACCATAATCTTTTTATGCTGACGGTGACATTTTAACAAATGACTTGCTGTGTATTACGCCAGTTATGACGTATATGTAATTCACAGTACTGAACAACTGGTTACCAGAGTTTCATTTCTTCTAAATTGATTATTTTTATCTCACTTCGAAAAGTGGAATGATGAAGCATCAACATTTGCAGTTAGCTCAACATTACATGTTTGCATTCAGCTCTTGGTTTTCCAAACACTAAGTCCTGGAACAAGGAAACTTAGTTTATAGTTGTGTCTATGAATGTCTATCTCAAAGCTTGTTAAAATGTTTAAAATATTTTTTCATCACAAATTTATTTTATAAAATTTAATTAATTTTTTTATTTAACTAAACATTTTATTTAAAACATATGTTAAAAAAAACAAAAACACCCAGACACTAATGTATGACTTTAAAAAACCAACCCCACCACAACTGGTCAAAGGTCTTGGTATGTGCTTTCTTGTCTGGGAAAGTGCATATAAAAGATCCCTTGCTGCATACAGAAAAATGCATCGTGTTTCCTCTGATGACTACGAGTCAGAATTACCGAGTCAGAATTACCATATGTTGGACATCCAGTAGCCGATGATTAATTAATAAATGTGCTCCAATGGTGTCGTTAACTAAACAAACTTTAAGAAAATCAAACCCACATATATATTTATTTAACGTGTTGTTATTGTTTTGCCCAGTAACTACAGCTTCAGCCGAGTCTCGGTGGACAGCTTGCCACTGTCTGTGGAGGTTCACCTCCGATATCTCCGTCTCATCGAACATGGAAAGTGGCTGGCTATGGAATTCTCAAGGTATGTCATTTTAAGTACTAGATGTATAATATTAATAAGTAAAAATAGGGTAGCTAGTGTTGATTTTTTAACTGTCACAACATGTTGTATTGGATGTAGTACATTAAAAAATATACATAACATGGAAGTTGTATATATTTGTATATAGCAAAAGGGTAATAATTTATGCTGTTGCTGATTAAAACAGATTGTCAGTTCATGTATTTTTGTATTGTACTTTCTAAATAATGAAAAACTGACAAAAACATACTTATGCCACATAATGCTAATGGTATCATTAGGGATAAAGTACGTCTTGGATGTTCAGAAAGTCCAGATTTTAATACCACCCCCAAAAATGTCCCGTCTTTGTGTTTCTTAACAAAAAGCTCACAATAACTATTCAGAATCTGCAAAGTTTTATGCAAGTGTGTTTTTGGTTTTTTCTCATCTCTGTATGGTATTGATGTATTAAATACAGTGCAGATGGGGGGGGTGGGTGGGGGGGTATTTTATACAGGCCAGTCACATAATATAGACCTTTCTTCTGTCGTTATTATTAATGTGCATGAAACTACAAATTCGACAATGAAAGATATATAATCTTGTTTTAGCTTACACAATTGTTGTGTTTTCAGCTCGAATGTCTTCTGTTGTGTCACTCTCAAGTCCGGCCACCTGCAGTTCAGTGCTCCTGGAAGTCAAAACAGAGGTTTGTCTTTAAACTAACTGCTAGAGCTATTTCTCATTCCAGCCATTTCACCACGACTGGTATATCAAAGGCCGTGGTATGTATTACCCTGTTAGTGGGATGGTGCATATAAAAAATCCCTTGCTGCTAATTGGAAAGAGTAGCCCATTAAATGGCGACAGCAGGTTTCCTCTCTCAATATTTGTGTGGTCCTTAACCATATGTCTGACGCCATATAACCATAAATAAAATGTGTTGAGTGTGTCGTTAAATAAAACATGTATTTCTTTCTTTCCCTATGGAGTTTGTCAATAAAATACAGAAGGCAAGTTTGGAAGTATATTTCTCAAACTTTCTGTACATGGTCCACAATATAATTTGTTGGAATTCCGCAGTGATTCTAAGATCATGGTGTCCTGCCAGGAGGTGTCAATTTTACTAAAACTTCTTATGTATGTGACCTAGATTGTAAATAAGATATAAAGGAAATTAAATAATGACAAGTCTAGTGAAGAAAGTAAAAGTTGTTGATCTATACATGCTATACCCATTATAGATTACAGTTTTAAAATGTGCTAGATTTTTTTTCTATTGTTACAGATGGAAGTGGGAGTATCACAGAAAAGAAATTTGGACGGCAGAATGTTGCAATGCAGGTAAAAGAGTTTTTCACGTACGAAATGTTTATAGTCGATAAATTGGTATTGTTCAGATAGCTTTGAAATTCACCTATATGAAAATTAAGAATTTGAGTGAAAGTGTTAAATCTTATATTTTAATATATCTGTGCACCAAACAGTTTAAAGGCGCATACACTAGTTTTAACCCGTAAAAAATAGACACTAAATTTAGTTAATTTACAAACCTGTAACTCATTTGGATAAAGTTACAATAGAGTGATAGAGGAGTGTGTGATGTTAAAACGGGAAATATCCTTAAAATAGACTAGAACTTGAATCAATAAACCGCTACTTCTCAGAGGCACATGCATTTTTTAAAATATGAAAACTGCAATTTTTGATAAACAAACACCAGGATGACCAGAAACACTTCAGTTCTATGGAAATGGATAATCTAACGAATAAAATATAAGTAATGTTTGATTTCAGTGATCATAAACGGCTCTAATAGTGAAAAATATGCTGTAGTGTTTAAAAACTAGGGTATGTCCCTTTAAATTAATCTGTGTGTTTTGGCTGGATGCTTTAAGATTTTTGAAATATTGACTTAGTTCTCTGTCAACGTTCTCTGTTTGCATCAGTTATATTGCTCTTTTTTTATTGTCTTTGTTTTTAGGCTATTATTCAGAAGCAAGAGCAGCAAGAAGCCACTGACAGTGATATGGGAACCTCGGCAAAAATAATTGTAAGTTGGTCTTGAGGACAACAGTCATCATTAGAAGTTTTTTGCTTTACCAGATATTTTTGGTCAAAATATTTTCATATCCTTTTATGTTTTTGTTGTTCAGGATCTGTGTTTTTTAATCACTCACTGTTTAAGCCAGGAACTTTGAATGGAACTAATATTTTGGTTTTGCTCTCTTACAAATGATGCAGTATATTATTTTTCTGGATGGGGCTGTTTTCTTTTTAGGGGAAGAAGGAGATTTTTGTATTATAAATGATATTATAATTTTATTTTGATGAATAGTCCAAATGTTTTGTTTTGTTGTATTGTATTGTAAATGATTTCATTAAGTATGTTGGCCATGCTGTCTTGTTTTATTTTCCCGTCTTTAATAAGTCATATTATGATAAAGCATAAACATTTTGTTTTCCTGGAGCATGTCTTTCTCATCAATTTATTTAGGATCATCAAACTATGCATACAAGTACAACTTGGAATGACAATGTGTCCTGCACCATAACTAGGTCAATGTGACCTACATTTAGGAAGCTTATCATGTAGTTCACCTTTATTCTTGTTTGTTATTTTGCAGGATGGCCCAGGTCTGTATGAGATTGACAGAAATATACCATTACCGGCAATGACTGGACAAACGTCGCCCAAGTATTTTCTTGGAATTCCAACAAACGAGCCACAGTTCATGAAACTAAAGCACGCCAAGACTACGGCCATTGCCTCGGCTCACATGAGGTTCAATGGCTCGAACGTGCAGCAGTCTCCGGCATTTCCAGGTTACATTTCTCCTTCCCAGACCAATGGCTCTGGTCCACAGCAACATATGGGCTATCCAGGCAGAAACTCCACCCAAGCACAACTTCCACCTCGTATGATGCCTGGAGGTCAGGGTCAGTGTATGACTCCTGGAGGTCAAGGTCAGTGTATGACACCTGGAGGTCAAGGTCAGTGTATGACACCTGGAGGTCAGGGTCAGTGTATGACACCTGGAGGTCAGGGTCAGCCTATGACACCCGGCAATCAAGGACCAAGACTTTCTCCGGGAAACCAGTCGAATCCGCCAAGAACCTCTCCGAATGGAACTATGGGCTCAGGAGTTTCTCCCCAGAGCATGCCTCAGTGTGCCCCATTCATGATGCAGCCACCCGTGTTCTCACAGAATGACCCATACCAAATGGCATCTCCCATGGTGGCTGGCTCCATGATCGGGTCACCCGGCGTGACTCCACCAGACAGTCAGACTGGACCAATGATATCGCCCACCCAGCAGCAGATCAGGGCGGCCATGATGAGGCAGCCCCCGCCCACTGTCCCCCTTGGCAACCTGTCGCCCAGTCAGGTGATAGCAGCCATGGCACTGACCAATCAGATGAATGCTCAGCAGCAGCAGCTGATGAAAGCCAATCAGCAAGGGGCTGTCCCTCCTCAGTTGCAGCCGCACCATCTGTTCCAGCAGGCTCTTGGAACAGAGCGCGTGCAGACGTCACCAAAAGATCAACAGCAGCCCGGTCAGACGGCCCCGCTCAAACCAGGCTATCCATCTATAGGCGGTGCAGCAGGGTTTCCAGGACTGTCGGCTCAAGGCAGTCCAATGGGTGCTCCACCTTTCAGACACGCACCTCCTCCGCTAAACAGTGATGGCCAGCCACATCAGAATGTGTTGATCGGATTCAACCCACTTACAATCAAGGTATGGCCATGTTGTTTTCTCTTCTGATATGATCAGCATACTTGTCTGTTTTAAGTTGAGCAAGGTTTATACAGGGTTTCTGCTAGAGGGTACGAAGAGTAAAATTACGTTCCCTAAAATCTTGAAAATTGATGGATACATTTTTATAATTTTTAGAAAGATTATAGTATGAGAACTGCTGTTTAATATTTGTCAAAGTACATGACATGTAGTGTTGAATTTTAAAAGATTTCAAACCCATATCCACCTAGTAGGGACACTTATGGTCTGTTCCAGTTTTATTACGTACCCTCAAATAATTTTCTAGCAGAAAGCCTATTATGTATAGGGATAGTTAAAGATAAGTTTGTTTTGTTTAACAACGCCACTGGAGCACATTGATTAATTAATCATTGGCTATTGGATGTCAAACATTTGGTAATTCTGACAGATAGTCATCAGAGGAAACCTTCTACAGTTTTCCTAATGCAGCAAGGGATCTTTTATATTCACATCCCACAGACAGGATAGCATATACCACGTCCTTTGATATACCAGTCGTGGTATACTGGCTGGAACGAGAAATAGCCCAATGGGCCACTGACGGGGATCAATCCAAAACCGACCGTGCATCAAGCGATCACTTTACCACCAGGCTATGTTCTGTCCTGTATAGGGATAGAAACTAACGCTCAGCCCAGGTGAGTAAAAAACACCAGGGATGAGTGCAGTTTACGTGATGCTGGTCCCCAAAGTTCGTCATTTTGAGCAGATGAGAGTCAAGTTTAACCTGCTAATTGTCAGGCTATTTTGCATGATACTTGTTATCCCACATATTAGGTAGTATGTTCCTTAACAGCTTGCTAGAACCCACATGTTTTATTTTCTCAGGATGCCTCAATAGTAGGACTAATGATTTTCTTGAAGACTAGTAACTTTACAGGCTAGTATTCCCCAAAGCCAGTGAAAAATTGCTTAATTTTTACCCCTAAATTAGATGTTGAAAATAAGCTAAAAGACGAAAAGAATGTAAATTCATTATTTTAGAGGTTGGCAGTTTTAAAGAAATTTTGGTTTTCTGGAAGTAATTTTATTTTTTATTTCTGTGTCATAACATCAGAATCTTTCTGTTGTGTCATAAATGTTATGTGAACCAACAATATAAATTCTTTCTTGTTCATAAGAAAGTAAATTATTTGTTACTAATTCCAAGCTGAGATGAGATTTATAAAAAAAAAAAGGATTAATGACAAACATTTTATATTAACCTAGTACAAAAAGTCTAAATGTTAATTAAGAATTTGTTGTTCACTTCAGCCTCCAAGACCTCCATTTCAAGAACAGCGTCTGAACTCGACCTTTCAAGGTCATGCAGAGGTATGAGACATCATAGTCCACCATGGACGTGCATGGACAAAATTATTTTAATATTTTTTTCTACCATGGACAAAATTATTTAAATAATGAGATCTTCCGACAATATATTTTACACTGAAACACAATTGTGTTACACATTTTTAAAGTGTATTTTTATGGTGAGCAAACATGAAATCTAGCACATCAGATCCGATTATATTCCTTCGAATTAAAAAAAATATATAATAATAAAAATAATAATAAGTATAATACTTTCCTACACCATCCCAGTCTTCACAAAAAGTTTTCTTTGTTAATGACATCAGTTTGCTTCGAAATAATAATGTATTTTTACATGGAAATTACTTAATTCAAATTTTTTAAAAACCTGAAATAATTAATGTAATAACGCTTTGTCTAGTTGTTTGTCAGTTTGGATTTTTTTTATTACTTTGAAGTGTTTCTGGTCATAGTAATACAATATTTCTTGTTTTTAAAATTAAACACAGTAATATTTTGTTTTATATTGCAGGGAACACCTAAACCTGGTGGTTTCTATCCAGAAAGAAGGTATGTAACAGTAATATTAGATATAGAAATATTCCTGGCAGACTGTCTGTTATATATTCCAAAAAAGTATTAACTAGATTGGTTCCATTAATTAATCCACATAGTGGGACTCTTGTTTTTGATCATTGGATAAAATTTCATAGTACATGATAATATCAGGCTGTCCAGCGATCCTACTTTTTCTACGTTTTGGTCTTTGTCCTATTTTCCTTACTTTTCCTTCAAAATACCAAGTTTTTCCTACTTTTTTGTTTTAAAATACCACGAATTCCTGATAAAGTGTGCATATTCCTTATGTTACTATAAAAGTCGTTGTAGTTGTTTTAGCATCAAGATATACCTCCCAATTTGTGGCACCATATAATCTCAACATATTAAAATTACACCCTGAAGGCTAACAGTTTTTCCATGTACAATGTACAATATAATATACAATGTGTATGTATCACTTCAGAATCTATAATACATTATGGAAAACTTAAATTAATCATGTTAATCTGATTTCTTACACACCCGTTGGTGAGAACACCATGCGTTATTTTTTATAACACATAGTTGTTTACACATGTACGTGTGTTAACAATTTCAAGACATACGACAGGCTGCTCCTAGGTGATGACCAGGTCACCAATGCCATACATCCAACAAAAAACAGCACAATAGAAATCGATTACACTGTGATGAATAGTTAACCTGACTAACGTGTCTGTGACGTGTAAGTACACAAGTACAAAGGATTGTAAATATCTTTTAGTCGATAAAGATGTTAAAATTTGCTTAAAACCTGGTTTTTGAGGATATGTAAGAAATAAAATAAACATTCGTATCCGTTTGATACCATTTATCTCACAACTTGTTTAAAAATGTATCAATCTCACTTTCACTCATTAGATACATTTTAAAACAACTTCTTGTGAGATAAATGGTATTTAACGACCGCTCATGTATTATTCTCTATTTACTGTGCATCAGCATTACTATGCATGTAAATATGTATATTGATTAATACAGTGTACAATAATTTGAAATAATTGTATAATGTGACCATTACATAAGATTCATATTATTTTGGATAGAACAGCAAATACAGGTAGAAACTGAGTACCACATAAAACATGTTAGTGTTTTCTCAATAATACCACTTTTTGGATTTAACACATTCGTTTTTCCAGTCTGAGCATGAATAATGTCGTTACGTATTGTTTCAATCCTACTTTTGTCCTACTTTTTCTATATTTTCATTCCTACTTTTGTTCTACTTTTTCACAAGGGTGTGTTGGACAGCCTGTACTATTTTGTGATACATTTGCACAATTTTATTTAGTTTTAAGCATGGTTCAGCTGGGTTAATGTTCAGCTAAAGTTTTTCTAATTGCTTTTAACTCATGAATTGTTCAGTGGATAACTTTAATCTTTGGCATTTCTGTTCACCATCATTCAGTCAGTGTACCACAACTGGTATATCAAAGGCTGTTGTATGTGCTATCCTGTCCGTGGATGGTGCATACCAGTATAAAAGATTCCAATTGTTTGACATCCAATAGCTGATGATTAATAAATCAGTGTGCTCTAGTGGTGTTGTTAAACAAAACAAACTTTAACTTCTGTTCACCAAGTCATAGCTCACCTAATGTTTTCCCAGTATCTGGTGAGATATGCCGTTTTAGCTGTTTCCAGTGTTGGAATCTGACTTGAGATGAGTTTCAGGATATGTGTTTGTGTTTCAGGGAGCCGGAGAATGTGAGCAGCAAGTCCGAGTCCCAGCCCACATCTCAGCCAGGCGTGTACTCTCTCTTCAGTAACTCTCCCTGGGCCGTACCAATCTCAGCGACCGGGGATTCCAAAAGTAGGTCACAGTCTGCAGACCTGGAAATGTTTTCTTTAACGATGCACTCAACACATTTTATTTATGGTTATATGGCGTCAGTCTGTGGAAATAAAACAAAAATTGTGATATTTTTATATGTGTGCAAACCTTGAATACATACTTTAAAGGAAATTGAGCATCAAATGTTTTCCATCTCTGCCATTTTAATTTACTGATTCCATTTCTCAGTGATAAAAAACTACTTCCTTATATAATATGTAGGTTATAAAGCACTATCACTGAAAACACGTAATCATGTTTAGGAGTGTGATTCTTCCTTAATCATTTGGAGATGGATGATAGAATGTAATTTAGCTCTCCTGGGTTTTTCGTAAATAAAGGTTTCTATGTAAGTCATAACTAATACTGAGACTTTGTTATAGTGATAATTTGTATAACATTAAGAAACAGTTATTTCCATTTATGGAAACCTTGTTCATTCAGTAGTGTTTCATTTTCATTTAGACATTAGATCCTGTATAATGTTCATGTTTAAACGAAGAGAAAAGAAAATTTAGGTTGTTTGTGAGTGAAATAATGCCACAGTGTTCGAGAAAAAAAAGAAGATAAATATTATTTTAGTATCAGCGTTGTGAAGCTGGCATGAAGATGTGAAACCAGTGTATGTCAGCCGTAAATGCACTGACTAAAGCCAATGTTATTTTATTGTAAAAATTGTTAAAAATATTCCCCTTTGTTTTAGGTTTGGGTTCGTCTCCTTTCTCCTCGGCTGCTAGTAGTATCCGCAACTCCCCTGAACACAGCACGGAACCCCCAACTGCTGGGCCCCCTGCGTTTGACCTCGGCCTCCGCTTCAGTTCCAGCGACGCACACTGGGGTGCACAGGTCCCTAGTGAAACGCACCATAACGATGACGATAATCAGTACTTGAACAGTATCCAGGTAAAACTGGTTCAACTAGTACTCTAACTGTAATGATGATGATAATCAGTACTTGAACAGTATCCAGGTAAAACTGGTTCAACTCGTACTCTAACTGTAACGATGATGATAATCAGTACTTGAACAGTATCCAGGTAAAACTGGTTCAACTCGTATTCTAACTGTAACGATGATGATAATCAGTACTTGAACAGTGTCCAGGTAAAACTTGTTCAACTCGTACTCTAACTGTAACGATGATGATAATCAGTACTTGAACAGTATCCAGGTAAAACTGGTTCAACTCGTACTCTAACTGTAACGATGATGATAATCAGTACTTGAACAGTATCCAGGTAAAACTGGTTCAACTCGTATTCTAACTGTAACGATGATGATAATCAGTACTTGAACAGTGTCCAGGTAAAACTGGTTCAACTCGTACTCTAACTGTAACGATGATGATAATCAGTACTTGAACAGTATCCAGGTAAAACTGGTTCAACTCTTAGTCTAACCAATAATCCATAATGATGATAATAAACAATACTTTAACAGTATCCAGGTAAAATTGTCTCAACTCAGTGTAACTGTAATGATGATAATAATCAGTACTTCAACAGCATCCAGATAAAATTTGTTCAACATTTAGTCTAACCAATAATCCATAATGATGATAATAAACAGTACTTTAACAGTATCCAGGTAAAACTGATTCAACTTGTAGTGTAACCATAATGATGATGATAATCAGTACTTGAACAGTATCCAAGTTACACTGATTCAACTCATAGTCTACTGATCACCAGTTTGGGATCTTTTATAACCAATTTTCCAAAGATACCATAGCCATTGATATTCCAGTTGTGGAACCTTTCCTAGCTAATTTTTTATATTAAAACTTTATTAACTTAAATAACAAAAAGATGTTTTTCTAAATTTAATTAATTTGTTTTTGTTTTAACAGGGGTGGAATTCTCCTCAGATCAGCTGTTTTCAAGTCATGGAACATTGCGTTTCCTCGCATTTTAATTGTCCTTTCCTCCAAAATGTGTCAGATGGCACAGATTTTAACCTAGGATTTCAAGAAATTTCTGGGACCCCTCTAGATTTCCTCTTTTTTTACAGTTCACCAGTTCCCACCTCTGTTTAAGGAACCAGATTAATCCTGAATGTTACCTCACAAATTAGTTCTTTATTTACATCATTAGTCTGTGGTAGGAGAGACATTTTAATTGTTTTGAAATTCTTATTTTTCAGTCAATTTGGAATGCTTCAGCTCCATCACCACTGGAGCGACTACTTGAACAACAAAAACAAAAACGGCAGAATGAGCCACACTGAAGCATGGCCATGGCAGCCCTGTGAGGGTTTGATTTAAAAACAACCCAGCAGATTTACGCTGGTTACTCTTTTACTAGAGGCCGTGTGAGCAGCCAAAGGCATAGATTGTTTCTTCTACTTGAGGAGAGGCCTTCCAAGGGGAACAACTCTTAAGAGGTGTGGAACTGAGTCTGATACAGCTTCAAACGATGGTCTTCTTCGATAGAATGTTAAAACAGTCAACTCACTGAAAAAGAATTTGCATTCTGGGAAGAAATATATACGACTAGTTGAGTCACAAGCATCAGCTTCCATTAAGCGTGTTGTGGATTTTTCCAGTTAACAACGTACACTGAACTTGTCTCGTATTTGAAATTCGTCTCGCATCTCAACGTGATGTCAGCATGGATGCCAGTTGTGGAGGCACTGTTGCACATCATATTGCATCGTGTAAAAATTGTGTAGTGGATTACACTTATTATTCAGATTTTTTGTAATTTCAATAGTCACAATATTCTTTGATTTGATACAACATGAATATTTGTTTTTGATTTAATCGGTGAGTTTTATTCACTGTTGGATGAAAAGATTCTTGGAACTGCTTCGAAGTGTCACTGGACACGAAAGACATTGTTAAGTATCTGTCTATTGGTTGCAAAGACTGTTTTACATAAGGTGAAGCAAGTAACAGCCATTTTTATTGGTCATAAGTGATGTATGTAACCACCATTCTTATTGATTGATCCTACATGATTTATGTAACAGCCATTTTGATTGATTGTTATTTGCTCTATTTTAATGAGCAAGATATTTTTAAAAAGAAATAATCCTAAAGTATTTGGTGTATTATGTTTCTGTCTCTTATATTTGTGAACATAACATTTCATGTTTTGTAAAGAACAGTTGTTTTGATTGGCAGATGTGCTTTTTTAAAGAAGCATTTTGATAAGTGAGACAATTTTAAAGTAGTATAGCCTTATGTGTAATGTCCAGCTTACTCCTGTGTGTTTTGTTCACATTTGTATAGTTATTGCAAATAGTTACAAAAAGATTGGTGAGTGAATTTTTTGGGTTTTTTGTTTGCCGTTATTAGATAGATGTGGTTTGATGCTAACTCTCTCAGAATTGTATATATAACAGATAAATATATAACAGTGCTACTGCATTTTAATTTCAACAGGAATAGTTGGTATTCCTTTAACGCTGGTACTTCATTTGTAATAAGGAGGACTTGATCAGATGTGTACAACTGACCTAACAATATTTCTGTTACATTTTACTCAGGAGTTGTTTTATATCTTAGTATCATTTTAAGATGTATTGTGGGAGTCAAGGTAGTTTTTTTGGGGTGTTTTTTTATGATAGATTTTTGTGGTGTGAAATTCGAAATGTGTGAAATGTAATGTAAAAACAGAAATTTGTGAAACACTAGGTAGAGTTTGTATGAATCTTCACTTTTAATGTAGTTTCTACAAATCAGCAATATATAAGGTACTGACTGATCGTAATTTTTACATATATGGGACATTACAAAACTTGCACATTCAGGCATCAAAATACATTGAGTACGTCCATTGAGATTACCATGAGGTTGCAACCTGTCAGTAAAGTCGAGAACACTACTTTGTTCTTGACAATATCAAATTAAACAAAAACACCACCACATACATTTTGATCAAGTGTTTTTTTAATCAAGTATAAAATACACATACAAGTATAAAAATAATGATAATCATGAAATGAATGAGTAACAAAGTTAGCATGTCTGTAAGCGGGTTTAATATTGAAAATAATGGGAATTGTAAACTTGATGAGATTGTCATAAACTATAGTTTCCCAGATCTACATTTTGTAGTACTCTGTACATGGATTATCAGATACTATGATTATTTGATGGTTACACATTGACTGAAAATTAATTGACAAACTGGAATAGGGAAAAAAGACAAAATAACAACAGAACAAAAGATCTGCTGATTGTTATAGAGAAAGTGTGTCATACATTGTACTAATTAGCCATAATTTGCGGAGAAAATTTAAGGGAGGATAAGCAGTGCAATTTGGGTGGTGGTTACCGCTCATAAAAGGTTTGATCAAGCAGACCAGGAAATGCTGGTTTTTTCCCATTCATTTTGTTTGTAATAAGGAATTAATCTGGACACTACGAGTAAAAATGGGAATAATTTTAAATGCTACACTGAAAAGTTGAAGGGGTGTCCACCCTCAGGCACTTTGAGGCAGTTCATTAACCCCTCTCCTGGTGAAACCCTGTGACTAGTACTTCATTAATTAATCCTGCCTTGTTTGTATTGTAAAAAAAATGGTTTATTGTTTTGTTTGTTTTTTGTCTCATCTTGACACAATCAAAAGGTGAGATATAGGTATTTTCTGGTGATGGCGTCAACATCTGCATTCAGCTCCAACATTACATTTCTGCTTTTAGTTCTATTTCTCACTAACTGCAAGTCCTAAATCAATGAAACTTGATGTATAGTTATACATCTCACTTTCTGTAAGTCCTGGATCATTGAAACTTGCTTTATAGTTCTATATCTCATTAACTGCAAGTCCTGGATCAATAAAACTTGCTTTATAGTTGTATATCTCACTTACTGCAAGTCCTGGATCAATGAAACTTGCTTTATAGTTGTATATCTCACTTACTGCAAGTCCTGGATCAATGAAACTTGCTTTATAGTTGTATATCTCACTTACTGCAAGTCCTGGATCAATGAAACTTGCTTTATAGTTGTATATCTCACTTACTGCAAGTCCTGGATCAATGAAACTTGCTTTATAGTTCTATATCCCACTTACTGTAAGTTTCTGAATCAGTGAAACTTGCTTTATAGTTGTATATCTCACTTACTGCAAGTCCTGGATCAATGAAACTTGCTTTATAGTTCTATATCTCACTTACTGCAAGTCCTGGATCAATGAAACTTGCTTTATAGTTCTATATCTCACTTACTGCAAGTCCTGGATCAATGAAACTTGCTTTATAGTTCTATATCCCACTTACTGTAAGTTTCTGAATCAGTGAAACTTGCTTTATAGTTGTATATCTCACTTACTGCAAGTCCTGGATCAATGAAACTTGCTTTATAGTTCTATATCCCACTTACTGTAAGTTTCTGAATCAGTGAAACTTGCTTTATAGTTGTATATCTCACTAACTGCAAGTCCTGGATCAATGAAACTTGCTTTATAGTTGCATCTATGAATGTTCATCACAAAGCATATTTTTTTAATTCTGAATGTTACATCACAGATGGTTTCTTTATTCGCCAAATCAGTTTATGGTAGACGAGACAATTAATTTTGTGGAATTCTTGTTTATATTATTGACATATAACAATGTATCTACATGATTAAATGTGAAACAAACAATACATGAAGACATTCTTTATACTGAAGAACATATATTCTGCTTACACATTATGAAATATTTCCTCTTGAAAGTTTTGTTTAACTCGCTTCATTTTCATTTTATTGAGAGAAAAAAAAGAGTATAATTTGTTTTTAGATTGAAATGCATCATGTTATGAGCATTTTTGAAAAGTTAACCTTCATGAATGCCTCTAGCCTGGAATGTTTGAGTTGCAAACCTCATTATAATTGTTGTGAAATTGCTGGTATCATTGGGATCAAGTATGTCGTGATAATCAATAATACTGGTATAAGCTTAAACGTGCAGTATCATATCAAGTGCCATATTTCGCTATTTTTACATTTCTTTTTGATAAATAGCTACAAATTAATCACACACATAATGTTTGCATAAATAACTCGGGAATATCAAAATTATAATGTGCAGTGTAACCAAAATCACATTCATTGCGACTAGATTTCTGTCTTTTCACATCATAACAAATCTTAAGACACAGTGATTGTTGATAGCTAGAGAGGTTCAGCAAAGACAAATGAGTTGAGCAAAGACAACAAACTTGTCGGCAACATCTGCCTAGCATTATTTTACAGCATCCCTCAAATGAACACACACCCAATTTTACCAGTCCTCTTAAAGATTTTTTCAATAATGGTTTTCTACTAGTAAAGTTATTTGGTTGTACTTTTTTTTATAAGCATATAGTTGAAGGTGTATTGTTTACATTTCAAAGCAAATGCTAATTAATTTAGTGGGAAGGTACCATTATGCAACTGTAAGGTTACACATTTAATTTATCATTTCATTGACTATGGGTTTTTAAAACTGTGTACATGAGTACGTATTCAGTATTCAGTGCTCAGTTTTACCGCTTATGTTATTATGACAAGGTAGATAACTCCTGACAGATTCTTTACAAATTAGTGACTGGGAAAAGCGTAACACTGTATGTACTGAACACTACACTACTGGCACAAGCAGGTTTTATACTAAGTATTTTGTAGACTAGGGACTACAAGCAATGTGCTTAGTGGTATTTTGCATCACTTACTTAGTGTCGACAGTAAACAATGTACTGATAGAATTCTCTTTTAACTTCTATTTATATACAATGTATTTACTTTTGTTTTCACCTAAAATATCCATGCACACATGCACGCACATAGGCACATACACAGAGGCAGGATACTTTGTCCATAAAACAATGATTATTGAAAAGGTGAAATGTATTATGATGTATGATTTGCTGAATTTTTATGTAAAGCAGTAGAAAGAAAAATATTTATATAATAATACACCAATCACAAGACATTTCTTCTTTACAAACTGTCACTAGAGAGTTTTATTAACTTACTTTGATGCCATTGGTAAAGATTGGTTTGAATTTATAAGCACACTGCTTTTTGTGGGTCATGCCCATGTATATATATTTTTGGGTGAATGTTGTTGCAGATTATGGCAGCTGAAAATAGCTATTGAAGTTTCAGGAAGTTTAGAGATCAACATTAATATTTTTCATTATTCACTTGCGAAGTACGGACATTGGTTGTGTGTGAAGTTTAAGAACTAGCCCAGAGGAGACTGATTACTGTAAATCAAGAAATATTGGTGATCGTTAATACTAGATCAGTGACCTAGTAGCAGCATCAGAATTCAGTAATGTGGTCAATTCATAATACTAATTACTGTACTGTATTAATTATAAATTTATAAGGATATAGAGACTTCATTATTTCAATGTACATGTCTCATAATTTTTTTTTTTTTTTTTTTTTTTTCTTCTTCATAGAAAGAGTACAAGTACCAGTAAATGGATTATTTGCTTAAGCTGGGATAGAGGGTGTATTTTTTTATAATATGAAATTCACCTAGAAAGGTTCATATATGATGGCATAGCAAGTGGGTTAGAAGTATGAATGTATGAGGTAGAAGTTATGTTTTGCCTCAAACATCTCATCCAATCAGATGTGATAACAAGGGGTTTTTTTAAAACTGAACTGAGTGCAAAAAAGCTGAATTATTGAATTCAGTAGTATTCTGTACAATTTTGCTAAATTCACTATTATTTTCATAGATGAATCCATTTTGTGGGAGGATAAAAATGAAATACATTTTCAAAATTTGAAACTTGATTTATAATTGAGTGTTGTGACAATGTTGCACAAATTTAATTATCAAGAAGTAATGACGCACAACCGGCCTCGGTGGTGCAGTGGTTAAGCCATCGGTCTACAGGCTGGTAGGTACAGGGTTCGTAGCTCAGTACCAGCTCCAACCCAGTGCGAGTTCTTAAGGGCTCAATGGGTAGGTGTAAGGTCACTACATCCAACTTCTCTCTCACTAACCACTAGCAACAAACAACTAACCCACTTAGTTCCTGGCTAGACAGCCCAGATAGCTGAGGTGTGTGCCCAGGACAGTGTGCTTGAACCTTAATTGGATATAAGCACAAAAATAAGTTGAAATGAATTAATGATGTACAAACCCAATAACAACAATTGGACACCCCCTCTGAATTTTATCCTTGCCAAATGTCCTTGATTTACAGTATCACAATATGAGAGTTTCTTTGCTTGTGTCAGAACAGCTATGCAACAAATTGTTAAAAATATTGGACAATTTCAGGGATGTGGCATAGTGAGGCCCTTTTGGTCTTTTATTTTTTTTTTAATTATTATTATTATTTTAATAATTGATTTATGATTTCAGTATGGTACAGGTTCAGTGTAGAATGACAGGAATTTTGTACCACTTGTGTTGCAGAAGAATAGCGATTGTTTTGGCATCTTGTACATCCCTGAGGATGGATCGAGTTGGGTGTACATAGTAAATTATTTCCATTTTTCTTGATTACCTTGATTGTGCTATACAGAGCTGTGATACACACTGCTTGTACACAGATACAGCAATAATAAAGGGGAATAACTCTGTTATCGTAGTTGTTTTCTTTCATAAAAAGTATGGGGCGATATGTAGCTCAGTGGTAAAGTGCTTGCCTGATGCATGGTCGGTCCAGGATCATTCCCCATAGGTGGGCCCACTGTGCTATTTCTCGTTCCAACTAGTGCAGCACGACATATATAAAAGTATGTGGTACATGTATGTGCAATCCTGTCTGTGGAATTGTGCATATAAAATATCCCTTGCTACTAACGTGCGTCATCGTATGATGACGTGCGTTATCGTATGATGTAGCTTTCGTTGGTAGTCGAGGTAACCCGAAAAAGTCATGCGACGTCGTACGACATCCTACGACGTCGCACGAGCATCCCGCGATAGGCCCACGATTGTCTCACGTGGTCGTACGATGGTCTACGACATCGTACGACGTCCTGCGTCATCACAGTATGGTATATAATTAAGTTCAATTCCACTTTTGGTTTAGTACACAACTATTTGAAGATGGCAAAAGGTGGCAAGGGCAAGGGCAAGGGGAGTAGCTACTCCCAAAGTGGCTACGAGGACGCAGGATCGTCGTACGATTTCCAACGATGCCGTACGATATCGTACGTGTCAGGTATTTACCTGTGGACAAGTGAAAGTTATCTACGTGGTCATACGATAGTCTACGACATCGTACGACGGTCCATCTTTTAAACATTTCAAAAGATGATTTTCCAACCTACGATGGCTCTCGGAGGCCACACAATCGTACGTCGACGCAGGATGGGCTCCACGATGTTCTACGATGTTCCACGATGCTACCATCGTAGCCCATCGTATACCAACGCAGACTCTGTGGGACCATAGCTTTACGATGGTCTTGTTTGTGCAAATTGAAAAGAATAGTCCATGGAGTAGCAAAAGGGGATTTCCTCTCTTATGTATAGTTCTTAGTCATGTCCAATGCCATATAATACATAAGAAAAATGTATTGTGTCGGGGCCGTACCCTGGGGGGGGGGGGGGGGGGGAGGGCAATTGCCCCCCTGAGAATCTCACCTTTTTTTTCACTCCTAAAAATAGCATGCACATCTCAGGGTTTAATTTGTATAGTGTTTCATTTGTTTATAAAAAGTAGTGCCCCCCCCCCCCCCCAACCCACCCACCCTAGGATTTTGATTAAGGTATAGCCCTGTGCGTGTGTTGTTAAAACATTTCTTTCTTTCTATAATAGTCACAGCCTAAATACTACAACAATATTATGACTATTATAGGAAGTGTCCATTTTTGTAGGATTTAAAAATGTATTTATTTATTTTTATTATTTTTTGTTTTTAACATTTATGATTTAGGCCCCATTAAATGTCAAAATAATAAATAACGAACAAAAACGTTTATAAATACCAATAAACAAACAGGCAGAGATAGGTAATTTAGAAACTTCTGTCGCCATACAGGTTTTACAAATGTCAAATCGTTACAAATTCTTGTCTGGTCCATATATTGGATTGTATCCGTCCGGAATAAAAATCGCAATGAGTGGTCCGTTCCAAAGTTGAGTTCGTCTTTTACATCGTGAACGGAAATATGGGGAGATAATGCAAAATTCAAAATGGAAGACAAAGCGTATTTTCTGTGGTAGCATTTTTGCTATTACTTTTGTTTTTTGTTAGTTTAATAAATACCTGGCCGATTGTATTTACCAAGCAATGGCCAGCGGTTCTAGCATAGGTCTTCAACTGTGTGAAACAGAGACTAGTCGTCTGACAACAAATAGTTCCTTAATTCCCTACAGCAGTAAACGACTTGTTTGTGTTGAACACCCGGCGGTAATAAAAAATCTTGACCGAGCTCTTCAGTCACTTGGTGGGACGAAAGAAATATCAAAGGTAATAATATAATAAAATAATAAAATAGTTCAATTTGTTTCTCACACACACACACACACAGTCGTTTAATTTTTATGTCATTGAGTACTTCAGCAAGTAACTGGGTGAGCAAAATATTTCGCCAAATTCAGTGAAATTGTCTATTAAACTTGAAAAATTGCCGAATCAACAGGGGTTTTTTTAATGTCAATTATTACATGCAATTTTTTCTCCAAAGTAAAATAAAATTCGCATTTGGCGAATTTGATCAGTGCCAGAGCTAACCTTGGTAAGTTGGTAATTTTATGACTATCCCATCAGCTGGTCTATTTATCATCAATTCCCCAAATTCCAAGGGATGCAGTCGATTCGTCCACTGGACAATTTGTCCACTGAAAATTCGTCCACTGAGGAACTCGAGACGAATCGTCCACTACACAAAATCAGTTCCGGACGATTCGTCCACTGAGTTTTTATTTCCCCAGTACAGGGGACAATATTTCGAAATCTGAGGTAACCGGAAGTCGGTTCACGTGGTTTTTACCTAGGTAATCAATTGTTCAGTTACGTGAATTATATTTGTGTATCTGATCGGTTACCTCAAAATTACGTTGAAATTATATTTTAAATACATAGTTTTTAGCTGAAACAAAGTTAAAACAAATAAAAAAGAAAACATTTAAAAAAAAGAAAAGAAAATGTCTTTAATGCTTGCTAAAGTTAACAATATTATAAAAGAACTGAATATTAGTCCCAGTACTGAAACAAAATACAGGGGCGTAGCCAGAAATTTTCTTAGAATTACACACGCCAAAGGCGTGCCCGAGCGGGGGGATTCGGGGGCCCTCCCTCTGTGAAAATTTTGAAACTCAGGACACTGTAGATGCATTTTAAAAAATCTTTTTTCGAATCAATTTTAAGAGGATATTTTATAGAACAATTACAGACAGCCTCGACCTATTCCTGTATTTTTTTTTTGCATTACGTACTGTGCGTAATGAGCCTTTGAAATAGATAAATACTCATTTGTAGGGATTCCTTTTTGCGAGTTGCGGTGGCTATGCTACTTTCACTTCATCGATGGTACTTATATACTACAGTGACGTTCCAAATGTGGGTTTTTTAAAGCTCATTATGCAATGTTAGTATTGTTCAATTTTTGTGACACTTTTGGATTCCTGTTTATGTTAAAACTGTTTTTAACATATGTAAAAATTATAGCCAATCCAATAGTATGTCTACAAGCGGTCCGAGCACATTTCTTTAAAAATGTTTTAAAACTGTAGACTGGACGCAAGTTACAACTGTTGCAATATAACGTTGTTTACTGGTTTGCTGCGCATCAAGTATCTAAAAATCAGTCTAAAACATTTGTCGGAATACCAGTAGTATGTCTGCATGAATAAACTTCCTGTAATCGTGAAGTTTGCAAGTTTTAATTTCTGAACGTTTACAGATCATGACGTAACCGATTTGTGGTTCGCGTAAATTTAATTTTGCGTAACCGACACGCGAACAGAACGGCAGTTCGCGTGAAATATTGTGCCCTGCAGTACATTTCGTCCACGGCCTAAATAATGTGTACTACATGTACGTGGGGGCTAAATAAATTATTAGATATATTTTACCCCGTATTTTTTTAGCTGTGTCATAAATTTACAAAGGTGAAAATAAATGATATTGCATTAGATTACGCTTGGTAGATGTTTTTGTAACAATGCTCTGCAGACATAATTCTTTGGTGTTTCTATTTATTCGGTTATTGTTTGTTTCTATAATGTACGCCTTTCACGCTACATGTCATAGGATGTTTTTAGTACAATATGCCCAGTAAAGATATTCTTTAGCCCTTCCCTTTCAACTTGTTTGGTTTCTGTTTGTGAAGTAATTAGCAATGCAGGCTCATTACTGCTTAAGCTTGTTTCACCAAGTTGGATCCAGTAGCGTCTAAAACAACACGCCTTATTTCAAAGCTGCACCGCTAACTACCTGCATGGACGGAATGAATGAACGAATGAATGAATGAATGTTTAACGACACCCCAGCACGAAAAATACATCGGCTATTGGGTGTCAAACTATGGTAATGCAAACAAATAAGGTGATGATCAGCATCAATATAAAAATTCAAGATTTAAATAAAAACACTGTAAAGAATTGTGCAAAAATACAAATATCACAGATAGATACTGACTTACTAAAAATTTCAATTTGTGCTGTATTGGCTATTCTCAAAGAGAATGTTACACCCCTGCACCATGGTGAGGTTACAGCACGCTCAGGGGTGTATGGACGGATGCAACGGCTGAAGCATAGGACCCGGCAGGGAGAATTCTTTGCCATTTGGAGACGCTACACCAATGACGAAATAATGCCAAAGAATTGATTCGTGCTGTTGCCAGATTATCCATTCATTAGTCGGCTGACTGTTGGTCGTTTCTCTTCCAGTGATATTTGAATGGATAATCTCCTACAGTGATTTGTGCAGTTAACAACAACGAAATACCATTCATCAATTCTACACTGATTTAATTGACCAAAAACATTCGCTTGTGCATTTCTACTACTGTCAAATATGTTAACTTTTGAATGACATTTGTTGTTTTGTTGAATTGTTTTTTAATGTACATTTAATTAAATTGGAATAGAAGACAACAAGTTTTAATTTTATTTCGAGGTTATTAGGCATATGGGGATAACGTGACGAGGGAGGGTACAGTGGATAGAATTTACGCCATTGAAGGAGAACATGACGGGATGGGGGGCGGGGGGTACTAAAGTTTTCCGACGCGGAGGCTTGCATTACCTATTTACCACATCGTGTACGAGCGAGTGGATGGATCGTCCGTGGACGAATCATCCGCATGATAATGAATACAAACAGTTAATAAAAACTGGATAGTAATGTTGAATTCTAACTCTATTTTACTTTTTTGGTTATAGTATACCACAAAATAATGTTAAGAAATGATTACATTGTCAAAGAAATAACTATTAATATATTTGAAAAAAATGCAGTCCAGTGGACGAATTGTCCGAGGTGAGTGGACGAATTGTCTCTGGACGAATTGTTCAGTGGACGAACCATCTGGAAAGCAATTCCAATGGGGTTAGCGTTTTCCCTAGCTTGTTTTAGCATGATGCAGCACCATACCTCAATAGTCTTAACACCATCTTGCCTTAATGAGCACCATGCTGCCCTGAGATTAAACAAGCCTTTTTCAGTAATAATAATTAATTCTAAAATTGCCTTTATAAAACACCAAAAAAAGGTATTAATTAATTAATAAAATATGCCTTTTATATCTTTTGCCATTCATTTATTAAAGCAAGCACATAAATTATATTATGTTTATTTCAATTAATTTTGGTGTATTTTTAATGAAAAACAAGTGTCCCAATGGTGAAAATGCCCCAAAAATGTTTGGTCTACCATGCCTTGCCAAATGTCTAGGGAAATCACTACGGGTAATGACGAACATGGGAATCAGGAAGAACATTCTACCTGTTGCAGTTATGGTATGTGAAGTTAAATATATATATACCGGTATCAGGTCACAGCATAGCATAGCATTTGTAAGAAGTTGACAATCAAAATGGCAGTTGACTTGATGTAAAATGACTGATTCAGAAACATGGTCGCTAAAAATATGTACAAATGTTTGAACAGGCTGTTGGCTTTATTTTAGTAATGATCAGAGAAGTTAAAATTATTGAAAATTACAGATTCGTTATTTAGTGTACAGTAAATGGTTGTACTTAGGTGGCGGACATATTCTATAACCGTAACATATATTTTCCTGGGGAGCATGACCCTATCCTCACTATAAACGTCACTCACCACAGCCTAGACCCCCTCCCCTGCATAAATTCCTGCACACATGCATGTCCAATCAGTTAACAAAAAAACTAAACTGAACGTTAAACGAAAGTCACTGCAGTTGTTTACCTATAACATTTGCTGGAGCAGGTAAATGTTTTACCTGCATGTGCATGGCCTAGTGCTAGTCTGGAGGGACGTAGTAAGTGTGGTTCTTACTATGTCCGGATCTTGTTACATACCCTACATGTAGCCTGTATTCAAAACTTGTGGCACCATGTTTCAACCGTTTCTGAACCGGAATAGTGCAACAAATGGACACACAAACCAAAAATGTATAACCTACCCTACTCACAAAATCCTGATTGAAGTCCTTGCATAATTATTAAAAAAAAAAATCTTCAACGACAACCTTCAAAAATATCCTCGCGATGTTAAATTTGCTTTAAGTAGAGGGAAGCAACTCAGCTTGTATGTTAAGAAAGGTATTGACTTAACTTGCCCTTTGCACTAGGCCTAGTGCTTGACTTAACGTGCCCCTTGCACTAGGCCTAGTGCTTGAGGTACAACATTCTAGATTCCAAAACAAGGTATACTATGTCACTGACTATCGATTTCAAATCCTGACCTAGATACTGAATTTGACAAGTAATGCCTGTGAAAAGCATTATTAATACAGAGCACTTTAGCAGGTGAAGCAGAAATTCATCTGTTAAAACCATTAAAACAAATTGCAGGTAAAAGACAGCTAGATCTTGGAGGTTCTTCCTTTTCACACATTATTCAAAAACCTTCGTTGACCCCATGCTACTTTATATACAGCAGGCTATATATTTATTTTAGCATGCCATGTATTTCTTTTTACCTGCTATTTAAAAAAATATATGTTGTTTTTTAATAAAATAGCAGTAGGTCATATTTTACTTCCTATTTCTAGCCTTGAAGCATCATTATCAGTAAGGGCAAGATGTTCTTACAGTGTTCTTTAAAAATTAATTTCTGTCAAAGTGCCTTAACATGGATATTCACACGCTGGTATTGCGGGTTTATGCAAAATAATCAACAGACATGGTTTCATGCATTACACGCATACATATATAGAAATGTTGCTTTATTAGACAGTGTACAATAGCTCTTTTTAACTTAATATTGAATTATACATCATGCTTTTTGTAGTAGCTCCAAATCCAAATACAATAAGAAACCCATTTAAAAAAATAATAATTTAAATTCAGTTTTTACATGAAATTATTTTGCCAATTTAAATTAAAATAAAATTTGCCATTTGTTTTTAAAATTAGCATTTGGCAAATTTGGCGAGTGCCAGAGCTAGCCCTGGAAAAGATATGTCTAATTTCTGAAACTACAGCTATGCACTTAATGCAATTGTTTTGTAACCTTGAATATAATATAAGTGTTGTTTATATATTTCTTTATATAATGTGCTTATGTTTTTTCTTTTTCTATCATGACCAAAAAGACTTATAACCAAGAGACAAAACGTCTGGAACTTCATTGTCGACCAGATGATCCGTACTGTAAACCTGCTTATGGAGACCGCTGTAAAACTACCAACTTGCTAATGAAGGTGAAAAGACGACAAAAACGAACAAAAGAACATGGTGAATCTGTGGAAGATTCCTACGAATATTGTGTTGAAATTCTTGGCATTGTTGATACAACTTACAAGTTCCAAGGTATGTAGCAAATATTGCAGATCGATTCATTTGTATAGCTACCTAAGTTGTTTGACACCCAATAGCTAATGTATTTTTCATGCAGGGGAGTTGTTAAACATTCATTCATTCAAATGTTGCAATTAACATGTAGGTGTGTGTGTGTGGGCCTAATGATAATCAACTGAAATTGATTAGCAACTACTCATTCATTATTTTTTAAACTGTGTTAACTGAAGGCAATGTAGTAGCTCACTAAATTACATCAGCAATTACATATATATATAGTGATTTTCCTAGAAATTAGGCACGGCATGGTAGACCAAACACTTTTGGGGCATTTTCAGGGCACTTGGGTTTTTATTAAAAATACACAAAAATTAATTGAATGAATGGCAAAATATATTTATAAAAGGCATACATCATTCATTAATAATACCTTTTTGGGGTGTTTTATAAAGTCAGTTTTAGAATTAATTATTGAAAAAGGCTTGTTTAATCTCAGGGCAGCATGGCACTGATTGAGGCAAGATGGTGCTAGTCTATTGAAGCATGGTGCTGCACCATGCTAAAACAAGCTAGGGAAAACACTAATATATATATACCGGCCTCGGTGGCATCGTGGTAGGCCATCGGTCTACAGGCTGGTAGGTACTGGGTTCGGATCCCAGTCAAGGCATGGGATTTTTAATCCAGATACCGACTCCAAACTCTGAGTGAGTGCTCCGCAAGGCTCATTGGGTAGGTGTAAACCACTTGCACCGACCAGTGATCCATAACTGGTTCAACAAAGGCCATGGTTTGTGCTATCCTGCCTGTGGGAAGTGCAAATAAAATATCCCTTGCTGCTAATCGGAAGAGTAGCCCATATAGTGGCAATGGCGGGTTTCCTCTCAAAATCTGTGTGGTCCGTAACCATATGTCTGATGCCATATAACCGTAAATAAAATGTGTTGAGTGCATCGTTAAATAAAACATTCCTTTCTTTCTTTCCTAATATATATATACACACACACTCAACCATATATATATATATATATATATATATATATATATATATATATATATATATATATATATATATATATATATTGCTAATAGTGGTGTGAATAAACAATAGGTTGGATTTTCATGTTTAATAATTGGTTAGTTGAACCAACCAATCATCGGTTATAATCGCTTTTCAACATTCTATAGAGAATAATACATGAATGGCCGTTAAATACCATTTATCTCACAACAAGTTGTTTTAAAATGTATCTTAATGAGCGAAGATGAGTTTGATACGTTTTTAAACGAGTTGTGAGATAAATGGTATCTAATGGATACGAGTGTATTATTCTATTTCTTGTATATTCTCAAAAACCAGGTTTTAAGCAAATTTTTACATCTTTTTTGACTCAAAGTTATTTACAGCCGTTGCACTTGATTGTCAGGTTAACTATACGTCACAATGTAATCTATTTTCACTGTATTGTTTTTCATTGGCTTCATGGCACTGGTGACCTGGTCATCACCTAGGAGCAGCCAGTCGTATGTCTTGAAATTGTTAATGTTAACACACGTATGTGTTATCAAAAATAATGCATGGTTTTCTCACCATCAGGTGTGTAAGAAAAACCTTTTTTTACTCAGGGTTAAAAATATGTAAGTTATTTGCTTACTGACACCATTGAAGCGTAAAATTTATTATTCTCAGGCCCTGATGTACTGAATAAAAAGAGCTGCATTAAGCATTTTTATTGTAACCACCCAATGCGAACTTTCCCATTACCCCATTTTACGTTACATTATCTTGTTTGTTGGTTTGTTTTTTGTTGACAAGTCAAGTTATTAAGTTATTTTAACTATTTTAAACTATGAGATGGGTATATTATAAGTGGGCATGTTGAGAGGCAAATTTCTAGTCGACTATATCAAAAATAGAAAAACTAAATATATATAAAATCTGCCCTTCCACACTGATGTGGAAAAATTTAAGTCTGAGTGTCAATTTTTTTTATGGCCAAACATGCTCAGTATTAATTAAAGCTACTTTATCCGGAATTCATCTTATAACATCGATTCCGCCCAGTGTTGTAAACAAGCAATAACTATCTTGTTACAAACACACACATGTACTGAATGATGCGCTCAATTACCCGACTCAATTTTAGCCTTCGTCAAATAAATTTAAGATAAATTAACACAAAATTGATTTAACTATTTTTATTGTAGGGTATAATGTATATTATGTATTTATGCAAAATGGAAATGCTGTATAAACATTAAATTTCACAGATCAATCCGCAAATAATACATAGTTGAAATTTGTAGTTAACATTTTTATAGATGCCATTCAACAATTTCCGTAGCATAAGGTATGTTTATGTTTGTTTATAATCGATTACCAGAAATTGTAATCGATTAGTTGGAATTTGGATTTTACCAAACAATCTTCATTTATTCCATTTAACAACCACTAATTGCTGACAGTACTAATACATAGCTACAGATCTGGGTCCTGTTCCTCGAAGCAATCTCAGCGCTAACATCATCTTAACTGCATAAGTTAATTATGTACTTAAGGTGGTCTAAGGGCTAATATCGCTTTGAGAAACAATCTCAGCGCTAACAGCATCTTAACTCCATAAGTTAATTATGTACTTAAGGTGGTCTAAGGGCTAATATCGCTTTGAGAAACAATCTCAGCGCTAACAGCATCTTAACTGCATACGGTAATTATGTACTTAAGGTGGTCTAAGGGCTAATATCGCTTTGAGAAACGGGGCCCTGTACATTATAGTTATTCAGTATATTTGCTTGTCACTTGTCATTTTGTCATTTAATATTGATTCTATTTCAGCCATGGCTGACTTTCAGTATCTACCAATGACAAGAAATGAAGATGGCTCATACAAGAGTCTGTTAGACAAGCTGATGTTGAAATCTTTTGTGAAAAAGTCAGAATTCTTGAAAAGGGACCCTCCTCTATTTTTGACTCCGCTAATATTCTCGAGAATGGATCTGCCCAGTGAATACGACTTTCGACCGGATCGAGGCTACACCTTGAAGAAGACAGCAGAACAGGAGTTGTATCTGCCTGATAACCATATTGGCACTGGTAATTTCTTCTTGTTCAAGGCTTGAAATTTACACGGGATAACAAGAGGCAGTTGCCCCTCAAATATACCATATGTGCTTTCTGATTGTATGTTCAGAAACAGCTTTTAGTTTTACTTTTCATCTTAATTCATTGTACAACTATTCAAATTAAGACATTAGTGCTGACTATGACAACATTAGGACAACCAGTATAATAAATTACACATAGAAAAAAAGACACATAAAACAAAAATGATTCGATTAAATTTACATAAAATGAGAGTAAAATTTTTATATCGGTACACGTGGTCTTGAACTACTTGATTTCCAGCATTTCTTTACAGATTTGGACGTAGCCCAGTGGTGAAACACTCACTTGATACACGGTCGGTTTAAGATCGATGCCCATTTGGCTATTTCACTTTCCAGCCAGTGATCCACGACTGATATATCAAAGGCTGTTGTATGTGCTATCTTGTCTATGGGATGGTGCATATAAAATATTATGAAAAAATGAAGTAGGTTTTCTGTGATGACTACATGTCAGAATTACCAAATGTTTGACATCCAATAGCTGGTGATTAATTAATCATTGTGCTCCAGTGGTGCCGTTAAACAAAAAAAACTTAAAAACAATTCAGATTTAAATGTCCATAGCAGAGATTGCTTCTCGTTCCACATAATGTACACTGAGCAAATCTGGGATTCTACACCTATGGGGGTGGGATGTAGCCCAGTGGTAAAGTGTTCGCTTGATGCACGGGCGGTCTAGGATCGATCCCCATTGGTGGGCCCATTGGGCTATTTCTCGCTCCAGCCAGTGCACCATGACTAGTATATCAAAGGCCATGGTATGTGTTATCCTGTCTGTGGGATGGTGCATATAAAAGATCCCTTGCTGCTAATCGAAAAAGAGTAGCACATAAAGTGGCGACAGCGGGTTTCCTCCCTCAATATCTATGTGGTCCTTAACCATATGTTCAACGCCATATAACCGTAAATAAAATGTGTTGAGTGCGTCGTTAAATAAAACATTTCCTTCCTTCTACACCTATGTGTAATATCCATCAATTAAGCAATGTCCTGAGATGTCTTTAAACATCCATTTCTTTTGTTCTCCAGTTGTTCGTCACAGGAGGTCGATCTACACAATGTTTGTGAGTTACGATGATCCAACGCCAACAAAACCGAAAGCTGGATCGGAAGAGTTCCTTATGGGTCGGTTTAACAAGAACACCGACTTGTTGGAGACTGTCAGAAAAGTAAGAATTGAATTCTTAATTCAGGGTTCATACAGGTCATCATGGAAATCAGTGAAAGTAATGGAATTTTACAAATGTCGTTTTTCTAGGCCTAGAATGTCTTGGAAGGTTGTGTAAAAGAACATTTTATTAAAAGTGTAAAAAAATGTCCATTTAGAATAACAAGAAAAGAAGTGGGGATTTGCATTTAATTTAAAAATATTGTAATCTTATTGGACTATGACAATGATTACTGACAGAGGTGAGATAAATATTACTTAACTTTTCCCCCAGTGGTGATGGCATCAACTTTTTTATTTAGCTCAATGTTAGTTTTGTGTTTGGCTCCATTTCTCACACATTATAAGTCTTACATCAATGAAACTTGGTTTATAGTTGTACCTTTGGATGTTCATCACAATGCTTGTGAAACAAATAAATTAATTTTAAAATGTTTAATTTTTCTTTTAATTTTTAATTAAAAAATATATATATCTCCATTTTATTATTATTATTTTAATTTTTTTAACATGCATTGAGATGAGCATTTATAGATACAATTGTCAATGGTATGAAATAAGTTTATGGTAGGCTAAACATATAGTTACATGGAATTCATGTTTTTAAAACAACTCTGCTCTTTTCAGTTATTTGAAGACCGTCCAGTGTGGTCGAAGAATGCTCTCCGGTGCCACATCAACTCCAAGTTACAGAGTCGTCTGAAGTACGTCTTGCCTCTACTCGCTTACTACATGACTACCGGGCCATGGAGGGCAATGTGGGTTAAACTTGGATACGACCCAAGAACCAATCCATCGGCTAAGAAGTATCAGCTGTTAGATTTCCGTATCCGGCAAAGTAAGCATGTACATGATGGATTTATAATTTTTGACAAGGCGATACTGAAGAGGTAAAATTGGTCTCTCAAATGTTTAACAGTGATATGTACTCCATTCTGAGTTTTAAATATTTATATGATTCTTATACTTACTTATTTATTAAAAGCTATTACTTTTTCTTTTCGATATTATTATTATTGTTGTGCGACTATGTTTTTAAATATACAAATCTGTGTTTTCTTAGTTTCCTCTCCAAGACTATATGTCAAAATTACCATATGTTTGACATCCAGTAGCCAATGATTAACAAATCAATGTTCTCTAGTAGTGTCGTTAAACAAAAACAAACTTTAAACTGTGTTTTCTGAAGTAATCGATCACATGACAGCAACTACACTAGTACAGTTGGTCTACAGTTATTTTTCTTTTACCCAGGAGGTGCGTGTGACCCGCTGCCTATCAGAGGGAAGCGAGGTGTGTTTCTGCACGCTGCACCAATGACCATCACCAGGTACAGACCCACAGTTCCACAGATTCCTTCACTAGCCCAGAAACCAGTGGTTCCGGGAGAATACAAGGTGCAGTTTACTCAAATTTGTTACTGTTGTTTTGTCCAGTGCCAGATTTATAAGGGGGCAAAGGGGCAATTGCCCCGGGATCCCTGCCAGAGGGGTCCCCCAGACTAAGGACATCCTTTATAAAAAAAAATTAAAAATTATAAAATTAGTTCATTTTTTATTTGTCATGTAATTTAATTACTATGTTGAGGGGCTCCCGGGCCCTGCAAGGTCTAAACCCGGCCCTGGTTTTGTACCCTTATACTCCGTGTAGGAAAATCCTTTTTCATTTTGTAATTATAGGATATTAAACGAGCTTCCATTTCATATCACATTTATGTCCTGAGTTAAATAATTTAAATTTCGATCCCATATGTGGAAATTATTTCATGAGAAACAAACATCATACCAAATGGTAGCTAGTTTAATATCCTATTTATTACTCCTAATCAATTTTAATTTATATTACTGAAATCTTTTGAATAGTTTCGGTAATATCGCAATGCACCAATCGTATGATGCCATTGGATGACATCGAAGTGTTAACATCCCACTTGACATTCTAGTGGGACGTTTCACTTTAATATGAACCAAAATAGTTTTAACCATATGGGTAATAAAAACAAATTAAAACCAGGCAGAAAATGCATGTGTATAACTTTTGCGTCATATGCCCACAATTTTTTAAGTCATGAAAATTTATACACATGCATTATTTTCTTTGTTGATATGCACTGTAAATTCCAATGGTTGTTCACAAAATTTAGTTTGTGCACGTGCATTAAGATGTATAATTCACACTATTAATCTGGTTTACTGGCTCAGTAATCAAAGATATGACAATTGTTAAAATATTGTAGGTTTTGATTGGTATGATACACGAATCAGCTTTAGCCACATTGTCATCTATGGGATTTGGTTGCGTGGTATAGACCTTATAAACAGGCACTTAAAGGAGTATTTTGTGGTTCGTCACTAGTTGGTAAAAAGAGCTTATAAAATGTAAAAATATTTCTCTTATATACATTGCTATGTTTGTGTTTTAGGACAGTGTGTACAGATTTGAGCCGAATGTGATGCCTCCATACCGCCAGATGTTCTATCAGCTTTGTGACATCCACGAAAGCAACATTCAGAAGCTTATTTTGGAAAATGATGGAGAGGTATTGGAAATAATATATTCTTGTCAACTTAAGCCATTTCTTGTGGTTATAGCGTGTTTTGTTTAACAAAACAACTAGAGCACATTGATTTATTAATCATCGGCTATTGGATGTGAAACATTTGGTAATTTCTTTTCTGACCTCAAACAAATGCATATTCCTCTAGGGATATTAGTCTGGCCTTAACATCCCAACACTGGGATGGCTAAAATCTTCCAATGTGCTATCCTGTCTGTGGAATTAAAAGATCCCTTGTGTCTAATGGAAAATTGTAGCTGGTTTTCTCTCTAAGACTACATGTCAATATTACCAAATGTTTAACATTCAGTAGCCGATGATGAATAAATAAATGTGCTCTAGTGGTGTCATTAAACAAAACAAACTTTAACTTTGAATATAAATAACAATTCCCAGAGTAATGTGCTATCCCATATGCCCATTTGGCTCAGATCTCCAATAACACAAAAAAATAAATTCACTTTTGTTCAGGTACCCAGGTACCGGTATTTATACATGTTATTCTGTCGTTGTTGAGACTAGGTTTACCGTATTGTTTTGTTATTCCAGGAAACAGTCTGCACAGAAAAGGATGGCTGGTGCTCCAAGGACACCAGTTACAAATGTCGACAAATACTAAGTGAATGCATTGAGAAACTGGTACAAAACAGCCCATCTGTACTATCTGATGTCAGCACTGTTTCTGGTGAGAACCATTGATAGGTTGATTGTACAGCCGATAGGGTGGATCCATTGGGGTTTTCACTCCCATACTGGGGACTAGGTTTTATCTCTGTTTGTCTGTCCCATATAGTTTTTCCCCACAATCCCTCAAGCTGAAATTTTGTGTATAGCTTTAGATCCAGTTTGACTTTTATGAGGATTGGCCCTTTTTTGACAGAGTTATGGCCCTTGAACTTAGGAGATAAGAACATTTGTCGGGGCCCAGTAGAAGGCATGTAGTGCTTTAGCAGTATTCTCAGAATGCTCATTCTTCCATTTCACACAGTGTTTGGGTTTTAAAATTGTTTACATTTTTATACCTCCAAAAGTTTTTTTCTCCGTGTCATCATTTTGAAATCTTCTGATCCGAAGACATTCGCCACATTGAGATGTGTATCATGTTTTGTAGTGTGTGTGCGTGCGCGAATGTATGTGTGTCTGTGTATGTGCATGTTTCTGTGTGTGTGTGTGTGTGTGTGTATGTCCGTGTCTCTGTATTTGTGCATGCACGTGAATGTGTGCGTGTGTCGCTCTTTATGTGTTTGTGTCCGTCTGTCTGTGTGTCCCTCTCTTTGTGTGTGTGTGTTTGTCTTTCTGTCGCTGTGTGTGTGTCTCTGTGTTGCTGTGTGTGTGTGTCTCTGTGTGTGTGTGTGTGTGTGTGTCTCTGTGTTGCTGTGTGTGTTGCTGTGTGTGTGTGTGTGTGTATCTTGTGTGTATCTCTGTGTGTGTGTATCTTGTGTGTGTGTGTATCTCTGTGTGTGTGTATCTGTGTTGCTGTGTGTGTGTGTGTGTGTGTGTGTGTATCTCTGTGTGTGTGTGTGTGTGTGTGTGTGTGTGTGTGTGTGTGTATGTGCATGTGTGTGTTTCGAGTACTACTGGACTTTAGGCTATTTTTTTGCATTGTAGGTAGCCGTCACACTTCAAGTAATGAGCAGGAACTGGACGATATTGATCTGAGGAATTTAAAAGATGCAGCTTCTGAAGAGAAAAAATCCCATCCCATCCAATTTCACCCTTTCTCATCCCATCCCATCCAATTTCACTCTTTCTCATACCATCCAATGCAATTTCATCCCATCCAATTTCACCCTCTCTCATCCCATTCAGTTTTACTTTTTCTCATCCCATCCGTTTTCACCCTTTCTCATCCCAACCAATTTCACCCTTTCTCATCCCATACCATCCAATTTCACCCCTTCTCATCCCATCCAATTTCACTTTCTTATCCCATCCCATCCAATTTCACCCTTCTCATCCCATCCTATCCAATTTCAGTGTTCGAGATTAAAAATTTTGGGCAGTATCCTAGTTGGATACTAACATTCCAAAATCTGGTATCCCACCTGAGAATTTTTTGTTTTTTTGTTTTTGTCCCCAGAAACATAAGCAAGGTCAAGGTTGGGGCCTTGAATCATTGCTGTACATGATATTATTGTATATACATAAACGATACATAATTAAAGCTATACACTCGTATATAAAGCACTTGTGAAACAATATGTGTATACATATGCATGTGCATGTGTGTGTGTGTGAGAGAGAGATAGGGATGGGGGGGGAGACAGACAGACACGGACGTGTGGAGTAACAGGGATGAAGCCGAAGGTAGACGAAAGGGAACACAAACGGCGTGAGTCGTATGCACACATACATAGTATTCACCTGAGAATTTAGTATCCCACTTTAATGAAATTCATAAATAACATCGTAACAAATTTGGACGACAGGATTAAAAAAAACACAAAAACATATGGTATCCCGATGGGATACTGGGTTCTTGAAGTCTGGTATCCAAAATTAAATTCTGGTATTCCCAGGATATTGGGATACCGTTGATCTCGAACACTCTTTCACCCTTCTCATCCCATCCCATCCCATCCAATTTCACCCCTTCTCATCCCATCCAATTTTACTCTTTCTCATCCCATCACATCCAAGTTCACCCTTCTCATCCCATCCTATCCAATTTCACCCTTCTCATCCCATCAAAACCAATTTCACCCCTTCTCCCATCCCATCCAATTTCATCCCTTCTCATCCCATCCAATTTTACTCTTTCTCATCCAATCCAATTCCACCCTTTCCCCTCATCCCATCCCATCCAATGTCACCCTTGCTCATCCCACCCCATCCAATTTCACCCTTTCTCATCCCATCCCATCCAATTTCACCCTTTCTCATCCCATCCAATTTCACCCTTTCTCATCCCAACCAATTTCACCCTTTCTTATCCCATACCATCCAATTTCACTCTTTCTTATCCCATCCCATCCAATTTCACCCTTCTCATCCCATCCTATCCAATTTCAGTGTTCGAGATTAAAATTTTTGGGCAGTATCCTAGTTGGATACTAACATTTCAAAATCTGGTATCCCATCTGAGAATTTTTTTTTTTTTTTTTTGTCCCCAGAAACCTAAGCAAAGTCAAGGTTGGGGCCTTGAATCATTGCTGTACATGGTATTATTGTATATACATAAATGATACATAATTAAAGCTATACACTCGTATATGAAGCACTTATTAAACAATATGTGTATACATATGCGTGTGTGTGTGAGAGAGATAGCGAGAGAAAGGGGGGGGGGGGGGAGACAGACAGACACGGACATGTGGAGTAACAGGGATGAAGCCGAGGGAACACAAACGGCGCGAGCTGTATGCACACATACATAGTATTCACCTGAGAATTTAGCATCCCACTTTAATGAAATTCATAAATAACATCGTAACAAACTTGGACGACAGGATTAAAAAACACAAAAAACATATGGTATCCCGGTGGAATACTGGGTTCTTGAAGTCTGGTATTCAAAATTAAATTCTGGTATTCCCAGGATATTGGGATACTGTTAATCTCGAACACTGTTTCACCCTTCTCATCCCATCCCATCCCATCCAATTTCACCCCTTCTCATCCCATCCAATTTTACCCCATCACATCCAAGTTCACCCTTCTCATCCCATCCTATCCAATTTCACCCTTCTCATCCCATCCCATCCAATTTCATTCTTTCTCGTCCCATCCCATCCAATTCCACCCTTTCCCCTCATCCCATCCCATCCAATTCCACCCTTTCCCCTCATCCCATCCCATCCAATTTCACCCTTTCTCATCCCATCCCATCCAATTTCACCCTTTCTCATCCCACCCCATCCAATTTCACCCTTTCTCATCCCATCCCATTCAAATTTCATTCCTTCTCATCCCATCCAATTTCATCCCATCCCAACCAATTTCATTCTTTCTCATCCCATCCCAACCAATTTCACCCCTTCTCATCCCATCCAATTTCATCCTTTCTCATCCCATCCCAACCAATTTCACTCTTTCTCGTCCCATCCCATCCAATTCCACCATTTCCCCTCATCCCATCCCATCCAATTTCACCCTTCTCATCCCATCCCATCCAATTTCTCATCCAATTTCACCCCTTCTCATCCGATCCCATCCAATTTCACCTCTTTCTCATCCCATCCCATCCAATTTCACCCTTTCTCATCCATCCATCCCATTCAATTTCACCTTTCTCATCCCATCCCCCATTTCACCCTTTCTCATCCCATCCCAATTTCACCCTTTCTCATCCCATCCCATCCCATGATTCACCATTCCATACATAATCCCATCCATTTCACCCTTTCATAATAATCCTATTCTCATCCCATCAATTTACCTGTATCCCATCCCATCCATCACATCTCATTTGTGTGTCCCATCCAATTTCACCCTTTTCATCCCATCCCATCCAATTTCACAGGGATCATCCCATCCCATCCAATTTCATTCTCCAATTTCACCCCTTCTCATCCATCCAATCATCCCATCCAATTTCACCCTTTCTCATCCCATCCCCATCACCCTTCTCATCCCATCCCATTCACCATTCTTTTCTCATCCCATCCCATCCAATTTCACCCTTTCTCTCATCCCATCCCATCAATTTCACCGATTTCTCATCCCATCCCATCCAATTTCACCCTTTCTCATCATCCCATCCAATTTCATTCACCCTTTCTCATCATTCACCCTTTCTCATCCCATCCCATCCAATTTCACCCTTTCTCATCCCATCCCATCCAATTCTTTCATCCCATCCCATCCAATTTCACCCTTCTCATCCCATCCAATCCAATTTCATCCCATCCCAACCAATTTCACCCTTTCTCGTCCCATCCCATCCCATTTCACCAATTCTCATCCCAATTTCTCATCCCCATCCAATTTCACTCTCATTTCCCATCCAATTTCACCTCTTTCTCATCCCATTCATTTCACCCATATTTCTCATCCCATCCCATCCAATTTCACCCCATTCATCCCAACCAATTTCACCCTTTCTCATCCCATCCCATCCAATTTCACCCTTTCTCATCCCATCCCATCCAATTTCACCCCTTTCTCATCCCATCCAATTTCACCCTTTTCCCATCAATTTCACCCTTCTCATCCCATCCAATTTCAGCCCTTCTCATTCCATCCAATTTCACTCTTTTTTATCCCATCCCATCCAAATTCACCCTTTCTCATCCCATCCCATCCAATTTCACCCTTTCTCATCCCAACCAATTTCACCCTTTCTCATCCCATACCATCCAATTTCACCCCTTCTCATCCCATCCTATCCAATTTCACAGTGTTCGAGATTAAAAAATTTGGGCAGTATCCTAGTTGGATACTAACATTTCAAAATCTGGTATTCCACCTGAGAATTTTTTTTAATTTTTTTGTCCCCAGAAACCTAAGCAAGGTCAAGGTTGGGGCCTTGAATCATTGCTGTACATGGTATTATTGTATATACATAAATGATACATAATTAAAGCTATACACTCGTATATGAAGCACTTATTAAACAATATGTGTATACATATGCGTGTGTGTGTGAGAGAGATAGCGAGAGAAAGGGGGGGGGGGGGGGGAGACAGACAGACACGGACGTGTGGAGTAACAGGGATGAAGCCGAGGGAACACAAACGGCGCGAGCTGTATGCACACATACATAGTATTCACCTGAGAATTTAGTATCCCACTTTAATGAAATTCATAAATAACATCGTAACAAACTTGGACGACAGGATTAAAAAACCCAAAAAACATATGGTATCCCGGTGGGATACTGGGTTCTTGAAGTCTGGTATTCAAAAATTAATTCTGGTATTCCCAGGATATTGGGATACCGTTAATCTCGAACACTGTTTCACCCTTCTCATCCCATCCCATCCCATCCAATTTCACCCCTTCTCATCCCATCCAATTTTACCCCATCACATCCAAGTTCACCCTTCTCATCCCATCCTATCCAATTTCACCCTTCTCATCCCATCCCATCCAATTTCACCCTTCTCATCCCATCCCATCCAATTTCATTCTTTCCCCTCATCCCATCCCATCCAATTCCACCCTTTCCCCTCATCCCATCCCATCCAATTCCACCCTTGCTCATCCCACCCCATCCAATTTCACCCTTTCTCATCCCATCCCATCCAATTTCACCCTTTCCCATCCCACCCCATCCAATTTCACCCTTTCTCATTCCATCCCATCCAATTTCACCCTTTCTCATCCCATCCAATTTCATCCCATCCCAACCAATTTCATTCTTTCTCATCCCATCCCAACCAATTTCACCCCTTCTCATCCCATCCAATTTCATCCCATCCCATCCCAACCAATTTCACTCTTTCTCATCCCATCCCATCCAATTCACCATTTCCCCTCATCCCATCCCATCCAATTTCACCCTTTCTCATCCCATCACATCCAATTTCACCTCTTCTCACCCGATCCCATCCAAGTTCACCTCTTCTCATCCCATCCCATCCAATTTCACCCTTTCTCATCCCATCCCATTCAATTTCACTCTTTCTCATACCATCCAATCCAATTTCATCCCATCCCATCCAATTTCACCCTTTCTCATCCCATCCCATCCAATTTCACCCTTTCTCATCCCATCCAATGCAATTTCATCCCATCCAATTTCACCCTTTCTCATCCCATCCCATTCAATTTCATCCCCAATTTTCCCTCCCATCCAATTTCACCCTTTTCCCATCCCATCCAATTTCACCCTTTCTCATCCCATCCCATCCCATCCAATTTCATCCCATCCCAACCAATTTCATTCTTTCTCATCCCATCCCCAGGGCTTCTAGATCCAATTTGGTAGCCCCACTCCCATCCCATCCCATTCAATTTCATTAGTAAATAACTAATCATCCCATGCCCGACGTCTAGTCCCAATATCACCTTTTCTCATCCCATGTTCCCAGTCTATTTTCAAATATGAATATCCCATCCCATCCAATTTCCATTTTCAGTGTTTTCAGCCATACCATCCAATCCCAATTTCATTTCTTCCCATCCAATTTCACATCTTCATTATTCCAATAATCATTATTCCCAGTAATTTCAATCCCATTAAATCCAATTTCACCTCTTCTCATCCCATCCCATCCAATTCATCACCTCTTTATCCCATCCCATCCAATTTCACCCTTTCAATGATCCCATCCAATTTCACTCTTTCTCACCCTTTCTCATCCCATCCGATTTAACCCTTTCTCATCCCATTCAAGTTCACTCTTTCTCATCCCATCCAATTTCACTCTTTCTCATCCCATCCCCAACCAATTTCACCCTTTCTCATCCCATACCATCCAATTTCACCCCTTCTCATCCCATCCCATCCAATTTCACCCCTTCTCATCCCATCCCATCCAATTTCACCCCTTCTCATCCCATACCATCCAATTTCACCCTTTCTCATCCCATCCCATCCAATTTCACTCCTTCTCATCCCATCCCATTTCACCCCAGGGCTTCTAGATTATGGTAGCCCCACTCCCATGGCTAGTGATATTCAATGTTGGATTAGTAAATAACTAATATTGCCATGCCCGACGTCTAGTGAATATTTTTGGTCAAATGTTGCAATTAAGTCTATTTTGTAAATATGAATATCCTGCCCCCACCCCATTGTTAGTGTTTTAAGCTATATCTCCCTCTTTAGGTGACACATTTGATTATTACTAATATTATTTAGTAAAATTGTATTAAAGTAGGACCAGTGAATTTTTAATCATGGTTAGTACATTTTTTAAATCAATGATCCCATGGCTAGTGTATTTTATAAAAATTCTAGAAGTCCTGCATCCCATTCAATTTCACCCCTTCTCATCCCAACCCAACTAAGACAATTTCACCCCTTCTCATCCCAACCCAACTAAGACAATTTCACCCCTTCTCGTCCCAACCCAACTAAGACAATTTCACCCCTTCTCATCCCAACCCAACTAAGACAATTTCACCCCTTCTCATCCCAACCCAACTAAGACAATTTTTTAAAATGCGACATATTCTCTTCTATAAATGTCTAGCCTTGACACATGGAAAATTAAATTTGTGAATTTTGTCATTCTGATACCTGTTGCCACTGGGGAATGAGGGGTGGTGCCCAAAAGAGAAAAATTAAGACATTAAAAAAAGAAAATCTCTTCTCAACCAGAAATGCTATAATGGAATAGTCTTCACATATGTGAAAGTCATTAGATGGTTTATCAAAGTTGTGACTTCCATTAATTTTGGGTGTCGAAGAGGGGTGAAGCTTACTAGAGTTGTACTGAGAAATGCATTTAAACAGTAATTTTTGCACAACTACTACACCATTTCCAACTAAATTTGGTGGGAAGCTTCCCACCCAGTTCCACATATTATTATATAGCTTTCAACATACTAATGGTAAAAATGGATACTGGATCATAATATTTCAATTTTGATGACTGACAGTAATTAGTTTCACAGCAAGGCCTAGTGCAGGGCACACATTAAGTCAATACTTTTCTTAATGTGCAGGGAGAGTTGCTTCCCTCTCTTTAGCAAATTTGAAATGGCGGGGAAATGTTTGAAGGTTGTCAGAAGATTTATTTTGTTAATGATGCAAGTACTTCAAAAGGGATTTAGTGAATGAAGTTTGTTTTGTTTAACGACACCACTAGAGCACATTGATTCATTAATCATCAGCTATTGGATGTCAAACATTTGGTAATTCTGAATCGTAGTCATTAGGAGAAACACACTACATTTTTCCTAATGTAGCAAGGGATCTTTTATTTGCACCTTCCCACAGACAGGAAAGTACATACCACACCCTTTGATATACCAGTCGTGGTGCACTGGCTGGAACGAGAGGCAGCCAAATGAGTCCACAGATGGGGATCGATCCAAGACCGATTGCACATCAAGCGAGAGCTTTTACTCCCCCAGGATTTTGTGAGTATGGTAGGTTATACATTTTTGGTTTGTGTGTCCATATGTTGCACTATTTCGGTTGAGAAGCCGTTGAAACATGGTGCCACAAGTTTTGAATACCCCATTCCCAAAAAAATATAATGATAATAATAAATATAATAAATAAACATTTAAAATCTCTTAAATTTTAAAGGGCCCACGGTACTCGCACACTCCTCTCAACAAATTCTCGTCGTTTTTTGTTTTGTTATAGTTGTTTCTTTTCTTTTCTTTTATCTTATTTTACTTTATGGGGTAACCAATAGGATTTGTTGTTAACATTAGTAACAGATCCTCTTGCATCATTTAACGCGAACGTGATTTGCATTTGTCTTGTTTCACGTAGGCCCTATACATGCAACAGTAAAATACTTTATAAAAAGCATCTTATTTACCTTTGTGCATGTGTATTTTACCGAAATAAATTAAGCTCAAGAAATAACAGTTTTTCATCAAAGCAGGGTTCGCTAATTTTCATAATAGTGGCGCGGCTGAACGTGCACGAAGCTGTTTAACTGATTATGAATCGAGGAACGTGGTAAAGTTCAAGATGCAGACACGTACCAGCAATAATTCGGGCAAGAATATCGTCAATCGTCGGCCAACGTCGGACATTTCCGTGACCGAAGATCGATAATACTTTCTAAAAGGCAGTTGTTTGCTATAAAAAGAAGTAGATTGCTATTATAGCATTTTAATCTACACCGACAAATTCAATAAGTTCCTGATCATACTGATGTCTGTAAGTTAACTCTAAATGCATTTTATGCTAAATAGAACATGTACCTCAAAAAGTAGGGTCCTTAACTTTGATGAATAACATACTACATGCTTCATAATAGTATTAATTAAAAGTTGAAATAAAATTTTAAAAAACATATAGTTGTATTTTACAAATGACTGGTTTTTGACATTAACTCTGACTGTAAAACTTTATAAAAATATGATTTGGGTGGTAAATTAATTGCAATAACACTATTATCTACTACAGGTTTTAACCGGTTTACACTGAGCCGTTTATCTTTATTGATAACCAGTCGTGGTGCACTGGCTGGAGCGAGAAACAGCCCAGCGGGATTGATTGTAGACCGACCGCGCATCAGCGGAGTGTTTTATCACTGGGCTATTTTGCTCCCCTAGGATGAGTATTACGTCAGTCGATTGAAACAAGTAACTGATACGACTCCATACAGGTCACAGCAGACCGAAACGAGTAATTGATACGACTCCATACAGGTCACAGCAGACCGAAACGAGTAACTGATACGACTCCATACAGGTCACAGCAGACCGAAACGAGTAACTGATACGACTCCATACAGGTCACAGCGACTCCATACAGGTCACAGCAGACGGAAACGAGTAACTGATACAACTCCATACAGGTCACAGCAGACCGAAACGAGTAACTGATACGACTCCATACAGGTCACAGCGACTCCATACAGGTCACAGCAGACGGAAACGAGTAACTGATACAACTCCATACAGGTCACAGCAGACCGAAACGAGTAACTGATACAACTCCATACAGGTCACAGCAGACGGAAACGAGTAACTGATACAACTCCATACAGGTCACAGCAGACCGAAACGAGTAACTGATACAACTCCATACAGGTCACAGCAGACCGAAACGAGTAACTGATACAACTCCATACAGGTCACAGCAGACGGAAACGAGTAACTGATACGACTCCATACAGGTCACAGCAGACCGAAACGAGTAACTGATACGACTCCATACAGGTCACAGCAGACCGAAACGAGTAACTGATACGACTCCATACAGGTCACAGCAGACCGAACGCTTCACAGTTCAAGCTTCTTCTTTTTTAATTTTTCGTTAGTTTTTTTTTTCTGGTTTTTTTTTTTTTTTTTTTTTTTTCTGTTTTTTTTTTGGCCTTTTCTTTCTTTTTTCTTTCTTTCTTTGTATGTATTAGCGCCAACAAGAGCACATTCAAAAATACACTTTTATAGTTTTTTAATCCAGTTTATTTGATGGTATGGTACCTACTGATATGGGGGCCATTAAAATATTACGTAACTCTCGAGGGGGTGGGTGGGTGTAGGTACAAACGTTATGTGGCGTTACAGGGGGTGGGTGGGAGTATTTAACAGCGTTACGTAACAATTTTTCTTCTTTTTCTTGTATTATGTCATGAAGACAATGTTTAACGTAGGCCTAGCTAGTTATAGCTAGACTTATACTCAATAAGGATTATAAATCGTGTTAAAATCCGTATCTGCGCTTTCCCAACTTACAAAATAGTACGTTAAAACTAAATTGCACCCATCACATTACTTGTTTGTGAGGGGGGGGGGGGGGGGGGTTTCAAACGTTAAGTAATATTTTTTGGGGGGTGTGGTGTAGCGTTACAGTGGGGAGGGAGGGTGTCTAATTTTGTCCAGAATAGCGTTATGTAATATCTGAAAGGCCCCTATTGTGTTATTTCTCGTCTCAGGGAATGACATATACAATAGAGAAAACTGCAGATTGCGACAGAAGATACCAAACTGTCAGCTTCTGTAAGCATAAAACTGTTTTTATAAATATCTGATTAAATCTAGCCGTTTAAACGGGACACCATGTATTACACTAGTTCAAATTGATCTCTACAGGCGTTGTAGGCCTACTGTCAGAAATTGAATAGGTCTACAATTTATAACGGTGCAAAATAATATAGGATTACATATTTCTTATCTCAGTTGGGTTTTTTGTTGTTGTTATTTGTTTGTTTTGTTATTTGTTATTATTTGCTCGATGTGAACGACATTACATTTTAAACAATGTGATAAAATATTGATAAGCACAGATCTTGGCCTATTCCATAGCAATATGTAATTGAAATAGCGGGCTAGAAAATATGAAACGTTTGTTGCCGATGCTACTTCGTTAAATTTCGTGTACAAGTTACGACTTTTGTCGAATCCCAGCACCTTATAAATGAATATTTTGTTGTCGTCATTGTCTGCAAAGCGGATACGCCATGTTAGTTCTTGAAAATTGGTAATATGTTACAACCATGAATATATCCCTGTACCCTTAATACTGTCTGCGTAATCTATTTTCTTGTTATTCCGTTATGGGGCCGTGAAGGACGAAAATCGGTTGAAGGTCATGGCCGGAGGGGTCGATCAAAATGACAAGTCGGGCTGTCTTTGTCAAAATTGTATCAGGGCGTTGTTTTCTAATTATATGATTTAAAATTTATTGACACAGAACATATTCAGTAAGTATTGAGACTCAGAGTCGATCATTGTTAGTGTTATTTTTACGATTTCGATTAGTTCACTCGGGCTTTGTTTCCAAACACTGCCATGTGCAATTTTTGGCCTTCACCCATCAACCACAATGAATGACCAGCGCGCGACATTTCCCTCCCAAATTTTTACAAATTGATTCCAAGAAAACGTCTTTGTTAAGTTCCTTGTTCTGATACATTTGTTTATTATTTACTTCTATCAGATTGTTTTCCGATGTTGTACCTTTCTTGCAGGCTGGGGTGTTTTGTTCGTGTGCTTGGTAGAACTTTCCAAAGCAAAAGTGTAAACAAACCCCAAATTGACTTTGACCTTGCTGTGTAGGTGGGCCTTGACACTCAGTTGTAAGGAAAAATACTATTTGTGATTGGTAGTGAAAAATAATAACAGATTATATATAAATGAAACCTAATTCCAATATATCTGCATTTAATCTTAGTTGGGGTTGTTTGGGGTTTTTTTAATTTTTGGACAAATGTGCTAAAATATACTAATATTAAAAATGTCACCTTTATGTACTAAAATAATATTCAGAATTTTAGGACCAATTTTTTAAGTATTTAATTTAATTGTTTTTTAATATGTACATTGAGATGAAAACTGCAATTTCAGAAGTCATAATATTTAATATTTAAAGCACTACTCCCCACTCCAGTGTCTAAAAATCAGATTGATATATAACCCCACCCCTGATAGGCACATGTGTAGGAAGTTGTGCAGAGGAAGGTCTAGACTGCCAAGTCAGAGTAGTTTTTAGGGATTCAGGTCATGCTCCCCCCCCCCCCCCCAAAAAAAAATACTTTTTAAAAATTTGCTTGGAGCAAGGGGGGATTCAAGTTCAACCCCAAACTCCCCTCTGCACATGTGCCTGCCTGACATCATTGGATAGAAGAGACAATTTATTCTGCATTATTTAATTATTGTTTCTTTTAAATATTAAATAGATTGTTCTCCATTTGTTGCTATTGTTAAAATGTTTGTAATAGAGCCTTTTTAACAACTAAAATAGTGGTGTGTGAAAAACAACCCACCTGCAAAAACCATCAAAACATCGCGAGTCATTTTTAAAAACCCAGATGTATGTACGATTATCTCATCTGCTATATAGCTTGTGATTCTGTTATACTTTATCCAGCCAGTGCACCACGACTGGTATATCAAAGGCCGTGGTATGTGTTATTCTGTATGTGGGATGGTGCATATAAAAGATTCTTTGTTGCTAATCGAAAAGAGTAGTCCATGAAGTGGTGACAGCGGACCCTCTCTAAACTGGAATTATCTGAAAAACGGATGTTTTCTAAAGTCCAGTGATTTACACATCTTTTAACATTAAAGTTTACCTCTTTAAACCAGAAACCTCTCTAAACTGAATACCGGACAAATAATTCAGTCCCAAACTCTTTGTTTAGTGCAACTTGTACCTCTGAAAACAGGTCGATCAGATCGTTGTTAGTCATTATGGCACCACTAATTGTTTCGTTTATTGTCACTTTGCTGTCTTTGGCCGGATTACCTGACTGTGAACATACCAGTGAAATATACACATGCTCAGGTTAGCCACTAGATGTGTAATCACCGTGACATATCACACATAACAATAAAGTAATTAAAGATCAAGTGACAGTTTTGATATCCATAACAAACACATTTATAGTTTGCTTCAAGGATCGAGAAAACAACAATGAATTTAATCCAGTCTCTTCCTATAGTTTCAATTTGATATTGTTTTAAATCCGTTATTTAAAGTGTAGGCAAAAATAATGTTGGCTTTTTGATGTCTTAAATATGTCAGTAGCATTTTATTGTCATATGGCTTTTCAATATGGAAGGTCCAGCTAAACTTCACCGTATTGCACTATCACTCGATGTTAAACTTAAAATTATTAGAAGTTTTAAAAGTATGTAAGCAAATGTTAAAATATCTTAAATCAAAGATTGTTGATCGCATTATTAACTGTTGGATTCATATTCAATACATATATAAAGCCAGTTGTGAATAGGATACCAGTGGAAACAAACAACAGAGTACAACAAATGTTTTTGTATTAATGTAAACCCCAGAAAACCGGACACTTCTAAAATCGGACAAAATTCTTAGTCCTATGGATGTCTAGTTTAGAGAAGTTTCACTGTAGATATATATTTTACCAGGAGTTGCCCATATAGTGGCAGCAGGTTTCCTCATTTAGCTCTTGACTCAATGTCAAATAAGCTATATTTAACTTAGTCTCCAAATGGCCAGTTTAAAATGTGCTGAGATGTCATTAAGCAAATATATATATGAGTTATTATTATTACTCTGAAATAATCTTTTTAAATTTACATTTTTTATTTTGTTGTTGCTATGTTGAATTAACCATACTATATGTTAAATTCCAATTTGCCACATTTTAAAAAACCCCTAAATATATGTTGTTTTATTGCTATTAATTTATTATTATTTTATTTATTTATTATTTTTTAACAATTGTTTTTATTATATTTTAGCTATGAGTGTGACGAGTGAGTTGGGAATTTCTCCAGTCTTGCTGCAGGCGATCTCCCACACATTGACCTCCACCGACCGCCACCCTGACCGAACAACCTGCATCACATCGTGTCGGTCCGTCACCATGGAGACAAAACCCATCCTGACGGCCAGCAAGACGACAGTGTCACACATCCTACACAACATGAATGAACCCGTCGCTGGTCTACTGCCCACCTCCACCACCGCCATAGTGGGGACCAATACCTCCTCACCTATAACCTTTGACACAAACCCCCACAACGAGAAAGAGATACAGGATCTGCTGGGAAATCCAAAGATGTCTTCTCCGATTGTAAGTGTCGATGAAGGGAAGGAAGCAAAGGATTGTGGGTTTGTCGCGAATCAGGACATGAGTATGGTGAACGTTTTAACAGCTCTTGCGAGTCAGCATCTCAAAGCCAAGGTGGAACCGGCCGACGGTAATGATCATTCTTCCCAACCTGTGCAGGAAATCGTCGCGGACGATGGTACGCAGTCATCTAACCACCAGCAAGAGCAGCAATCACAGCAACAGCAGATCATTATTTATTACAATAACGAGACTTTGGGCGTTCCGTCACCTAGCAACGATGTGGTTGTTGGGGAGATGGACGCAAGTGGGGATGCGGGTGGGGGGTATCGTATCGTTATGCAGGCGGAAAGGGAAGAGACGACGGAGATGGGTGGGCAGCAGCATATTGTCATGGAGATGCCAGCAGACACCATTCACCTCCCGTCCGGTGTGCCAGAAAACAGTGTTATGCCTGAGTTAGGTCAACCGTGTCCAATATGTATGGATAGAATTTCAGGTTAGTTCGGCATATTTTCTTTTTAACCCTAAATAGGATATCTTGTGTAAAAATCAGACATTGTTCCTCAATCGGATATGGGCATAATCCACTTTGTGTTCGTCCATCCATTTATCCATCCATCCATCCATCCATATTTTTGTGTTGCAGTGGCTCATTTGTGTATATTTATATGTACATGAGTTTATTTATTTTGTAATTTTAAAAATAAGTAGATATTATGTAATTATAATGGTTTTCTTTTAAGGCTGTTTAGAATGGGTTTAAATTTAGTTAAGTAATGTTTTTGGAAAATGTATTTTGGTGTATAACAGCCAAAAATTGTATAAAATAATGAATCAATAAATTGTTGTTTCCCACCAAACAAAATTTAAACAATTCTTGTCATTATTAACAATGCAACTATTCAACTAATATGGTTTGAAATATACAAATAAGTTTCTTTCATCTGTAACAATGTAATTTTCGTCATTTGATCTGAGGATAACTTTTATTTTTAGTGATTCCAATCAGAATCCAATAAATCATGCAGCAGAAAAAACACACTTTATAATTATAATTATTTGGTTGGTCTTTGTAGTTCATTGATTATTTGATTTCCATATATACTACATTCAAACAGTCAGTTAAGTTCTAGTTACTTAGCTTCAAAAAGAAATTCAGCCAATAACCATTGTTTGGTACTTGTATAACAACATTTTCCCCATGTATAACAACATTTTCCTCGTGTATAACAACATTTTTCCTCATGTATAACAACATTTTTTCCACGGTATTATACAGATTTAAATTTCTTTCATTTAAATATTTTTCCCATTTACCTGCAGGTTATCATTACGGAATCTTCACGTGTGAAAGTTGTAAAGGCTTCTTCAAAAGAACTGTACAGAATAAAAAGTCGTTCATTTGTCATCGTCAAGGGGAATGTGATATCAACATTTATAACCGCAAAAAGTGTCCAGCCTGTAGATTCACCAAGTGTGTGATTGCTGGAATGAAGATTGAAGGTAAGTAATGCATGGGTTTGACTTTGAATAAAAAGACAAGTTTTTATTCAATCTTGCCAAAATGTGGCATTGTTTCTATCAGAAAATAAGGCTAATACCAGTATGTTTTCTTCTTCTTTTTTCTTTTAAATTATTTTTTAATGTATTGTTCTCTCTGTGGAATGGTGCATAAAAAAAGATTCCTTGCTGCCAATCAAGTGGTGGCAGTGTGTTTTCACATGTTCAACACCATACAATGGTAAATAAACTAATTTTTAGAGCGTTGGTAAATAAAGCATTTATTTTTTTAGGTTTTTATATATTTTTATGTTCCGGTTATGCAGTGAAATAAAACGAAAGGTTTGATTGTTAAAATTCTACATTTTTCAGTTTGACTTAAGGGGCAAAGACCTATTGGAACACTAAAAAACCAATATGATACATCATCTCATGACAAGGTCATTGTAGTAATTGATATTTTGGTAATTAATAATAAATAAACGGGTTCACACACAAGAAAGGATTTATAGAGTATTAAACAAGCTGCCATTTCATATCATGTTTATGTCCCTTGTGAAATAATGTTCAGTTGTCACAAGCTTTAGCAAGTGACAGTGAAAATTATTTCACAAGGGACATAAACAATACAAAATGGTAGCAAGTTTAATATCCTATTGATTACCCATAATCGATGTTAATTTATATCACTCAAACTCGTTTGATTGACATACTTGTACGGTTGTAGTGCAACAATCGATGACGTCGAAGTGTTATGTCGAAGTGTTATGACTCGCTTGGCATTCTAGTGGGATGTATCACTTTGATATGTACCAATATATTTTTGACAATATCGTTAATAAAAGGGCATCTAAATCATAGACTGTGATCATTTTAAGAACATTCTGTTGTTTTCATATATTCATAAATTTTCTATTATTGTTTTCTTTTCTCTCTATTTTTGTATGCAAATACATTATATATTATAAAGTGTATGTCAAAATGACATTTACTTTTAATGGTCCTGAATACATACACATTTATTAATTTATTATAGTTGAAATTATGTTATTTTTCATTAATTACATTTTAAATTTTGTAAATTTGAGATAGATTTTAGTCTTAACAGGTCCAACTATAGGTTTTGACTCTTTCTGTCTGTCCATTTATCCATCCATCAGTCTGTCTGTTCTACATGTAGTTTTCCAGTCTTTTTTGTAAGTTATCCAGAGTTCAACAAATCCACTAGCCCGACGTCCTTGGCTAGTGGTTTTTAAGTTTGGACTAGTGAGAAATGCAAAACCACTAGCCCATAGGGCTAGTGGTTCCCCCCCTCCTTATCGCTCAATCGTGTTTTTTGGGTTTTTTGTCTTTTTGTCTCAGCTGAAATATCTTTTAATAAATTTGATTGTGAAGTTTGTCATCGAATAATATCAACAATGCAATCAGTATATAATAATAATCCACTTGAACTAGGTCTGCAACTGCAGTAACATGCTATCTCTACATCGCCACAGTTACAGCATGCATTGTTTACTTTTCCCTTTCAAGTTTCTGGCACAGGAAATAAGTCTAATGACATGCGTGTTTTGATTGGTTGGACACGTCACGTGGTAGTTAATCTCGCACATATGTTTTAGGCTAAGAACTTAGAAATCACCAATCGCGACGACAGGTTAATCTCAATCAAGTAAACCCCAGTCATGCTTTGAATTTCAGTGTTGGTTTATTTACCTATTGTTTTCTAATTTAACACTTCGCTTACATATGGTTATCGGCAACCAGAAAAACAATTTTCTTTAATGGTAACTGCACGTGCAACGACTCGGTTTTTCCTATTACGTGTAACGGTTTGGATAATGTGTCGCAGCTGCCGATAGGCTACAAGATAATACCTTTTTTTGTTCATCAATTAACAACGGATTAGATGTCGCCGTTATATTCTTTTGATACTGATCTGACACGGGATGATGCCCTGTATTTGAGCAATTGGCATCAGCGTTCCTGGTGACCTAAATAGTAGGCCCTAAATGTCACTAACCACTAACCAACTAACAACTAACCTACTGTCCTCGACAGACAGCCCAGATAGCTGAGGTGTGTGCCCAGGACAGCGTGCTTGAACCTTAATTGGATATAAGCACGAAAATAAGTTGAAATGAAATGAAACTGTATAACCCACTACCAAATACACTGAACCATCTGTTACCGTGTGTCACACTGTCGTACCCTCATTTAAATTTAATTATTTTGATAGTGGGTTTAGATACCAATCATGAGCTCAATTATTTTCCCCGGGGGAGAGGGCAAAAGTGAAAATGGGACAATGACGATGGCTCACACTTGACAAAAGACCAAACGTACAACACGATAAAACTGAAAGTTACAACATAATTTAAGTGTTTGTTTTATTTTACTGTTATAGTCGTAAATGTGTAATCTTACAAAAATTAGATAAAAATCCAGTTATAATTGATCCAGAATTTGGGCTAGTGCTTTATCTTGGTGGGCTAGTGGTTTTCACAAATCCACTAGCCCTGTGGCTAGTGACTTTTCAAAATATTTGTCATACTCTGTGGTAGATATTATTACAATGCTTTTATTTAACTTTTAATGAGTACTGCAATTTAAATGCATATCTTAGCAGTGCCATTCAAATAGTAATTCTCTTAATTTTGTTTAATTCAATTATTGGGTGTGGAATTTGCTTATGATAGTTAATAGTCGTTCACTGTTTTAGTGGAACCGGACACAAACAGTTGTAATTACTACTTAATAACTAGGAATTAACCCTTCATGAGTTCATTCGAATGCGGTCCTAATAACAATTATGACATTAGTAATGTGTCGTAAAATGGCACTAAAAGCACGTGGTTTATATATTAGCTGGCTACTAAATATAAGTGGCTGGCAACTAAAATATTATACGTTACTGGCCAGGGAAGAGTATTGGCACATTTTTGACCTAGTTATGGCCCTTGAACTTTGGAGATATGATTATTAATTGGGACCAGTGTTATAGCTTTACTCTCAGAATGCTTCTTTAAAATGTAAATAATGGCTAATGTTGTTGGACAATAAAACATGTTGCATTGTTGTTGTAATAAATTTGTTTACCCATTTTTTTTCGTGATCATGGCAGCGATTCGGCAGGACAGAACTAGAGGGGGCAGGAGCTCATACGACGGTTGCTCTCCGCACGGCAGACCCAGAACGTCACCGATACCAAAAAAGATGCGCAGGTACCCAGTGGTTCATCGGAAAGTTGACGATAACACACATTATTCACTGGGCAGTGGGACCCAGGTGGAAGTTAGCAAGAGCCAGCTGGTGGCCATACTGAACCACTCGAGTACGGAGCCGTTGTCGGGCGGGAGCACTATTCCCGAGTTGTTGACGGACATTATGAATCTGGAACCGTTGCTGTCGGACGAAGAGATTCCCCTCGACATGATCCCTGATGGGATAGAGGAGAACGAGGAGAGTCTGTATACGTACCTGATGCAGATTACAGAGTTACGGCTCTACAAGCTCGTGCGCTGGGCTCGCAATCTCCCACAGTTCGGAGCAATATCGGTAATATTGTCGTCAATATAATTATCTTCTTTTTTTTTTTTCAAAGTTATTATAATTATCATCAATATCAGTAGTCTATCATAGTTTATGGCATAACATTTCATATTTGAGGAATAACAGGGATTTATCCAGGTGTTCTGTGGGTCTGAACATAGGCCACTTCACTAAAGAACGTGGCACTGAAAATTGTCAATTTCTATGCTAACAATTCCCAATGTATATATATATATATATATATATATATATATATATATATATATATATATATATAATTCATTCATTCATCAGTGGTGTACTGCATCATTCAATGGCCTGAAAAAATGTCCCAAGTATGATTTATTCTGCTAATATTCCCAGTTCCATCAAAAATGAGAGCCTGGCAAAAAATCCTGTTAAAGTTTGCTGATTAAATTATGCTTCAAGATATTTGCCTAAATGTTTTCAGATCATTTTTGGAAATTATTTGTTCCTATACAATTTTTAAATTTATTAATGTTATACTGACTAACATTGTTGCATCCTATTATATAATGTAAGTTGAGGCATCCAAAATAACAGGCTTTGACTTTAAGGCTCTATCTTTTAGTTGTGAAAAGCATTTTATCATTGTGATTCTTTGGAAAAGAAATTAAATTGGATGTATAAAATTACATTTAGAGCTTAATATCAATTGAGACACCTTAATATGGATGTGAATTCTCACAGATTATTTTGAAGAGTGCAATTTTTTCCTTATCAACATTAAAAAATAACTAATTTTTATACAGTGAAACCTCTAAACCAGACACCCATGGGTCCAAGTAAAAGTATGATTTTTAAGGGTATCCATTTTTGATAGGTTCGGTTCTGTACTGATATTTAAAAAGGTATAGTGAAAATCGTCATGTTTTGAGAGCGTTCCGCTTTACTGGGTTCAGGTTAGAGTGTTTTTGTTAACTTTTTGACATTTTTAAACAAAAAGCAAAAGTCTGTGTAAGGAAGTTTACAAGAGTTGTAAATTGCCATCATCATCATGTTTTGCATTTCTTCAATTCAGACAGATGATCAGATCCTGCTGTTACAGAACTGTTGGTCTGACCTCCTGTGTCTTGGGGTCAGCTGGAGGTCAATTCATTACCCAGGTGCCATTGCTCTGACGGGAGGCAAGTCACTTCCTCTGGAGCGAGCCAAGCAGCTGGGGTTCGAGGACTTGGCCTACAAGTTGATATCTTTGTCGGAACATTTTAGAAAACTCAAAGTCGACAAGTACGAATATGTGGCTCTTAAAGTTCTTTTGCTTATCTCCCCTGGTAAGTGCATTCTTTATTGTCCAATCCAGTAGCCCTCAGTCCCGCTTTGTTAATTAGTTAGTCTGGACAAATGGAAATCATCAACTGTATTACTATAATACATAGGGCACTAGCCAAAGCTTCTGTCAGGGTTAGTAACTTCTCAAACATTTGTCAAACTCTGAGAGGATTACTAAGATGGCCGCACCTAGTCTAAAATTAAAGGGGGAGGGGAGAGTGAAAAAATGCTCAAAAATGGTGCTTGTGTTATAGGAATGAACCTCCTTGTAAGACCCATTCTCTGATTGGATTTTTTCTATCTCAATCAAAAGTCCATGGTTGGTATATCAAGTGTCATGGTATGTGCTGTTCTGTCTGTGCATATAAGAGATGCAGGGCTAGCTCTGGCACTCGCCAAATCCGCCAATTACGAATTTCGAAAACAGTTGGCGAATATTATTTTAGTTTGGCGAAATAATTTCAGGTAATAATTGACATTTTGTAAGTTTAATAGACAATTTTGCAAAATAATTTCATGTAATAATTGACATTTTGAAGTTTAATAGACAATTTGGTAAAATAATTTCATGTAATAATTGACATTTTGAAGTTTAATAGACAATTTGGCGAAATAATTTCATGTAATAATTGACATTTTGAAGTTTAATAGACAATTTGGCGAAATAATTTCATGTAATAATTGACATTTTGAAGTTTAATAGACAATTTGGCGAAATAATTTCATGTATTAATTGACATTTTGAAGTTTAATAGACAATTTGGCGAAATAATTTCATGTATTAATTGACATTTTAAAGTTTTATAGACAATTTGGCGAATTGTTTTGCTCACCCAGAGCTAGCCTTGAGATGTGTTGATGTGAATGGGAAAATGTAACGGGTTTCCTCTAAGAGTGTATGTCAGAATTATTCAATAGCCGATAAATCAGTGCATTTTAAGAGGGGAAAAGTTTTGTTTAATGACACCACTAGAGCACATTGATTATTAATCCATCGACTACTGGATGTCAAACATTTGGTAATTTTGACAAATAGTCTTAGAGAGAAAACCTGCTACTTTTTTCCATTAGTAACAAAGGATCTTTTATATGCACCATTCCATTGACGGAATAGCACATACCACGGCCTTTGATATATACGAGTCGTGGTGCATTGGCTGGAACAAAAAATAGCCCAATGGGCCTACTGACGAGGATCGATCCCACACACTGACCATGCATCAAACAAGTGCTTTACCACTGAACTACATGCCGCACCCTTGTGCTTTAATGGTGTCATTAAACAAAACAGATACAGTGAAACCTCTCAAGACCGGACCCTCTGTAAACCGGAATTCCTTCAAAAGGGGGCAGAGCTTAACCTCTCTAAACTGGATCCCTCTTAAAACCGGACATTTGTCTTGGTCCCAAGATGGTCCAGTTCAGAGGGGTTTCACTGTATTTTGGTTGATTTTTGTACCACACTGTGTGCATGTTTTGTTTCAGATGTGAAGGGCTTGAAGGACCCCAACAAGATAATGGAGCACCAGGAGAAACTGTCGGAAGCGCTGTACACCTACACCGCCTGTCACAGCACACAGCAGCCGCTCAAGTACGGAGAGATGTTGTTACGCCTGCCCGAACTCGCGCGCATTAGCTTTATCGGCAAAGAACTGCTCCTCAATAGATTGCCAGCAAATATGACTTCTTGTGGCTTGCTCGTTGAGCTACTAAAGGGAGAGAATGCAGCAAAAGACATGTGATTCACTGGTTGAGCTACTAAAGGGAGATAATTCAGTAAAGACGTCAATTGCTGGTTGAGCTGCTAAAGGGAGATAATGCAGTGAAAGATGTGTAACTTGCCTGTGAGATATTAAAGGGAGAGAATGCAATGAAAGGAATGTGGCTTGCTTGTTAAGCTACTGAGGGAAAGAGTTGTTAAACTACAAACTTTTACTAAAGGGAGATAATGTTGTGAAAGATAGTTAACTTTCTCGTGGAGCTATTAAAGGGAGATAATGCAATAAGACACGGGTAGCCTGTTTGCGTCAAAACAGAACCAGTGAATTGACATAACAATATACTAAATAAGCTAAATCTGTTATATAGAGGTTATTGCCAGAGTGCATGTTGGTATTGTCAGTATCATATATTAGGAATAAAAATTGTATAATGGCCTCATGGGTTATAATCTCATTAATATATAATCTCAAGCTTAATAGAATATCTTTTTTTTTAGTTGTAAACTTTGTACTAAACTATAATTCCAGTCAGCCATTACTCTATTCATATGATATATGAATATGTGACTGTCAAACTTGAATAACATTATTTTGAATACTACATAAAAATAAACTAGAGCATGACAGGTTTTTTAAAATTGTTTTTAGAATGCTAGAAAGCTTTCAATGTAAAGTTGCTATTGAAATGTTTTTGTTTGATGGCTTACATGTGTTATTAAATTCTGAGTGTGTGATCTGTAAAATATCACATACTTTTACTACATTGATATGCTACCTATTATATGATTTAAAAAAAAAGATTTTAGATTTTAAATTTATATCAACATTTCTCAAAACACTTCTCAAAACATTTTACAAAACATTTCTCTGTAAATAAAAAAGTTTCTTAACAAATTACAATAAAATAGTATAGATGAAATCTTTTGATTCAGAGGTAAAGATAAAATGTTGAAAAAGCAGTTTCACGTGCATTGTTACTAGTAATTGATAACGCAGTACACAGACTAAAGGCAAAACAGTACATACAGTTACTTTTCCTTTGCTGTTCCATCAGTTTCCGTCACCCCTTTACAAAGATTGGAGTTGCGATCTTATTGTAATTTGTAAAAAAAAATCACCTTTTATTGACAGATTTATTTTCTTCCAAAAATGCATTGGAAGTTGATTATAACATAATTTTTTTTTTTTTTTTTTTTTTTTTTTTTTACTTATGCAAATACACTAGAATTTACTTATTGCACTGATGAAAGGTGAGAATGCTGTGAAGGATGTGTAAGTAACTTGTATTTATTAAACTTGTCTTCATACTCCACTGTTCAGCTCCCAGTCAACGTGGCGTTTTGTTGATTTCTTAAAGGGAGAGAACCCAATCAGGAATATTTAATCAAGTGGTATATATCTCATTTGAATGGATATTATAGACGGACAGACAGACTATGTGTTTCAGACAAACATGACTTTTTGTGGTTTGTTTGTTGAGCAGCCAAATAAAGGATGAGCATGCAACAAAGGATTGTAATTATGGACCATATATGTACTTTATTTGTGTTTGTGGCTCATTTTACTGTTACAAATAAAAAAAGACAGATAATCCTAGATTGGTGCTAGGATTTCTGGTTTGCAAAAACAGAAGTGTGAAAAGTCAGCTATGGAACCAAATAATTTATATGACATGAAGAAAGTAATGGTTAGAGCTATTTGTGCGGTAACACAGAAGAGTTAGTCATGTTCAGCTATTTCGTTACTCCAGACAAATCATGAAATATCCGCATCTTTTTCTTGAGGACAATTTTATTTATTTATTTTTCTTTTCAGTTATTGTTTATAAATTGAAAGAGCCCTTGTTGCTTTTCATGACTTCGGCAATTTTTTGAGGCATAATCAGTTTACATACAAGATTAAGAATGTGTACAGAAAGGTAAAATTTAATTTATGTTCATTCTTACATCGAAATAAGGTTGTAGCATGTTGTTGTAGGCAGGACTCTGTGATCTTATTCTTGTGTCTTGCACGTTCTAGCAAAGAACGCAACAGTGTGATGGAGAAACTGTATCAACTAGAAAATGACAATTTAGGTAACTGCAAAGATGGTAGCTCGAGTTACCTCTAGCCCTCCCCTTATTGATATGTTGTAAGGGAAGGCTAGAGATAACTGTATGTAATACTTCGGCAATCGTTGACAACCAAATGGTTGCCAGCTACTGTCTAAAATACACGTTTCCTAAATTTGATATCACAAAGCTTTAGTTTGATTATTCTCGAGTACAGTCATGACATTAAACTTACATATTGTTAACCAGTACCAACGTGTCACGTGGGCACACACTTTACGTCGATTACAAGAAAGTACAGCACAAGTTCGTTTAGCATAGAGGAGTCGGGTTTCTTCGTGTAGCGTTGGTTAACAACATGTAAGTTTAATGTCATGACTGGGCTCGTGAATAATCAAACTAAAGCTATGTGGCATCAGATTTAGCCATTTTTTGAGGCAGGTGAATGGTGTGTGTTTAATGCATCATACAAATTTGACACAAACATTTTTCCATGACCCTGACAAGATTTCTATTTCATTTGGTTTCCTCTATATCATTTGATGTTTAGAGAAATAAAACTACACGCAGTATATGTGGCACCAGATAATTTGCTCCTGTTTGAAGATGAGAAAAGACAGTGTCAATGTTTTTGGCATGGGCCTTGTTTCACAAATCAATCTTTTTACTACTATCATGATAAATACTTACGATCATGACTAATATTTTCCTACAAACTAAAATGTTTTTGATAGGTCTATTTCTTTTATTCACTAAATTTGCCAATTGCAAATTTTATGAACAGTTGGCAAATTTTATTTTAATTTGGCGGGGGTGGGGAAATTGTGTAATAGTTGATATTTTGTTGGAAAGTAGCTATAGGTTTTGCATTTTTTAGATAATTTGCTGAAATATTCTGAGCAAGCCCTATCTAAGTGTGTAATAAACCTATTATTTAACTTCTTCGCATGGAAGATTTTAATCCTTAGAGGGTCACTTACAGTTACTGTCTGCAGAGCACAGGTACTCCAAATATCAAATCTAGGGGTGCTATGGTTATCTATTGTTATTACGCCCGGAGTTGTTGTAAGGTTGCTTTGTGTAATGGTTGTAAAGCTTACATGTGTCAGATGTAAAACGTAATGAGAAATTGCTTCAATCAAATTTAGCTGTGATTGTATGGAATGGCCATGGTTGGTTAACCTGTCACGAAATACATGTAGGATGCACTTTTATATTTTCTGATCTCATGTTCAGTGCAGGAATAAGCCAGATAGAAAAAGCCAAAGATCAGTTTGAGATCATATGTAATCTGATGTGCACAAGGTGGCTTTCTTATAGGCTTGCAGGCCTTCACATTTCATGGAAAGAATTGTTTCCAGTACAGTGTTGGTAGCGTGTCGGTAAAATCACGGAACTGAAATTTCGTTTCCCATAATTATTATGTTGAGTACGACTATTATTATATTGAGTACGACTATTCAGCAGAACCTAAACACAGTTTCCGATGGGTTCCCATGATCACAAGGCACGGAACCGAAAAAGTGTTTCCCATGAAATTTAAAATCCTATGGCCTGGTCTTGGTCCACTAATTTTAGAGGTTTTAAGGGATTTGGTTGTTTTTTAGTGTGTACCGATAATGTTCAGAAATATGATTATTAAAACTAATTGTTTTATCAATTCCAATCTTTTTGATAGCAATTGATAAATGTTTTAGTATTGCCATTTCACACTTATTTTCATTTTTAACCTTGAATTACGCAAAAATGTTTTTTATATACATATTAAAAATGTTACTTCAATTACTCAAGATTTTCGCACAAAAGGAGCCCAGTTTGTACACTTGTGAAAATGTTGATACTTGTAATCATCACCAAAATATTTTGTAAACAAAATTAATTTTTGTTATGGTAACCATATAATATAACAGAAAAATTATGAATGAAATTAATTCTATATATTGTGTGTATACAGAAAGTGGATGTTAAATTGTGTTTGCCCTGATGTTCTGAAATATAGGACTGCAGAATACATTGGGCTTGTAATGTTATTCTTTAATTCTTGCCAGTCAGAAAATTGCTGTACATGATTTTTTTTTTTATATTGTAATGAACTGAAAATGAGTGTATAAAATGGAGGGACCACAAGAGTGACATTGTTTATCAATAATTATGTTGACATACAATAGCCCATATGTTTTTAGTGCTGGGGTGTCAGTAAACATTGATTTATTCAGTCAATAATCGTGTGGGTTTTTTTTATATCTTGAGTACAAACTGCAGCTTATGTGAATAAAGTATGCCAGTGTTTAATGACACCCCAGTATAAAAAAAAAATAGCATCAATTGTTCATACGGAATGATAAATACTTTATAACATGTAATATGTTGAAGTTTTTAAAGATTGTAACATGTAACATGCTGAAGTTTTTAAGGATTGTAACATGTAACATGTTGAAGTTTTTAAAGATTGTAACATGTAACATGCTGAAGTTTTTAAGGATTGTAACATGTAACATGTTGAAGTTTTTAAAGATTGTAACATGTAACATGTTGAAGTTTTTAAAGATTGTAATCTATTGAAGTTTTTAAAGAAGGACCATTGTACATTCGATATATCTGACATCCAATGGCAAAAGCTAATAGGTCACTTTGTTTGTTAACCTTTAGAGAATATAATGTTTCAAGTTACTAACATTTGCCCGAGTTATTTGTTCGGTGATTTATTGCAAACTGATCTGCAGTCAGAATGTTTTACCATTGTGAGAACAATATAAGTCAATGGAAGTTTCTTCATCACAATGCCAGAACCTGGTGTTTCCAGTTGACAATGTTATTTTTCAGACAAAAACAGAAATGTTTAAAATCTGTTTAAATAAAGAATACCACTTAAGTGGCCATTAGATACCATTTATCTTACAACAAGTTGTTTTGAAACATATTTAACATACGAAAGTAAGTTGAATATGTTTTTAAACGAGTTATAAGATAAATGGTATCTATCTGACACAATTGTAGTATTCTATTTTTTACATATGTTTATAATATACCAGGTTTAAAACAAATTGAAGAGTCTTTTCCAAGTTAAACTTGTGCTTACACAAAATCAGTTTCAGGTTTACTGATATTTCACAAAGTTATAAATTCCTATCATGCATATTTAATTCGATGGTCATACTTTTTGCATTTACCATAATTGACACCCAATAAGCCGATGTGTCGTTAAACATCTATTCTATTCTATTAATTTGATGCTATGGTCATGGTGACCTGGTCATCACTGAGGAGCCGCAAGTTGTATGTTTTTAAATTGATAAAACACGTATGTGTTATTAATATGTATTATCATAAAGAAAGAAATGTTTTATTTAAAGATGCACTCAACACATTTTATTTACGGTTATATGGCTTCAGACATATGGTTAAGGACCACACATATATTGAGAGAGGAAACCCGCTGTTGCCACTTCATGGGCTACTCTTTTCGATTAGCAGCAAGGGAACTTTTATATGCAGCATCCCACAGACAGGGTAGTACATACCACAGCCTTTGATATACCAGTCTTGGTGCACTGACTGAAATGAAAAATGGCCCAATGGGCCCACTGACGAGGATTGATCCCACACCGACTGTGCATTGAGCGAGCACTGTACCACTGGGCTACGTCCAGAGATATTGGTGAATTTGCACTGGTTTGAACCTACCGGCGTCGTGGTTAGGCCATCGGTCTACAGGCTGGTAGGTACTGGATTCGGATCCCAGTCGAGGCATGGGATTTTTAATCCAGATACTGACTTCAAACCCTGAGTGAGTGCTCCGCAAGGCTCAATGGGTAGGTGTAAACCACTTGCACCAACCAGTGATCCATAACTGGTTCAACAAAGGCCATGGTTTGTGCTATCTTGCCTGTGGGAAACGCAAATAAAAGATCCCTTGCTGTTAATCGGAAAGAGTAGCCCATCTAGTGGCGACAGCGGGTTTCCTCTCAAAATCTGTGTGGTCCTTAACCATATGTCTGACGCCATATAACCGTAAATAAAATGTGTTGAGTGCGTCGTTAAATAAAACATTTCTTTCTTTCTTTGGTTTGAACCTGACGAAGGATCACAGGCCTCTAAAAATAGCTTGAACGATCGTTTTGTTCATGCATTGTTTGCATAAGTCTAGTTTTGTTCATGCATTGTTTGCATAAGTCTAGTTTTGTTCATGCATTGTTTGCATAAGTCTAGTTTTGTTCATGCATTGTTTGCATAAGTCTAGTTTTGTTCATGCATTGTTTGCATAAGTCTAGTTTTGTTCATGCATTGTTTGCATAAGTCTAGTTTTGTTCATGCATTGTTTGCATAAGTCTAGTTTTGTTCATGCATTGTTTCCATAAGTCTAGTTTTGCATAACCCTTTTTTTTTTTCGCGGGGAAAAATAAAATAAAGACATTAAAAATATTTTACACTATCATATGTCACTGTGTTCACATAATGATATGTTTGTAACGTGATCTTTAATATGCACCATCTCACAGACAGGGTGGCACATACCACAACCTTTGATATACCAGTCGTGGAGTACTGGCTACAATGAGAAATAGACAAATAGGCCCACCGACAGGGATCAATCCTAGATCGACCGCACAGATGAGCCTTGATTTATAAAAGGTTCAGAAATTTTGCTAGAAAAAATTGCTATGTCCCTTTATCTTTTTATATGGCCATGACAAGCTAATGATGTACACAGTGTAATTTATTATATTAATGATAGTGTAGACAACATTTTAACTACTCATCAAGGTTTAAATTTAAAATAATAAAACCTAGGAATAAAAATTCATGTTGCCACAAGATTGTTGTCATAATATATTTAAACTTTATTTTTGCAATTTTTGTATCCACATCTTCTTAGATACATTAATTGGTTTTATGGATATATTTTGTTGTTTTTCTAGTCAAATATCTCAATATTAATTAACTATGTATTAACTGTTGAAAAATTGCATTTGTGCATAGAGAGCAAGTATCAAATTATCCTCCCTCTCTCTCTCTCTCTCTCTCTCACATAAACGTATACACACTCACTATTTCTCTCTCTCTCTCTCTCTCTCTCTCTCTCTCTGTCTCTGTCTCTGTCTCTGTCTCTGTCTCTGTCTCAGTCTCAGTCTCACATACACACTCACTCACTATCTCTCTCTCTCGCTCTCTCTCTCTCTCTCTCTCTCTCTCTCTCTCTCTCTCTCTCTCTCTCTCTCTCTCTCTCTCTTTCTTTCTATCAGATCAAGTATTGATATTGAAGTAGTTTAAACATGTTATACAGGTGTATTTCTCATGCCTTGATAAACCCCAGTGTTCAAAATGATTTTAGTAATCTCAGATGAATACAGATAAATCTAATTTTATAAATCTACATAGATCTGTTAATTTATTATTTTAGAAGAAATTTATTTTCATCTTTAATTATTATTATTATTATTGTTTTAAATCTTAAATTTCATTGTCAATTGAGGTAAATAATATTTTTGCTGATAATTAATTACAACATTTATCTTAGACTAAACTTGTCTAAAGGCAGTGACACACTGTTATGTAAGCCTGTGTGGCACAGCGACACAGTGCATTTTGGTTGCATGCTTTCCAAGGCTTAAAGATCATTTTATTAAATAGGAAACAATTTCTGCTTCAGAAATTTTAATTTGGAAACAAATGCTAGACATTAGGTAGGAAGCACTTCTTAGACTCATTGAACTGACAGAAACTTTACTCTCATTTAAACTCATGATTAAGACATACTTTAATATCAGTCATCCTAATGTCAACATAGTTGGCAATATTTCTTAATCATTGTACAGTGCTTTAACATGAAAACTTGCTTGTGAGATTAGTGCCTATCAGAAAACATCCTGTATGTTTTGAGTGGCAATTGCCTCTTGCTCCCTATCAGTTTAAGCCTTTGGTTTCAGAGATTAAAATGCCTTGCATCGTAGTCCTAGAGCCTGTACTTTAAACTCAAACTTTAACACAGTGTTCATTAGTTGTCGAATTACATACTGCTGATCCATGTTATGCCCCACCTTCCTGAATATAGTTTTGTCTCCGGCATAATAGCTTAGATATTACTTAACTTTACTCTCTCCTTTTTATTTTTGTAGAATGTTTATTTGATTGGCATTTAGAATTATTTCATTTACATGTTGGTAACTGTTTCAACAGATCATCAAACTTAAAAGGATATAAATCTGTGTAAGCTGAATATTAAAATGAACATAATTCAAATCGTGTGAATCATGTTGATATTGAGATTTAACCAATGAAAATAAAGATGAGACAAAATTCTATCCAATTAATGAGTAGGTAACGTAACGCAACATCAACTGCTAATTCTAATGTAAACAACCACAAACCTGTGACAAAACGCTTTGCTGTTCTTCAAGTAAAAGATAACATCTTTATTCATACTGAGTTTAATTCCGCAAATATTTGTAAGGAATATCTTGCAGATTTAGAAATGTACATGATACATCAAAATGCAGTTTGAATCAGCACTCAGGATTTTATGTTACAAATACAAAATTCATTTGGAGGTAATCGGTAACTGTTTAGTATAAATGTATTATCTCTTATTCTGCTATTAATATGATTTTGACACTTTTGCTGGTTATAATGTCTCAAATTTGATTTTTGTCTTGGTAATGTTTCAACTGTTTATTTCCGCATTCCTTTGCTTGGCTTACAACGCCATAGGATTACATGATGTCACTAAATTCCATCCGTTTTAACGCATTGCGGGAAATTATAAGCATTGGCGTATTTCTGATAAACAAAGCAGGAATGTATGAGACTTATTGATAACAGTATGTAATAAAACAATTATTGACCACATTTTGGGCAATATCATGTTTTATGAACCGAATAAATTGATATTAACCTCGGCCCATTTTGACAGGCTGTTTACCAAATTAATCGTATCATGGAAAATATATATATAAATTTGCATTTCTTTAGTTGTCCAGTTTATTTTCACTTTATTCTTTGATATTTCTTCAGGGCTAAATTGTTAATCCTCTTACCTGTCCTTTGAGAGTGTACTCTGATTGTCCAATAGCTTGATAGTTTACATGGCACAAACTAGTATTAGTAGATGCATCAAGCTTTATGATAAGTGCTAACATTTTTTGGCATTGTCCATTAAACGACCAAGATGTTTTTGTTATTTTTTATGTATATTTGTTTGATGATTAAGATACATAATAAACAAATTATGTACCCATATATGTTGTACATTAGACGTAGATGTGTTTCATTGTAAATATGCATTTTCATTCATTGTTAAACTATAATTTTTTGTGCATTATAATGTATGTATATACATATATATATATATATATATATATATATATATACACGTGTGTGTATATGTATATATGTATACACGTGTGTGTGTGTGTATATGTATATATATATATATACACGTGTGTGTGTGTGTGTATATGTATATATATATATACACGTGTGTGTGTGTGTGTATATGTATATATATATATATACACGTGTGTGTGTGTATATGTATATATGTATACACGTGTGTGTGTGTGTATATGTATATATATATATACACGTGTGTGTGTGTGTGTGTATATGTATATATATTTGTACCTATTATGACATCATTTCTATTTTAAGTGAGGGGTTGGGGTATTCGTCAACATTTTCACATCTTATTTTCAACATGGCAATTTACTTCCTGCTTTCTTTTGTACTGAATCAGCATTCGCAACAGTTTGTTCAGTTCATTACTCCCTGTCATTTAGGATACAATATTTTATGATACTGGAACCATTTTCACAGTAGGAAATGTAAATCTACGACTAAAGTACAATTTGTATTGTTACAAAATGTGGTAGGTGGGGTTGGGGTGTCTACTATTTAAAAAAAAAGAGTAAAAATTAATATTGTTTATTTTTTAGAACAGTCCAGCACATTGTTTAATTAGTTGTCATTAACCAGGCGTATATTTGAGAGAAGGGTGCTGGGGGTGAAGGGTGGGGTGAGTGCACCCCACTGAAATTCAAAGTGCCCCCAAACATCCAGTCCACATGTAATATCATAGTCAGCTGTGCAAGATTACCATATAGAAAAGACATGTTAGTGTATTTTTGAATACAGCAGGTGTGGGGCAAGATAAGAGTACGTGCCTGAGGTGTTTGTGTTGTAGGATCGAACCACCACAGTGGACCCATTCTCTGATTGGGTTTTCCCCCTGTCTGAACAATGACTGGTATATATCAGAGGTCATGGCCATAGTATGTACTGTCCTGTCTGTGGGTAAGTACATATTTGTTTTAAAATCCCATGCTGCTAATGGAAAAATGTAGCAGGTTTTCTCTTGTACTTCATTCCAAAAAGGGCTTTTGATGTATCCCAGTGGTAAAGCTCTCACAGCGCTCACTTTATTCGCAGTCGGTTTTGGGATCGATCCCTGTTGGTGGGACCATTGGACTTTATCATTCCAGTGAGTGCACCATTACTGGCATATCAAAGGTCATGGTATGTGATGTCCTGTCTGTGGGATGATGCATATAAAACATCCCTTGCTATTAATGGAAACATGTAGCAGGTTTTCTCTCTAAGATTGTCAAAGTTACCAAAAGTTTGACATCCAATAGCTAATGATTAATAAATCAATGTTCTCTAGTTGTGTCGTTAAACAGAACAAACAGAAAATCATGCCAAAAATCACCAAATGTTTGACATCCAATAGCTAATGATTTATAAATCAGTGTGTTCCAGTGGTGCCATTAAACAAAACTAATTTTAAACTTTTTACTGTGGGTGCCCATTTTATACCAGACGTGTCCTTCCTGAATACTAGAGATGCCCGTTTTTAATGTTACAACCACTTGTTAAAGCAATTCAGAATCTGCTGTTAACCTAGGGTATAGGGTTGATTTGCTCTAAAAAAAATATTTGCTTGTCCCAGATACAAATACATTGGAACAAAATCCTTATATCTCACTTGTTATTAAGATGTTGGTATGTAGCTGTATTATGTCTAAGTAGCCATGCAAACAAAAGCGGTGAGATGTATTAAATTACAAGTCTGGTGACATAATGTGGAATTTGATCTGCAGTGGATTCACAAAAATGTGTTCGGTGGTACAGTAAAAATGTTTGGTATTCGAGATTAATGTAATTTTCATCCTTGGTTCTCGCTACTCATGTTACAAGGGTACGCTGTCTTACAACACACACGTACACGGAGGCACACCTACAGAAACCTGTGTTTAGCGGTCACCAAACTGACAAACAAAAGGTGGCCTCTATGCTTACCATAGATCGCTATAAACTCGGCTATTTTGGGATAAATAAAAATGTCTTAAAATACAGGAGGCTGCTTAATTATTATAGAGGTGACCACTTTAGCAGAGTGGATTGTATATATTTATTAGTCCCCTACCGGTCCAACCGGAAGGGACTACTATAGATTTTATCTCCATCTATCCGTCCGTCTGTCCCACATGTAGTTTTCTGGACTTTTTTTTTATTTTTTATAATGACTCAAGATATTTCAGAGCAGAAATTTGGTGTATATCCTTACCATGCACAGTTACAGATCAAGTTTGACTTTCATGGCGATTTACCCATTTTTGACAAAAGCTATGGCCAGATCAAGTTTGACTTTCATGGCGATTTACCCATTTTTGACAACAGCTATGGCCAGATCAAGTTTGACTTTCATGGGAATTTATTCAAGGGCCATAACTGTCTAAAATCCAATTTATCCATGTTTGACAGAGTTATAGCACTTGAATTTTGGGACCCTTTAGGGGACATGTATTGCTTTAGCAGTACTCAGAATGTTTAACAATATATATTTTAAACTACAACTATTTTTATGTCCAATAATAATAATTATTATATGATTATTTTCAACTTTTTATCGATTAGGAATAAACCTGCTGCTGCTATGTAGGCCAATCTATTAAACATTTTTATTTCAGTTCAACTCATTTTCGTGCTCATATCCAATTAAGGTTCAAGCACGCGGTCCTAGGCACACACATCGGTTGTCTGTCCAGGATAGTGGGTTAGTGAGAGGAGAGGGTGTAGTGATCTTACACCTACCCACTGAGTCGTTAAAACTCGCTCTGGGTGGGAGCTGGTACCGGACTTTGAACCCTGTACCAGCCGTATGCCCGATGGCTTAACCACGACACGACCGAGGCCAAACAAGTAAAAGGGATCTTTTATATACGTTTAGACAGGTCAGTACGTACCATAGCCTTTGATATACCAATCATGGGGCATTTGGGGGGGGGGGGACCCAAGTCTGTTGATGGTGATTGATCTTGCGACCCATCGCACCTCAGGTCATCATTACTGAGCTACATCCCGAAAATGTGGGTTATGTTTTGTTTGTAATTAGAATAAGTTTACTTGATGACACACACTTAGTTATATATCATATATCAATGTGTAATTCTTATGAATCACAAAATGTGTTGATCACTTCATAAAATACAAATTTAATGTAACGGCTGGAAATTATATTCATGTTTCATATATATATATATATATGTGTGACAAAAAGCCTACTGTGTTAATATGATGATGTTTATACTGAGCAAATAAAATCCACCTACATCTAGACATTCAGTCTGTAAAGAATTGTTACACATGGAAAACCACTGAAAATTGTTTGGTAGCGATCGTTGTTTTATGTATTAAATATATTTCATATTTTAATAGCCGTCATCTAATTTCCAGATGTCAATGGGGGGTGGGGGGTAATTTGTTTTTTATAATGGGAAGATACTAGAAATTGCATTAATATTATTGTGAATATTTTATTATATAAATTCATGTCATTCATATGCATTTGTATCCTGACTTACCGCACAGCAAATTCAACTCTTGGTACATTCATCGTAATTTATTGTATAATGTATATATTAATAAATGTGAAATGTTTCATTGTGTTGGATTCTGATTTTGTTTTATGTCCACAGATAATGAAAAGCGCTAAATCCTTCTTTTTTTTAAAGTATACAGTGTGCGTGTGCGTGTGTGTGTGTGTGTTTTGGAGAGAGATGTTACATTGAAATTAAATAGTTTTCTAAAATACACATTCTGGTGCAACAATAACGTTTTGTGATTGTGCCTGAAATTCGAAATGTTCAGCAGATGGATTTCTTGCACACTGTTAAAAGAGGACGTTGCATATTTTTGGTAGCAGAACCAGATATACCGCATATGCTGGATATCGATTTGAAGACATGATTGGCTGCTCTGTATTGTTGGTGAAACAGTCCACTAAAATTAACACTACCACAATTGATTACCCATGTCTTATAATTTAACTGCAAGGGCTATTAATAAATTTTAGTTGCTAAATACTTTAAATATTGTTTATAAGCTTGTTTGTTGAACTTTCACTTGTTCTATACTCTTAATGGGAATGCTAGTGCAATAACTGCGTAGTGTACACACGCATTTCTCCCTGTCGCGAAAACGTTTAACGTCGTGAATCCTAATTTCCTAAAATCTTTACCAAATAGCATCTTACGGGATCGAAGTCCGAAGTGCCCCGAGCTTTAAATAGAATAGTGAACAGGCAGGGGAGAAGTTCGAAGCAAGCAAACGTTTTTGGGGTTTTTTTAATATATTTTTCGGGAAATCATGACCCTATCCCCCTAGAATCTTCGTTCGCCTCAGTCTAGACACCGTTTCCCTGTATTCCCTACATGATCAGGACAGTTGCATTAATACTGTATGTAGTTGACAATAAGATTCCACACGTGATACCTCCCCCACCGTCTAAGTCTGCTCCTGACCATGTCCGTCACTGGGGAGATATGTGAATGGATCTGTTATCATAAAGTGGTGTCCATCTAGCCCAGTGGTAAAGTGCTCGCTCCATGCGCGGTCGGTCTGGAATTGATCCCCATCGGTGGACCCATTTGGCTATTTCTCATTCCAGCCAGTGCACCACGACTGGTATATCAAATGCCGTGATATGTACTACCCTGTCTGTGGGATGGTGCATAAAAAAGATCTCTTGCTGCTAATCGAAAAGAGTAGCCCGTGAATTGGCGACAGCGGGTTTCCCCTTTCAATATCTGTGTGGTCCTTAACCATATGACCGTAAATAAAATGTGAGTGCGTTGTTAAATAAAACATTTCTTTCTTTCTAACCAGTAAATTCAAGTTCAGTTTGAACTAAAAACAAAGTTTGTTTTGTTTAATGACACCACTAGAGCACATTGATTTATTAATCATCGGCTATTGGATGTCAGTTAGTAATTTTAACATTTAGTCTGAGAGAGGAAACCCGCTACACTTTTCCATTAGTAGCAAGGGATTTTTTATATGCACCACTCTATAGAACAGACATGATAGCATATACCAATCGTGGTGCACTGGCTGGTACAAGAAATAGCCCAATGGGCCCACAGATGGGGATCGATTTTAGACCGACCGCGCATCAAGCGAACACTTTACTATTGGGTTACGTCCCGTCCCTAGTTTGAACTAGTTCATCAGGTACTAGTAACTACTGTGCTGAAAACATTTTTTTCATCTCACAGCCCTCTTTCCTTGCTCTTCTTTGAATTCCATCTCATTTCTTCCCGATATTTTTCAACTACTTTCGCTGTCCACTTCCACATCGTAGTTCTTGCATCTTCAACCGCAACATGTGCTTGTCTCTTGTGGCTGTTCGTGCCACACACCTGCCATTTCCCATCAGCTTTAGCTATGGGCTTAGTCTGACCACTTCGGCGAGTATTCAGTATTTACCGACATTGTTAAAAGGCACTTGTAACCATCTACTCTACTCCTCTACTACCGGCGTCATGCTGAAACATTTTGTCACTAGTGAAATAATACTAATCCGATCTCTCAGGTTTAAAAAATATACATAATAATAAGTGACTTTTTGAGTGGGGATGGAGGGTGTGGTGGGGTGGGGGTGGGGGGGGGGGGTCCTTAATATATCAGAATAATCAGAAGTTGTATTTGGGAGTGGGAGAGGATGTAGCCCATTGGTAGAAATGCTTGGGGTCGTAGAATCGCCATTGTGTTTCCAATGCTTATGCGGCATTAGTGGGTTTCGTCTCTCATCTAACATGCAGACGTATTTTTCATTAAACCATTTTTCCTTTCCTGTTTTTTTTTTTTTTTTTTTTTTTTTTTTTTTAAATTGCAAAGCTATTGCTTCACTTTGTAAAATCGTGACGCAACAGTAAAGGTACTTTAAAATAAATCCCCTAAAAACAACCACCACAAACAAAAAAACTACAAAAAAAACAAAAAACCCAACATCATCCAAACAAATGAAAAAACAATAACAAAAAAAACCGCTTTGAAGACCATTCACATCTAAATTCGATAATTAGGATGAGATAATAAATAAATAAATGTATTTTCAGTTCAGATACTGTGAGTGGCTAGCCCCGGATCTTACACAAAATGATATTTAAACCAAGTCGTTGAATGTTTTTTATTATTATTAAATGCCGACATTCTTGAGCTACATATACACACATTTGTCTTTAATATTAATGTCGTGTCTCCAAGACTGCTGAAAGAAAACCAGTTCAACACTTTGATGGTGGCGTCATTGAGATAGGGGAGTTGCTGGATGCGTAATCCAGCGTAAGGACAGATTGTTTCAAATTACGCAATACGAGTTATGGATGATATCGCAGTTTTAAACAACTTTAAAAAAAACTACATTGTATTTGAAATTTTAAGTATATTCTGATGCCATCTAAGCAGTTTTACTACTGTATGCTATCGATTCAAAAAGTATTGTTTCATAGACACCAGAAGCCGGGGGGGGGGGGGGGGGGGGGGGGGGGGGGGGGGGGGGGCAGGGGGGGGGGGGGGGGGGGGGGGGGGGGGGGGTACTGCCCGCCAACTCAGAAGATAATGCATTCTGCTCAACAACAACAAAAAAATAGCTCCACCCACGACCAAACCCTTGTTGCATTAGGAAAAATGTAGCAGGTTTTCTCTGAAGACTACGTGTCAGAATTACCAAATGTTGGACATCCAATGACCGATGTTTAATTGATCAATTTGCTCTAGTGGTGTCGTGAACTTTTATTAATGACGTGTCCAGAATGCATTAAATTTGCAGATTTTCGGAACTTTTTTTAGTAGTCAAATTAACTCTCTAAGACTATAATTATGTCAGAATTACCAAATGTTGGACATCCAATAGGCGATTATTAATAAATCAATGTGCTCTAGTAGTGTCGTTAAACTTTTAGTCAGATTAAATGTTACCTGAACATGTAACTGTATTTACTTTTATTCATTAGATATTTCTTGAGAAAAAAAAAGGCAAGCAAAATGGATAAGACGTCAATCAGATTCGACGATCATAATAAACAGCTCCAAGTTCACCCAGCAAACATTTTGCTAACGTTCGCGAACTACTTGATTCCCTACATAGCCATTTGGTTTACCGTGAAGCGTATAAACCAGTCTAGCGGACGTTTTTCCGCTCGGTCTGGCTGAACGCAGTCCAAGTGTTTGTCAGTTCTCTTGGATCATTTCCGATTCGAACACGAAGACTAAAGAACCATTTATGAAAATATATCTATGCCTTCAGTTGGGAACATTTCACGCTTTTTGAACCAAACTGTCATCACAGAGTCCATCTGGTGATGATAGCAAAACCGTACCTATCAGAATATAATTGGTGGGCAGTAAACAAAAAGAATCAGGTCATGGCAATATAAGGTTTTCTCCAGATATATAAAAAGTGCACATTTAAAGTGACAGACCCTAGTTTCTAAACACTATGACGTATTTTTGCACGGTTAGAGCGATTTTTGATAATTGAAATCGGCCATTACACATATTTTATTGTTTGATTATCGATTTCCGTACATCTGTAGTGTTTCTGGTCATCCTGGTATTTTGATCCCACAAAATGCATTTTTTCATATTTTGTTTTAAAAGCGCACAGTGCCTGAAACCTTAGTGGTGACGTGTAGGGGCATGTTAAAATACTCAAAGTTAGAAGCGCACGTACCTCTAAGAAGTAACGGTAATGGACACAACTCTAGAGTATTCCCCCCGTTTCATCGTCACAGACTCTGTTGTAACGTTATTTTAATGTGTTACAGGTTTGTAGATTAACCAAACTTGGTGTCCATTTTCACGGGTTGAAACTAGGGTCTGCGACTTTAAACTAAAAATGGCAGCTATTCGTATATTTTTATTGGTGTCTGTGACCCACTGCTCCACCGCTAGATATGGCCCTGGTTTGTCTCCACTAAAACAACAGTGGATTTATTGGACTTTTTTCTCTTTTTTTTCAAAAAGGATCACTGCAATTAGCCATGTTTGATTAATTCAAGGTATTAAGTGTGTTTTGCTAATAGAAAGGCAGACTTTCAGCAGCTTAAATTAACCGGGTAGTGTTGTATCGCTATAGACACACTCAGAATCTTGTCGCCTGTTACAAGGGATTGAAATCATCTGTAGTGTTGCCACCGAGGACAGGAGCTGGGCTCGTTTGGGAGTGGCACAATGATCCTTGTCAAAGGCATTCCGTCCCAGTAACCCTGAAATACAGCAATGTAAGAACATAATGAAACTCTGACCTTTGTCAAAGGCATTCCGTCCCAGTAACCCTGAAATACAGCAATGTAAGATCATAATGGCATCTGCCGTCAGTGCGGTGATGTTAGCGATGTTTCTAAAGTTTTAAATTAAAAGCATTGACCCTTGTTATTAGGTAATGTAAAATATTTTCAGTATTACAGCTTTTTAAACCGATCAATTTTATGTAGGCCTACACTACAAATGACCTTTTCGGTGAACAAGTTTGGTGGCGTGTGCGCACGTTAAACTCTATGACCTGACCTGACCTGACAATTTTGGTAAATCCAATGTGTTTATGCTGTTTGTAATACTTTAAAATGATACAAAAAAGCCACCGATTTAGATGTCCAGATTTTACCTAAGAGATTGCTGCTGAAATATGTTCCGTTACGTGGAGTTGTGGTACTCTTTGCGGATATTCACCTACGTAAAATACACCAATAAACAATTATACATATTAAGTACATGTTTTATGTGCACGGACTTTTCGCGCGCAGTCTAGCATTCACGAGCATCTGGACAATACTTTTCAATGGTTTAGCAGTAAAGGTGTACTTTAATAAAATAAAATAAAGTATTAAAAAACAAACTTACGGGGAATCGATCTCCGTTCGACTGGTTACACTGCATTGAAAGCGGCGACGTTGCATACAAATGCTTCAAGAGGTGGGAATTTAGCGGTGTCCAGTCGATAGAATTGTAGTTGTCAATGTCTCCTTTCTTTGCCGAAGTGGGCATCTTCTCCATTCTGAAACAACAAACAGCAACTCATTCATCTGTTTGTTAGAACAATGTCAGTACATTTTCACAAGCGTAAAAATTATTCTGAACAATATTAATCCAAACTAGAGCTGTATGTGTTAAAATTAAGAATATATATCGACCCATTGTGTAGTTAGACCTAACCATTCGGTCAACAACGTGTAAGTTTAACTCGAGACTTCATTTTTGGTTCGAGCGTTGCGGTATATTCGACACTTCTGAGTTCGACCCAACGAGAGTCTACTGTATATACATACATAGGGCTATTTCAAAAATACGATGAGAGTTTTCCCGCCCAGGTGATATCAGTTCGTTCAATTTCAGGGTCTGGACTAATGTGATCAGGTGTCCAAATATTCCTTTCCTTTCAGTAGTAGTATAAGTCTGTAAAAGCTGTATTGCTACCTGTTCATGAACTCGAAGAATCCGTTCAATGCCCGTGTGTCGACGGAACTCTTACACACCTCCAGGTCGGACTTCGGGTAGTAGTGCACATAGTTGACGCACATCTCCTGGCTGATGGAGAAACCGCCCTGAAAACACGTGCAACGTGTGTAATAGCCAAATATCTTTTTTAACGCTGTTTCTGAAGAAAATAAACTGAGAAAATTTTTCACAGAAACACTGGCTTTAATGCCTTAGATCAAAACGTTTTCTAAATTAATACACAAGTTTTATAAAAACTTTTGGGAAAGTATTTTTCAATATTAAATTTTGTAATAATGGACAATCCAGTTTATCATTTCTTGCAGTTTTTATTATTGTGCAAACATAAATTTAGAACAGTAACGGAGTGAGAAAAATATATAATTATTAGTTTCATTATGTCTTTTAATAGATTGAGAACGTAAATATACTGTTATATACTACCCGGATTAGTCCGCTACCCCCTTTTTCAATGTTCGCATGGACGCTCAATTTTATTTTTTTAAACCCACTTACCACTGTGACATGTTTTCTGTCTTTCGTGCTGTCTTCACACACAGTGATAAGAGCATCATTCTGAAAAAAAACCCCAGAAATATTAGATATTGTTTCAAGTCTGTAACACGAAACACCAAATTGTAGACAAAATTTACATAAATCGTATTATGAGTTCCGAGTCAATATTGATATTTATAAACGTTTAAAGTCAGTTTGAAGAAAACTCTGACCTTCAGTTTCAAACTTTAAGTCTTTTTAGTCTGAGACTTTACTTGTACTTACAAATCAGAATGTCAAACCGTTTTCCTTAGTCGAAGGATCGAATCACCTCAGTGGATGTGGGGAAGATGCATATAAAAGATCCCTTGTTACTAATAGGAAAATGTAGCGGGTTTCGTCTCTAAGACTACATGTATATGTTATAATTACCAAATGTTTGTCATCCATTAGCCGATGATTAATTAGGCTAATCAATTTGCTCTAGATCTAGTTGTGGTTAAACAAAACAAACTTTACTTTACTTTCTTTAATCAAAACCGTATCTCTGAATAATCAAGAGTCGAAAGGGCAATTTGGCAAAGTCGTGATTACTTCTATGAATCACTTTTATGTGCCTCGTCTATAGTATAGGAGGACTGCAACTCTCCATTCTAAATCTAGAGAGTGCGTGAAACATTCAATACTCAACGCCAGCGACTGACCGGTAAAATATGGACAGGTTCTGGCAGACGTCTTATTTCCTGGAAGTGCGGGCTGTAGTGGTCGTCTCTGTTCAGTTCTGGCAGTTCGACGCCGTCCCTGACGTGTTTCGTGTACACGGCCTTTCCCGTCAGGTGGGTATGGAGCTGAGAGGCGAATATCTTAATACCACGGCGAGGCAGGGCCTGTACGTACACAACAATAAACACAATAGTTATGTGTGGTGACCTGTGCATGTAATTTATTATAGATATAGCCTAGACGCGGTGAAAAACCAACAACTTAAAAACCAACAACAGTAATCTGTAATCAAATATATCTTACTTTCAGTTGAGTTGAGTTCTATTTGTTTTTGTGTTTATATTTTATTAAGGTTCGATGATTCTGTTTTGGACACACACTGGCTATATCTGATCTGCCTGTCCTAGACAGGGGTGATTGGTTAGTGATAGAAAAGTCGGTCTGGTGGCTTTACACTTCTCCATAGTGCAGACTTTAAAATTCACTCAGAGTGGTAGTCGGTGTCGGAGTGCGAACCCAGAGCCCACTAGCTTTGAGTCCGATGATGATTAATTAATCAAAGTACCTTAGTGGAGTCATTAAAAAAAAAAAAACATTTTTAACTATATTTTAGCTTGTATATCAATATAAAACCTAAGAAAAAGCAACTGTGAATGTGTAATTCTGGACAAATACAAAGAAGAATAAGAAAAGTACTAATACTCAAACTGTTGTAGTATATCTAGCCTATCGTTATATAGAAATACATATCTGGAACATGGACATTAATTACTAAAAATTAGTAAGACTTACAATGGAGGTACATTCACGTATACAGTATCCGATAAGTTTGAAGAGGTCCTGACCCGGGGGTAGCGCCATCTTGTTGGTATACTCCAGTCCAAGTTCTAGGATCCCAGCGTCGTACTTCCGCGGGGTCGGACTCACGTAGAATCGGATTCCAGAACTGTCCACAACACCTAAATAAATAAATAAATTAAATGAATAAATAAATAAAATAAAATAAAAATAAAAATAAAAATAAAATAAAATTAATACAAAATTAAACACTAAACAAATAAATAAAGTTACTGCAAATACATTTGATTTACGAACATTGATAACTTAACAAAAAAGGTTTAAATACATATTGAATATTTAATTTAATGGTAAATAAAAAATACCGAAATTGCTAAATAAATTTTGATTAGAGAATCAATGGCTTTATAGCTGAATATATTTTAACTTTTCGTTACCTTTGATAAATCTGGGGTTGTTGTAGTGCACCTCTAGCAGGATAAATTGACTAAATCCTCGACCTCCGATAGCATATCCTGCTTCCTCGGGGTACGCTATTGGCTATAGAAACAAAATTGGATTATTACAACACCAGTTTGTTCATCTGTAAGGCATATTAGTTTCATGAATTGTTCAAGGCAGTTACAACATCAATAGGAAGGTAAAGTTAAAAAGAGAAATTTATACGTTTAGCTTTTACATTGTGTCCAAGGGCCGTTTTCTAAGTGTGCGGTATTAGGCACGTTGCGGGCGTGCACTGTGGGAAACATACGCACAAAAAATGTCGATGCATTTGGAAATGCTGCTATTGATTAAAATAGACTTTATGATGATGATGATGTTGATTACGGCGTTGATAATGATGATGATGACGACGACGATGATGATGGTGATGGTGGTGGTGATGATGATGATAAATATGATGATGATGGTGGTGGTGGTGGTGGTGGTGGTGGTGGTGGTGGTGATGATGATGATGATAAATATGATGATGGTGGTGGTGGTGATGATAATGATGATAGTCATGATGATGATGAAGGTGATGATGATGGTGGTGGTGGTGGTGGTGGTGGTAGTGATGATGATGATGGTGGTGGTGGTGGTGATAATGATGATGGTGGTGGTGGCGATGATGGTGATGGTCATGATGATTATGAAGGTGGTGGTGGTGATGATGATAATTGCTATTATTTTACTACATACCCCAGCTCCCATAGCCCATGCGCCTATGACGTTTCTGCAACTGGCTAGTTCTGGCGGTTTTCCCTCAGCCAATCCGGGTCCGTTGTAGAATGGTAAACGTCCACTGACACCCACACAGTAAAACACCTCGATGTGATGAACCAGGTTCTTACTAGTCGGTTCTATAACGCCCTCGTACTAAAAACAGAGTAAAATTAGTAAATTGGAATTTGAAAATACATATAACTATTAGAAGCTCCTTTATGGAATCACAAATAAAAATATTGATTGTAAATACAATACCTGCTAATCAACATAAAAAAAATATGCGACAGACAGAGAGAGAGAGAGAGAGAGAGAGAGAGAGAGAGAGAGAGAGAGAGAGAGAGAGAGAGAGGGAGGGATGGAAGGAGAAAGGGGGAGAGCGAGAGTAACAGAGAGGTATACAGTGAGAGAGAGAGAGAGAGAGAGAGAGAGAGAGAGAGAGAGAGAGAGAGAGAGAGAGAGTGAGTCACACGTCCATGCATGGACCCACCTGAATAATGTGTTGTTTGTTAGGAAGTGGTGGTAAGGTTGTTGTATACCACCAGTACGTCGTTTCCACTGGAGGAACATGCACCTGAAAATAAACAACACAGATATATTCATAATACTACACGTACATGGGCCTACCTTCGAGATAGCGAGGGGGCAGTAATTGTATCCCCGGGAAACTATGAAAATGTACCCTTTTAGTTTGGAAGTGCCCTTTTTATCTAGCTGAAGAATATCCTTCATTACCGTGCCCTGGCACTTTGTTATTTCCCCTCCCTGGATATTTTAGGCAGTGGCGGATCCAAGATCTTATAAAGAGGTGTCACAAAATTCTTGCCGAGCTCCCAAAGAGAGTGAGATCTATATGAAGGGTTCGGGAGGATGCTTCCCGGCAATGTTTGAAACAAGTATGCTCGGATACGTTATTTCAGAGTCTAAAGGTCACTTTAAACGGGCAGTGGGGGGAGGGGTCACGGAACCCCTGTGACCACCCCACCCCCGGCACCGCCAGTGAAATTTTAGGCAAGATAGGGCCTTAATATGAAGATGATCAATCACAGACATGAGTCATCTTTGTCACTCTCCACTCGTAGGCCTAGTTTTGTGGCAGACATGGTCTTACTTTTGGTGCTAAGATTTCAAACGTCCACACATCGGGTGGGAAGCGCGCCAAGTTGATGTCCGGTTTGAGTAGCTGCACTCTCTGGAGGCCGTGGTAGGCCGCCGTCACGTTGTGGCCGGTGATGGAGCGCGGGTTTCCCTCGGACACGAAGTACACGATGTGCGTCGTCCCGTTCTGAAAACAGACAGGAAGCAAAACTAATGTCTCTTTAATGATATCCCAGCACAGTTTGAAAACTCTATGCCAACCTGTAAGTCATATACACACATGGAGAGAGAGAGAGAGAGAGAGAGAGAGAGAGAGAGAGAGAGAGAGAGAGAGAGAGAAGAGAGGAGGGAGAGAGAGAGAGAGAGAGGGAGGGAGGGAGGGAGGGAAGAATAAAATAAAATAACACAAATACATAGCAAAATACTAATGTTCTATGATGTATACAGTAATGACAATTGATGTTTTGATGGTGGCGTCATTTGACGATAAATATCCAAAAACGTTTGATCGTATATTGATGTTTTTGAAAGGGTGAAGCAATTGGGAGAAAAATAATCTATAATGTGGTAGTATTTTGGTAATGATTGCATATCAAAGGATAATGATATTACTGCACAAAACATTATGAAAGTACTATCTCATGATTCTAATGAACACAACTGCAAATTAATTGTATCAAGAACAGTTTTATTTTGAAAAAAAAAGGAAAAAAGATTCAATTATATTATTGCAAGTTTCAAATGTGTATCAAGTGAATCTATTTTCTGGACAATGCGAATGGGGTCAAACAGCACCTTTACGACTCTTTACGACAGAGGTGACAATAGATACTTTGTACTATTTTTAGTTTGTTTAGATTAGTTTAGAAATGCATTTTATGTCTGTAGAACCCTAGGTATACGCTCTATACACCCTCCCAGTTATTTTGGGCTAGGCACGCCGCTGCTAATACTGTTAGCGCCCCCCCCCCCCCCCCCCAATTACTTTGTACCCACATCCAGTTGATAGTCCTTGCCATCACAGGTCTCGAAATGCCTTGAGAATTCCAGCACCGTCATATCCCACTGGGTCTTTCCACGCTCTAAAACATAGTCCTGCGACGAGTCAATATGTAGGATTCCTTTTCCGTCCGTCCACGTATCCTGAAAACAAAAGAAGGAATATTTATTTAACGACACCCATAAGTTGGTATAGAGAATGTCATATATATGCAAAGAATCTTTCATATGAACATTCCCAAAGACAGGATAGCACATACCAAGACATGATAAATAGTCGTGGATCACTGGTTGGAATGGGAAATAACACAAAAGGACCACAGACTGGAATTGGTTCTATGACATTATGCAAAATCTTCTGGGGTTTGGATTTGCTTTTTTGTTCGTAAAGTCTAGCACGGTGAACACGGCAACAGGTGCATATAGTCTTAATGATTCAGATCTTTTCTAAGTCTATATATTATAAGTTCGTTTTGTTTAACGACACCACTGGACCACATTGATTAATTAATCATCAGCTATTGGATGTCAAACATTTGGTAATTCTGACATAGTCATCAGAGGAAATCCGCTACATTTTTTCTAATGCAGCAAGGGATCTTTTATATGCACTTTCCCACAGACAGGAAAGCACATACCACGACCTTTGTCCAGTTGTGTACCGGCCTCGGTGGCGTCGTGGTTAGCCATCGGTTCCACAGGCTGGTAGGTACTGGGTTCGGATCCCAGCCGAGGCATGGGGTTTTTAATCCAGATACCGACTCCAAACCCTGAGTGAGTGCTCCGCAAGGCTCAGTGGGTAGGTGTAAACCACTTACACCGACCAGTGATCCATAACTGGTTCAACAAAGGCCATGGTTTGTGCTATCCTGCCTGTGGGAAGCGCAAATAAAAGATCCCTTGCTTCCTGTCGTAAAAGAGTAGCCTATGTGGAGACAGCGGGTTTCATCTCAAAATCTGTGTGTCTTTAACCATATGTCTGACGCCATATAACCGTAAATAAAATGTGTTGAGTGCGTCGTTAAAATAAAACATTTCTTTCTTTCTTTGACCAGTTGTGGTGCACTGGTTGGAACGGGAAAAACCCAATCAGTTGAATGGATCCACTGAGGTCGTTCGATCCTGCGACGCAAAAACCCTCAAGTGAGCGTTCAACAGAATGAGTTAAATCCCGCCCCCTATATATTATAACCGATGGTCAATACAAATCCATTTTAAACCGTCTATTTTGTGTCTAACATTTTAGTTCGGCATTTGGTCGAGAAAAAGAAAAGAAAGAAGGAAGGAAATGTTTTATTTAACAACGCACTCAACACATTTTTATTTACGGTTATATGGCGTCAGACATATGGTTAAGGACCACACATATATTGAGAGAGGAAACCCGCTGTCACCACTTCATGGGCTACTCTTTTCGATTAGCAGCAAGGGATCTTTTATATGCACCATCCCACAGACAGGATAGTATATATCACGGCCTTTGTTACACCAGTTGTGGAGCATTGGCTGGAACGAGAAATGGCTCAAAGGGTCCACCGACGGGGATCGATCCCAGACCAACCGCGCCTCAAGCGAACGCTTTACCAATGCGCTACCTCCCGTCCAGAAAGAAAGAAAAGAGTATTTTACTCCTATCCTACCGATAAGCAGCAAGGGATCTATTATATGTACTTTTTCATATACATGACACGACATACCACGGCCTTTAAGCTACAATTCACGGGGCACTGGTTGGGACGGGAAAAAAACCCTAAACATGGTCTGTGGAGGGCAATCGATCCTGCTACCCATCCCACCTCAGGTGAACGTATTAGCAATGAACAAGATTCATCTACGGTAAAAATGTATCCTTACTGATTTACAGGGCTCATTCACGTTGGAGGGCGGGACGTAGCCCAGTGGTAAAGCGTTCACTTGATGCGCGGTCGGTCTGGGATCGATCGCCGTCGGGGGGCCCATTGGGCTATTTCTCGTCCCAGCCAGTGCACCACGACTGGCCGTGGTATGTGTTATCGTGTTTGTGGGATGGTACATATAAAAGATCCATTGCTGCTAATCGAAAAGAGTAGCCCATGAAGTGGCGACAGCGGGTTTCCTCTCTCAATATCTGTGTGGTTCTTAACCATATAACCGTAAATAAAATGTGTTGAGTGCGTCGTTAAATAAAAACATTTCCTTCCTTCCTTCCATTCACGATGGATGCGGTGCGACTACAAAAATTAAAATATACTATTTCCAATGAGAGCATAAGAGCCGGACGGCATGCAGCCAGTGTGAATGCTCTCATTGGAAATAGAAAGAAAGAAAGAACTGTTTTATTTAACGACGCACTCAACACATTTTATTTACGGTTATATGGCGTCAGACATATGGTTAAGGACCACACAGATTTTGAGAGGAAACCCGCTGTCGCCACTTCATGGGCTACTCTTTCCGATTAGCAGCAAGGTATCTTTTATTTGCGACCGGCCTCGGTGGCGTCGTGGCAGGCCATCGGTCTACAGGCTGGTAGGTACTGGGTTCGGATCCCAGTCGAGGCATGGGATTTTTAATCGAGATACCGACTCCAAACCCTGAGTGAGTGCTCCGCAAGGCTCAATGGGTAGGTGTAAACCACTTGCACCGACCAGTGATCCATAACTGGTTCAACAAAGGCCATGGTTTGTGCTATCCTGCCTGTGGGAAGTGCAAATAAAAGATCCCTTGCTGCCTGTCGTAAAAAGAGTAGCCTATGTGGCGACAGCGGGTTTCCTCTAAAAACTGTCAGAATGACCATATGTTTGACGTCCAATAGCCGATGATAAGATAAAAAATCAATGTGGTCTAGCGGCGTCGTTAAATAAAACAAACTTTACTTTTCTTTTATTTGCGCTTCCCACAGGCAGGATAGCACAAACCATGCCTTTGTTGAACCAGTTATGGATCACTGGTCGGTGCAAGTGGTTTACACCTACCCATTGAGCCTTGCGGAGCACTCACTCAGGGTTTGGAGACGGTATCTGGATTAAAAATCCCATGCCTTGACTGGGATCCGAACCCAGTACCTACCAGCCTGTTGACCGATGGCCTAACCACGACGCCACCGAGGCCGGTTTCATTGGAAATACTAGTAGTGTATTTTAATTGTTGTAGCCGTACCGCACGCGCCACGCCGCATCCAATGTCAATAAGCCCATAAGCGTTGTCCTATGTTACTACAAGTCGCACACTGATAACGCAACTGACGTACATTTTCTACTCTTCTCCTATGTTTTAAACATTGGTTAATTAAGAGGATACTAGTATATAAAAATATTTTTTTTAAAATTTGTTTAAGGATATAATTAGTCCAAGATATTTCATTTGCCATCCGTTAATGGATGTTAAACATTTCCTGACACCTTCTCTTAAGAGGAAATATGAAGTTACCAAACTGCATATACATGTATATTTACACACTAAAACCAAACTGGTATTCCATTAACAAATTATACTAACTACATAGAAAACTAATATTTTCTTTGCAAATCTTAAACTTTTTTTACGATAATGTGAAAAAGTGATATTTTATTTTCAAAAACAGTAGCCTATTAATTTATAAAACACATTCAAATTACACTAATTCTATAATGAGTTAAATGAATCTATACAGATTTAAAAATGTGTAATAATAAATACTCCAAAGAATTCAATAACGATTTAAATGACAGGGGTAGGTGGAAATGATTAAAAGAGTTTTAGTTAGCATGCGTCTGTGCGAAATTTCGACGTTTAAGATCCTTAATGTTTTTGGTTTATCTCTTATAATTCCATAAGGAATAATGGAATGGCTTATGTACTTTTATGTTTTTAAGTTGGTTTTATGGGGTTTAATGGGGTTTAAACTGAAGCTGAAAATAAAAATAGAAAAAAAAATAAAGGGAAGAGAGAATGAAGAAAGTAAATAAAGATAGAAGGAAAGAACTAATTAATTTAAAGATTAAATTTCGAAATAAAAAATAACACATCTATAGGGATAATGTAGATGCTAATAACTGAACAACATAAACATAACACGTCTATAGGGATAATGTAGATGCTAATAACTGAACAACATAAAAATAACACGTCTATAGGGATAATGTAGATGCTAATAACTGAACAACATAAAAATAACACGTCTATAGGGATAATGTAGATGCTAATAATTGAACAACATAAAAATAACACGTCTATAGGGATAATGTAGATGCTAATAACTTAACAACATAAAAATAACACGTCTATAGGGATAATGTAGATGCTAATAACTGAACAACATAAAAATAACACGTCTATAGGGATAATGTAGATGCTAATAACTTAACAACATAAAAATAACACGTCTATAGGGATAATGTAGATGCTAATAACTTAACAACATAAAAATAACACGTCTATAGGGATAATGTAGATGCTAATAATTTAACAACATAAAAATAACACGTCTATAGGGATAATGTAGATGCTAATAACTTAACAACATAAAAATAACACGTCTATAGGGATAATGTAGATGCTAATAATTTAACAACATAAAAATAACACGTCTATAGGGATAATGTAGATGCTAATAATTTAACAACATAAACAGAAAAGACGAAAAAGGGAAGGGGAGTTCGATAAGATAAGAAAAGGTTTTTGCATGGAAAAGAAAGGAGAGAAAAAAGTTAAAGTTTGTTTTGTTTAACGACATCACTAGAGCACATTGATTTATTAATAATCAGCTAGTGGATATAAAATATTTGGTAATTTTTACATTTAGTTTTAGAGAGGAAACCCGCTACATTTTTTCCATTAGTTGCAAGGGATCTTTTATATGCACCATCCCAGAGACAGGATAACACATACTATGGCTTTTGATATACCAGTTGTGGTGCACTGGCTGGAACGAGAAATAGCCCAATAGGTCTACCGACGGGAATTGATCCTAGACCGACCGCGTATCAAGCGAGCACTTTGTCCCGTCCCTCAAAAGGAAAGACAATTTAAGGGATGAGGAAATTGATAAGATTTGTTTATTGTTATTGTTTGGGGTTTTGGGGTTATTTTTTTCTGTTGGTAATAAAAGTCGTATTGCTATATTTAATCCTAATAAAAAGGTCAAGCCAAGGGGATCGATCCTAGACCGCGCATCAAGCGAGCGCTTTATCACTGAGCATTGGGTTTTTTAATGTTTCATAGTTACAAACTTTAAAAAGAACATATTTTTCGATATAAAATTTTCTTAACATATTTTTAACGCTATTGATATTTAACTGGTTTTCTTCTGTATTTTCATGCTGTAAATATAATATTTGAAGTTAATGGTTAACCAATTTGCCAAGCTATTATTTTTGTTATTATTCATGCCAAACATGAAAATAACTTTGCTGAAGTTGATTTTAATTCTTAATAGTATCCATGATTTTACTTCTTTTAATAATTTATAAACTTGGTCATTTGAAGAATAAGAGCCGAAATTACGAAGCCTGTTTTTCTTAAACGCAGGTGTTTAATCATTGTAAATGTATGTAGTTACATGCGTGTAAGTAATAAAGAGGCTTTGTAAATTCGGTCTTAAATGTTTTAGCGTTTCTAGAAAAATATTACAAATCTACAAAGAAAAGAATGTATATATAATAAATAATAAGTAAAATATGATAGTCGCCAAGACTCTGTGCAATATTCTATACTAAACTCATGCTAAAAAATGTACACCCGAATTTAAAAAGCCTGTTTTAGACTTATACGAGTGTAACTACATACATTTTTAGAATGCTTAAACACCTGCGTTTAACAAAACCAGGCTTCGTAAATTCGGCCCGTATATTTTACATTATGGAAAGGTATAGTGTAAAACGTTTTCCGTTCCTGTAAATCATATGAAAATCCCTCATTTTCACGTTTTAATTATACTTTTGGGGTTATTGTTTGAGCATATTAATATATCGTACATACAATTGCATCCATTTTTGTCTTTTATCAAAATGATTAGATAAAACGAGAAAATATTATGACATTTTAAAAAATATCTGTTTACTTTGTATATGTATGTAATGTATATAAGGTGAGACATTAATAAATACATATTCGCTAATAGTTTGAATTACGTGGCTTTTGAAATGTTAAAATATTATTTCTATAAAAGTATATTATATTGTTATTTTACACAATTTATATAACGGAATCTTAAATTACGAAATGGACTATTTGAAAAGTACTTGATTGTAGTTTTAGCATTTACCGTTGGTGCAAATTCGAAATGAATGAATGAATGAAATAAATAAGAAAAAAAAGAAAAAAGAAAGTAAGAAAGAAGAAATAAAAAAATATTTTATAAAGTTAACAAATTAAAAAGAAAAACTTAATTGTTGTTTTTCTTACCTGAAAATGGTGAGTTCCCTGAGAATTCGTCCAGAAAACCACGAAATCTGCGAACGTGCTTTCTCCATAGTCGGAGAAGCCCACCCCGAACCACGAAGTTTCGGGGACTCGGCTCACGATTTTCACATGGACGAGGTTTCGCCGATAGTCTACATCCCAGAAGAAGTGAATATCGTGGGTCGGGTCTAGTATGAGGTTGTATCTGTAGTTTCCCGAAAAGTTTCCGAATGGCACAGCCGAGACGTACAACGTCCAAGTCATGAGAAGAAGAAACAAGTGGTAATTGCATTCCATGTTCGCTCCACTGTTTGTTTAGCGCTGTCGTTAAATAGAGGGCTAACGAGAAGAAATCAGCATCGATTACGTCACGTGATCTTCTTCCAACCAATGTCTGTTTGCCCTCGGTGGATTGTCTGCGAATGGTTCTGAATACCCTGTCCTGTCTGGTTCCATTTCCTTCCACGTAATTACATCACGTTTAGGAATACATGTTAAATTTAGTTTATCAGTTACTAGAATTTTCAATTCTTTCGTTTTTCTTTTCTATTTCTGTTTAAAGCAACTAACTTCCTTGCTCTTACCCTCGCCCATTACGCTATGAAAGATGTACGTACTTTTTCACATGTTTGGTTTTTCATAATGTATAAAAATGGCATGAAATTTATTCTCTCTGTGTCTGAGCTACCTTGTTCAAAATTCAGAGAGTTCTCGAAATTCTATCAAACTGTTTGAAGTACCGATAATGTTGCTCTGTTGCTCCCATTTCTGAGTCTGTGCACACACACGCACGCAACGCACGCACACACACACATAGAGAGAGAGAGAAGAGAGAGAGAGAGAGAGAGAGAGAGAGAGAGAGAGAGAGAGAGAGAGAGAGAGATAGATGTAATTATATTATAGTGGAGCATCCTGAAAATACAATGCATAAAACCCCCATCAGCATTGTTGCAATTGTGACTGAATTAGCTGGACTTCTCACAGTAAAAACAACAGCAGAAACGTCATGTATAGCATAATACGTCATCTAAACAACTTAACTTTTTACTATATTTTAAACTATTTAAGTGGAGTTCTAAATGTCTTAGATCCTCCCCTTCCACGTGTGTGGAATCCAAAATTACTTATGAAGGTATTAAAAAGGTTTGGACAAAGGTTATCCCGTTGACGAACCCCTACAGTTATGTGACTGGTGTTAAAGGTAAAAGTACCCTTATTGGTTTTATCAAGAACAAATCCATCTCGTCTGTCTCTCTTTCCTCATCTCTCCCCCCCCCCCCCCGCCCCCCTCACCTCTCTCTCTCTCTCTCACCTCTCTCCTCGTCTCTTCTCTCGTCCTCCTCTCTCTCTCTCTTCTCTCTCTCTCCCCTCCTCTGTTGTTTGTGTCCGTTGCTCACCATAGGTAACATGCCTCTTCAGCTATTTGTACTCCCTCTCCCCCTTCATATATCTCTCTATCTCTCTATATCAGTTGTGTGTGTATTTATATATATATATATCTTATATTTATATATATATATATCCCATATCTCTTCCTCTCTTCTCTCGTCCTCTCCATCTCTCTCTCTCTCTCTCTCTCTCTCCCTATCCTTCCCCCCTCCCTCTATCTCCCCCCCCCCCCTCTTCTCTTATCCTCTGTTGTTGTGTCGTGTTCACCATAGGTAACATGCCTCTTCAGCTTTTGTACTCCCTATTCCCCTATTTCATATATTTATACTCTATCTCTCTATCCTCATACTTTCTATATATGTGTGTGTGTGTGTTCTATCGATATATATACATATAGATATATCTCTCTCCCTCCTTCTCTCTCTCCTCCCCCTCCCATTTCCTTCCCCTCCCTCCCCCTCTCTCCTCCCCTCTCCTTCCCTCCCCTCTCCTCTCTCCCCCCCTCTCTCTCTCCCTCTCCTCTCTCTCCTCCCTCTCTCTCCCCTCTCTCCCCCCTCTCCTCTCTCGTCGTCTATCTCTCTTCTGCCTCAGGCTCTCTCTCTCTCTTCTCATTTCGTCCTCTCTCCTCTCTCTCTCTCTCTGTGTTTTTTGTGTCGTGTTCACCATAGGTAACATGCCGATTCAGCTATTTGTAATACTCCCTAGAGTCATATATCTCTCTATCTACTCTATGTGTGTGTGTTGTGTGTGTTTGTGTATATATATATATATATATATCTATAATATTATATATATATCCCTCTCCCTCGCTCCTCTCGCGCCTCTCCTCGCGCTCTCCTCTCTCTCTCTCTCTCTCTCTCTCTCTCTCTCTCATATAAGCGAGCAAAAACAGGTTATAGGATTTCTTCTTAATAACGCAATTTTCCAGTCAGTTTCCAACAAAAATACACATTTTGTTTCAGAAAAGAAAACCCATACTGAGTTAGCCAAAAAAATAAAAAATTGAAAGCTTGTTGCATGCATGTTCTGCCTCACTATACCGCCCCAAAAAAAAGAAACAAATTATAATAAAAAGAAAGAATTCCCGATATGAATGACGTCAAAAAATGTGGGGGAAAAAAAGAAAAAAAAGAAAAAAAAAGAAAAAAAGCATGATGAATATGCATTCCTGATAGGAATGACGTCAAAAAAGTTCAAGCGTAAACCCAATTAAGAACAGCATGCGATTACAAGCGACATTTTTCGTCTAGATGCTGGATATTTCATCACACAACGGTGGAGTGATGTCAAAGCCACGCGGCCCACTCAGCAGGTGTTCGAGACGTCAAGTGGGCGATACCGTTTAGCAAATAGCGCTTTAATTATTCCCGCTCTGGCCCGCTCCAATCGAAGTGGCGTTCGTCAAAGTATTGAACCTCTCTGATGACATTACGCGTTGGCATGACAGCACAACCCAGTCATGATGTTGATTTCCGACTTGTTCATTTCTGGGAGAAACTCATCACAAACAGACATGTTAACCGCTTTCCTGTGCATTTTTCATCATATGTGATCGGAAATGTGTCCGGTCTGACTAAATAAACGAATTTCATCAGTGAATGTCTTTGGAAAGCGAGAATGGATGGTCATGTGATGTATTACTTCAAAAGTATAGAAATAGTAAGAATTCCACAGAATTAAATGTCTCGCCTACTATAATTCATAAACTTATTCGGTGTCACTGATAACTGCATCCATAAAATGTTCCTCTTAAAAATTAAAATAAAATAAAAAAGATTAAATTAAATTAACATTTTAATTTAATTAATTAATTTATTATTATTAATCTCTCTCTTTTTTACGTGCATTGTGTTGACCATCCATAGGTGCAACTATAAACCAAGTTTCATTGATTTAGAAATTTTAGTTTCTGAGGAATGGAAGTAAACGAGAATCATTAATTCTTGAGACAAACGCAAAAGTTGATGCTTTCGGAAAGTATTTACCTATATCTTGGGGTTTTTTACTTCACAAAGGCGAACCTATTACCCGTATTATTTACTGGGGAAAACCCCCATTAATAGAATAATTACAGGAACCATATTCAGGTAAAGAATACAAGTGCATTTTTAATTTTCCCTTTTTAAAAATATGGCTTCAAACGCGGTTTCCTTGCCTTAAATAGGAATAATTTGGATGAAATTGTTCAGCTGTTTTATAGGTTATTTAACGAATTCCACCGTGACGAAATTACACAGAACACTGTTTTCCCATAGTAGAAGTTGCACACTAATATATAGTACATACAGTGATGCAAGTGGATTGTCTATCGTTTGTGTTGAATCTCAACTTTGATGGGGATTACAAATAAAAAGGCATTAATTTTTTTATATAAATCTGTGACCAAAGTTCAGTGACGGAATTACGTTGCACGGACAAAGGATTCCAACCATGCGACGTTTTCCGTACATTCTCGTTCTAACTAGTGTATCATAACTGGTAAAAGGCTGTGGTATATGCTTTCCTGCCTGTGGAAAAGTGCATATAAAAGATCCCTTTCTGCATTAGGGAAAATGTCGCGGGTTTCCTCTGATGACTACGAGTCAGAATTACCAAATGTTTGACATCCAATAGCCGATGATTAATAAATTAATGTGCTCTAGTGGTGTCTTTTTCCTGTACATATATATCTACAATCAGGTAAAAGATAGTTATTTTTAGGCAACTATTGACATTGGGTGATATAAATTAATAAAAAAAAATAGAATTCATCGAACATAAATATGTGTAAGGGCTCTATAAACATTGTGACGGAAGTACATTTTGCGCCTGTGACGGAATTTTTCTACAGTAGTTCCGTCACAACTGTTACAAGAAATGACTTCTCGTTTAGAGATCGTTTTATGTATACTAACCATCAATGTAAATGAAACGGAACATTCGTAAAAAGACCCCAAGGTATCAAGGGCGATTACATAAACTAAAGAATATACCCGCAAATAATAAAGTTAATCACATCATTCATATTTTGTATATTTTTATGACAGAACCACGTTAATAAAGAAAAATCAAGTAGAGTTTAGTAGGATAAACTAATGAAGAAAATATAATTTCAAACTCCAAAGACCAAACGATATTCTTCAATATGGGCATGTATTGCCGTTTAATATACATACTGACCAAAGTTTTTTTTTCACAAATCATAAATAAAATTAAGACATTTTGTTCTTTCCAAATTTGTTTACTCATATAAAATAATGTGTTAAATGTATTAATTAATTTAAAATCTGTTAAAAGAGTAAATTAATTTGAACTCTTCTGGTTACACTATAAATATTCTGTACGACAGGTCCTGTACGACAGATGACTAAAACTTATTTTATTAATTAACTGTGATAAAGAAATAAATATAATATGCACTGAATATATACTCTTCAAAAAAAGAAACGCAAAAGGGTACAAATGGGTTATAACTCCGATTTTATGTTTCCAACCGGTTCATGCTTTGTGAATATAAGGTCATTGCATGTCCCAAACACATTCCCACGGTTACATTCGATAAAACGCAGCTACTGTACAATAAAGTTCCAAAATGTGAATATTCGCAAAAACGCAGCCACGTGCAAACCATGTCACCACTGCACGTGCGTTGTCTGCACGTGCAACATGAACACCGACAGTATAAAAGTGCAGGGTGTTCGCTTGCCTGGCCTCTGTATCTGGCCGACAGTTGACAATCCAGGACATGCCACGTCTCAGTGAACCGCAGAGAAACAATGCCATCGGCCGACTAGACGCAGGCGAATCCAGAAACGGCCCGTTGCCAGGGCATTCCATGTGTCCCCAAGCACCATCTCCCAGACTGTGGGACCGTTACCAGCAACATGGATCAACACGTGACCTCCCTAGATCCGGTCGACCACGGGTCACTACCCCCGGGCAGGACCGCTACATCCGGGTACGCCACCTTCGGGAACGATTGACTACTGCCACCTCCACAGCCGCAGCAATACCAGGTTTGCGCAGGATATCCGACCAGACCGTACGGAACCGCCTACGTGAGGTAGGAATTCGTGCCAGACGTCCAGTTCGCGGTGTCATCTTAACACCACAACACCGTCGACTCCGACTGCAGTGGTGCCAGATTCATCGACAATGGCCTCAACTGCGATGGAGACAGGTGTGGTTCAGTGACGAGTCCCGATTTCTGCTCCGACGTCATGATGGAAGATGTCGCGTGTATAGGCGTCGTGGTGAACGTTATGCGGCAAACTGCGTGCAGGAAGTGGACAGATTTCGGCGGGGGTAGTGTCATGGTGTGGGCAGCCATCTCACACACTGGCAGAACTGACCTGGTCCACGTGCAGGGCAACCTGAATGCACAGGGCTACATTGACCCATGTCCTCCGCCACACAACATCGTTCCAGTTATGGCCAACGCCAACGCAGTGTTCCAACATGACAACGCCAGGCCTCACACAGCACGTCTCACAACGGCTTTCCTACAGAACAACAACATTAATGTCCTTCCTTGGCCATCGATATCACCGGATTTGAACCCAATTTGAGCATCTATGGGACGAGTTGGACCGACGCCTCCGACAACGACAACCACAGCCCCAGACCCTGCCCGAGCTGGCAGCAGCCTTGCAGGCCGAGTGGGCCCACCATCCCCCGGGACGTCATCCGTACTTCTGGTTGCTTTCAATGGGCATGCGGTGCCAGGCAGTTGTCAACACACAAGGAGGCCACACCCGGTATTGACTCCAGATGACCTTGACCTTGGTGGTGTGTCCTATCACTTACTCACAATGGACTAGAGTGAATTGTGAACAATCCTGCAACATTTGGTAATTATCGGACTCACCATTCAATAATTAAATCAATTCTCCAAATGTTACGACAATGTGGTTTTGCGTTTCTTCTTTTGAAGAGTATATATTCATCTTGTTGTAAAAATACAGACAAGTAAACTGCCTGGCACCGCCTGCCCATTGAAGCAACCAGAGTACGGATGACGTCCCGGGGGATGGTGGCCCACTCGGCCTGCAAGGCTGCTGCCAGCTCGGGCAGGGTCTGGGGCTGTGGTTGTCGCTGTCGGAGGCGTCGGTCCAACTCGTCCCATAGATGCTCAATTGGGTTCAAATCCGGTGATATCGATGGCCAAGGAAGGACATTAATGTTGTTGTTCTGTAGGAAAGCCGTTGTGAGACGTGCTGTGTGAGGCCTGGCGTTGTCATGTTGGAACACTGCGTTGGCGTAGCAATGTAGCCCTGTGCATTCAGGTTGCCCTGCACGTGGACCAGGTCAGTTCTGCCAGTGTGTGAGATGGCTGCCCACACCATGACACTACCCCCGCCGAATCTGTCCACTTCCTGCACGCAGTTTGCCGCATAACGTTCACCACGACGCCTATACACGCGACATCTTCCATCATGACGTCGGAGCAGAAATCGGGACTCGTCACTGAACCACACCTGTCTCCATCGCAGGTGAGGCCATTGTCGATGAATCTGGCACCACTGCAGTCGGAGTCGACGGTGTTGTGGTGTTAAGATGACACCTCGAACTGGACGTTCTGGCACGAATTCCTACCTCACGTAGGCGGTTCCGTACGGTCTGGTCGGATAATCCTGCGCAAACCTGGTATTGCTGCGGCTGTGGACGGTGGGTGGCAGTAGTCAATCGTTCCCGAAGGTGGCGTACCCGGATGTAGCGGTCCTGCCCGGGGGTAGTGACCCGTGGTCGACCGGATCTAGGGAGGTCACGTGTTGATCCATGTTGCTGGTAACGGTCCCACAGTCTGGAGATGGTGCTTGGGGACACATGGAATGCCCTGGCAACGGCCGTTTGGATTCGCCTGCGTCTAGTCGGCCGATGGCATTGTTTCTCTGCGGTTCACTGAGACGTGGCATGTCCTGGATTGTCAACTGTCGGCCAGATACAGAGGCCAGGCAAGCGAACACCCTGCACTTTTATACTGTCGGTGTTCATGTTGCACGTGCAGACAACGCACGTGCAGTGGTGACATGGTTTGCACGTGGCTGCGTTTTTGCGAATATTCACATTTTGGAACTTTATTGTACAGTAGCTGCGTTTTATCGAATGTAACCGTGGGAATGTCTTTGGGACATGCAATGACCTTATATTCACAAAGCATGAACCGGTTGGAAACATAAAATCGGAGTTATAACCCATTTGTACCCTTTTGCGTTTCTTTTTTTGAAGAGTATATATATGACATTCAAGCGTAAATGGGCGTGCAAGGGAAGCTTTAAAACAAGGGACACCTAGCGCCTACAGTGATATTTGTATACACCCACCACCTCCAAACTAAAATGTATTTAAACCAAAGGAGAAAAGATACGACAGACACACCAGCCATAAATTAATAAGTATTGAGTTTAATCCCTACTCTCACTCCAACCCCCCACCCCCCACCCCCACCCAATGTTAACAATTCTGGAAGTCCTTATTACTGACAAAACATTTTTTTTTAAACAGTATTATTTTTTTTTTTAAAAACGTGTACCAAAACCCGATGAGAAAATACATTTGGGGTATAGATTTATCTAATTACGCGAACCACGAAAACGACTGTTTGTTTGATGACGCCACAGCGCACTTGTTTGATCAGCAGGTGTTGGGTGTCGGACACGTGGTGTTTGTGACATGTCAAACAAACCTACTGGCGCTACAGAGATCGACTTAAAGCTAAGGGTTGTTCCATAATTGATCATAATTCTCACGAAACCCGGTGCAGTTTTGTGCGCTTTTTCACAGACAGGACGGCACATGCAACTGCCTTTGATATACAAGATAAATTGATGACAGCAGGCTTAAGCCACATCTTTAGTTCGAGTACCCCAAAACATCAGAATAAAAAAGTTGTAGTTTCAGTCTTGTTATCGGTATTTCGAATGAGCTCTGTGCGATGCTAGTTTTGATTTTGTAAACAAAGTCTTGGAGTGGCAGTCTTCTAAGGGGCAGTCCTCTAAGTGGCAGTACAAGAGGGATGCAATCTCCAGTAAAGGATCTCCTCGGGACTGGCTGTCTTCCTATAGACGAGGCACTAGATAAAGATTCATGAATCAACTGCTATTTTGCCAAATGCCCATTCGAGAGATACGGCTTTGATGACGTATTACGGTTGTGTCGTTCAGATTTATAATATACAGTGCGCACCCACCACCCACCCCCACACGCACTACAGCATATCCCCCCCCCCCCCCACACACACACACACACACTTCACATATTCTTCCTACGGGCCTGAACATTTTAGCAAACCTCGATATTACACACGGTATCTTAAAACTAGATATATGCGGAGTATCACAACATAATTATGTTGAGAGCGGGAAAACTGATGGTTTGAATGGTATTGGAAAAGGTTATTTATTTAATTAAAAAAAAAAACATGTTCGATGTTAGGAATATACAAAGGTTAAAAGTGAAAAAAGGGCTGAATGTGGGATATTTCATATATAAACATACAAATTAATTGATGGTACCATTGCCTGGATATCGCTATACAATCGACGTGACAATTCGCAGGTATGAGAAGTTATTTACAAAATGAGCATCACCAACTAAGAACAACAACAGCGGAGTTAAAGCCGCACACCCTAGTTCCATCAAGCGAAAATAAATTATAATTTGGTTAATCTACAAACCTGTAACACACTTAGTTCACGTTTTTATCAAATGGAGTGAAAAAGCAGGTTTTATATCGATAAATACCATGGGAATCCCCATGTCCTAATTGCTTGAAATAATTTTGAAAGTTAGTATTCTGATGTCACCGGTAGATGTCGCTCGAAGCACAACAATGCCTACGTCACGACAAATTTCACAGACTTGGGGTGCGTTCGTTTCACGTCTCCTGGACATGTTCCAACTGTGCTGTCCTGGTTGTATCCCCTTTCCAGATATCGTAAGACTTAGCAAAATTATTTGTTTTAAGGGTTTGTAACGTTTTGTATTGAGACACTTACTTGTGTGAACTTTATTGTTACTGAAAATGTTCACGAACTGTGAAGAAAAATCTCACAAATTAACAACAACAAATCGGATGCTGATTGCGTGAACCGTGCACGAGAAAACAAACCGAACCAAAATGATAACGGTCACGTGGTATACCAACATCTGTGACGTTTACACAGGAAGATTCCCTCTAAAAATAGATTGGACCTCGCTTGCTTAACGGTTTTTTCTCGACAGCACGTCTTGTGAAAAAATGCACAAAAAAATGCATTTCGTGGTTTTACAAACATCAGGATTACCAAAAAGTAAGTAAAGTGCAATTTTATTTGTGAAAAATGGGGTTTAATAGCGAAAAACAACGGCGTAATGGTTAACAAATAACCGTAACTAGGGTGTGTCCCTTTAATGTTATTACATGATGATTCTGTATCGGCGACGGAAGACGTGTGTAAGGGGGAACGTTTTGTTGACAAAAACGTGTTGCTCCTCAAATCTGAAGATAATACATTGCCCTACACGTCTAGTTCAAAAGCCACTTTATATATATATATATATATATATATATATATATATATATATATATATATATATATATATATATATGTGTGTGTGTGTGTGTGTGTGTGTGTGTGTGTGTGTGTGTGCGTGTGTGGTGTGTGCGTGTGTGTGTGTGTGTGTGTTGGTGCATGCCCATGCATGGTTATTTATAATAAAAAAAAGAGTAATGGAACATCTATATATTACATCACATTTAAAGGATGGATGTGGTCTGTGAGATAGCGTTACATGGAGATAGTAGAAAGCGTTACACAGTGATGAGAGTTTCAAAATTCTCCAAATAGAGCTTGGAATGAATGAATGGATGTTTACGACACCCCACCCCAGCACGAAAAATACATCGGCTATTGGAAATATGGCTTGGTCATCATTTAATAATACAACTCTTTAATTCATATGATAGCAATTGTTGCACCCTAAACAACGAAGGGTTATGACTTTATTTCTCTGAAACGCCTTCAAGGATGTGTTCAAGATGGGGTTTTTTTTTTATAGAATAACTTCACGGTTTCTGGCTTCTATCCCCTTCTTTACACAAGAACCATGTGCTAAAACGTAAACAGCGATCGTTGTCCATCTTAAATGTGCCTATAGTATCTTTCATTCAAGATAAATGTTTTGATCTAAAGAACTTCGATACGCTTGCCTTATTTCACGAGCTCACATGATATACAATTCCCTCATACAGTTTGGCGTGGTACATTAAAGTATTTAAATAAATAAATGAATGAATGTATGTTTAACGACACCCCAGCACAAAAATAGAAATCGGCTATTGGAAAGGAAATGTTTTATTTAACAATGCACTCAACACATTTTATGGCGTCGGTCGGCTATCGGGTGTTAAACAAAGGTACTTACATCAATATTTCATCCAGAAGGAATTCCTGGCATATTGGAACCATGTCCTGGTGGTTGACAATATACTACTCAAAACCTGGTTGCAGGATAAAGGCGTTTTTAAGTATGGCATATATTGTACTTTGAGAATAAAGCATTAATTCAAATAACCTTTTTTTATTCTTTTTTTAATGGAACAAAACTGTAACAAAGATTAGTCTCTCATGTAAATCATCTTCATTAATTAAACATGAATATTCGTAGCCTGTTTTCAATGACACGGAAACACTCAACGGGGCGCAATCAAAGTGATTACATATCACGAACATGCTGTCTGCACTTTATGACCTCGTTTATGGACTGTACGTGCAGTCTGTGAAGTCTTTGTTTAGTTTTGACGTGCAAGTGTTTACCATTCAGATGTTTCACCATTCTCAAATTGGATCATGTCTAGACGTCAGTTAAACATTGTTGGTAGGGGAAGGTCTATTGCGTGGATTGAATATGGTCTTTCTCAGAGACAAGTGGTGTAGTACTGTGGGTATGCCAGTCAGAATCGCTCTCGTTCTGGTAGACCGAAAGCAACATCACGTAATGAAGACAGGTATCTTGAAAGTTGGCATTACGTCAAATGCCAGACTTCTTAGGGACCAACAAAGAGTTAAAACTGGTACACGTCTCTAACCAGACAATCTGGAATCGTCTACAAACCGACAATATTCGAATTCACCGCCAAGCAGTTAGACTACCTCTTCTTCCACGTCATCGAACAGCACATCAAACCTGGCGTAGACGTCACAGACGTTGGATATGTGGTGAATGGCGAAAGGAACATATGAGTCTAGGTTTTCCCTGCAATTCAACGATGTCAGAATACGTGTCATCCTGGTCAGAGATTTGCAGATATGGCGGCGGTACATTGGTGTGAGGTGGCGTTCCTGGGTACTTCTTGACTCCTCTGTACATTATCCTATGGGAATCAGGAATATGGACGGGTGTCTGCAGCGTTTGATACTTTTGTGATATTGGTTCTGGTGCCAAACCCCACCGTGCCAGGGTTGTGACACTTTTCCGCATACAAAATGGTGTTCAACGTATGGATTGGCCAGCATTCTTTCCAGTATCGTCACCTACTGAACATGTCTGGGACGAATTGAGAGACAACCATAGGCAACCTGCAAATGTTCAAGAATTGGGAACATCCGTCGAGGCAGTAGCAAGCTAAACCCCAGCAGCTATTGACCAAACATTATTGCTTTGAATGTAATACTCATCAATATTAACAGACCCTTGACGTTTTTTAAAAGTAGTATACTATGGTCTACCATGGTCTTTAATTCATTGTGTTTTGCAGAGCAGTAGTTACAAATATATTTCTTAATTTTTATATAATTTTGAAAAGAAAACAAAATCTGTTCATATGATATCTCTTGAATCCCGATTTCTACATTCATTTGTATCCTCGTCCGAGTATGTCCATTTCACGTCACTCATTCCCTACAAAATGCTAATTTTGTAAGTAACTTCTAATTCTTGTGACTGGTTCAGTTAATGTATGGGTGTTATTAATTAATTAATTTGTTACGAAATGTCTCAATTATAAACCCATTGCCAGCAAACATGCTCATAAAATGTAACACGTTAACATCTGTTGCTAAACAAGTAATCTTCCCCCGATACCATTCAAAGCCAGGATTGTAATGAAGTGCAAGAAAAGCATTTACCTTAAAACCAATGTTTATAAATTCAGTAAGTACTTATGCTGAAATATGTACAAATATAATCGATTTCCTAACTCTCCACTCAATATGTTGTGGTACTCGGTGAATGTAGTGTTTAAGATACTGGGTTTGCTATTCAATCTGGTTCATAGTGTGAAAACCCGATGTCATCAGAAATGAGTTTAATGACCATGTGTGTAATGGTTGGGAGGGAGGAGACTGGACCTATCTCCAAGCCGTTCCCTGTCCGAACCAATTAGGGGTGGCAGGTGTGGTAAAATAAAATCAAGGGATAATAATTACTAGGGTTTTAACCAGCTAAGGAGAAAGGGCGCTTTTAAACTAATATATATCTGTGTCCAACTGCCCCCTCCTCACCCCCTCCTCGCTGTCTCCTCCATTAGATATGTCTGATCTCTCTTTAAATCTAATGACAAAAGAGGACTGCCACTCTGAAATTAGTTTCCTAAATCAAAACTAACAAAGGACAGAGCTGAATGGAATAAATATAGCAGTGATTATATACACTCTTGAATCATTGTCAAAACAGTGATAACATCAGGTGTTAGCGAAAGGTGAGTGTATCCTGTCCCACCAGTGTCAACCATCTTGGTCACTGCCATATAAATGTTGAATACTCCTCCATTGAGGTAAACCACAAAACAACAGACATTGTTTATAACTCATAAAATAAGTTTTTTTATTCATAAGATAATGCACATTAATTCCATCTATAACACAAATGAATGTCTATTAACGAACAATACAATATTGTGTGATTCATGGGAAAGTCTTGTATCGAAAATGACAGACTGACCTATAGGGATTGGTGAAATAAAACTTTATCTGGGAATCATGTCTTCTCTTGATTGGAATCAGATGAAATGTTATGATCAATCATCAGTTTGCATGGACTGATCAATGATCGATTGATTAATCATTAAAATGTACCCCTGGCACTGATATCAGATTTTTAATGAGTGAAGGTTGGGCATAAAATTAATATAGTTTATAGACATTCATAAACAAGACCCCTCAAGGCAAAATTAATGACTTCATTAAAATTGGAGAGAAGCCCAGGCACCTTAGGTTTTAGTGACCACATTTCTACTCCTTTGGCCAGCATCTAAAAACTTGACTGTACATTATTTTAATTAAAGTATACATATAATTATAAATAACTTGGTGATTTTAATACATGTGTATATGTAAATATAAATTAAATTGAGTATTTTAAATCAAGTTTATGCATTATTATGAATTACATGGAGTATTTGGATACATTTAGAAATATAGGCATAATTATAAATTAAGAAGAGTATTTTAATTCATGTATAAATTATAATAAAATATAAATTAATTATATTAAGCTTTTCAATATATATATATATATGTATATTTGAAAAAATCACATGGCATAATTCAATATGTGTAAATAGTAATAAATGTAGTAAGAGTATATTTTAATTGACAAATAATAAAAATATAATCTTGGTGACACATGTATCTTTGTTAACAGTAATAAATAAATAAAACAATGTTGGTAAATATTATAACCAACAGGTGACACAAGCCACTGCAACAAGACATATGCATTATAATATTTAAACAATCACATGTTGTATTTATAAAGATCTATACTGGTATGTATCTATATTGACAAATCATTAAAAAAGTGTTTTGATATTTTAGAAAAAAAGAAATATATACTTGTAAGGAGGCCAGAAGCCAGTGTTGAGTTGGTGGCTGGTCACCCACCCCACACACCCATGGACTGGATGGTTTATTTTCATTCTGTATTTGGCAAAATCAACTTGCACCTCAGATATTTAGGATATAATTGTATGGAGTGTTTAGATTTTGGGTTCTGTAACCATTAATAATAATAATAATAAAACACCATGTTAAAACACCACGAGTACCTCAAACAGTTTTTAAATCTAAAGTTGATTGGTGTCATATATTAGAGTCATTGCTGTGATGAGACATGGCTGACATGCCATAGGTTGGGTTATCCAATCCTCGGCTGGTGGATTCCATCTCAATGCCTCCAAGTCTCTGTATAGGATATCTGGTGAAATAAAAACCCAGTATTATTCCCAGGAAAAACTGGATACAAAAATAGGCTGACAAAAATTTCCAGGAATTCTTAAATTTGAGTCCAGAGCTTAAAAAATAAATTTAAACCTTTTGGAAGAATTTATATTTTATCCAAATTTAAGACCTGGGGCCTAATTCACAAAGGTTTCTTAGGCTCTGCTAGACAACAAAGCATTCTCTTTGTAAGTCTTTTAGCATTGCACTGCGAGATCGCAAAGTTGTGAGAGTTTAGTCAATTAGGCCCCTGGGTTTAAAAACAAAAGATTTCATTTATTGACATTTAAAAAAAAGAGTAATAACTGTTTATTATTGGTAACATTTATACATGTATTATGTTCTGTGTGTTACATAATGATAATTACATGGGGAGGCCATGCCAAATATTTCATCTGAATTTAACAAGTGACACGTTTTCATTACAAATCATCATTTATATGTGTATAAATAAATGCAATACAAATATACACCATCCCACAGACAGGATAGTACATACCACGGTCAGTTTGGGATTGATCCCCATCGGTGGGCCCATTGGGCTATTTCTCATTCCAGCCAGTGCACCACAACTCATATATCAAAGGCTGTGGTATGTGCTATCTTGTCTGTGGGATGGTATATATGAAAGATCCTTTGCTACTAATGGAAAAATGTAGCGGGTTTCCTCTCTAAGACTATATGTCCAAATTACCAAATGTTTGACATTCATTAGCCAATGATTAATAATCAATGTGCTCTAGTGGTGTCATCAAACAAAACAAACTTCTTTTTTTTTTTTTTTAAATGGAAACTGTCTAAGGCAGACTTTGTGTATATTGGCACATTTCGTCAGTTTAAATTATGCTGCTCTTAACTTTGTTGTGTGTACCAGCCTCAGTGGTGTAGTGGTTAAGCCATTGGACATAAGGCTGGTAGGTACAGAGTTCGCAGCCCAGTACCGGCTCCAGAGCGAGTTTTAACAACTCAATGGGTAAGTGTAAGACCACTACACCCTCTTTTCTCTCACTAACAACTAACCCACTGTCCTGGACAGACAGCCCAGATAGCTGAGGTGTGTGCCCAGGACAGCATGCTTGAATCTTAATTGGATATAAGCATGGAAATAAGTTAAAATGAAATGAATGACTTGTTGTAGTGTAGTAAACTCCAGGTAACCTGAATGACCACTTCAATGCATGAACAGGTGCAGAGGGAGGGTTTCTGGGGTCGAAACCTATCCCTGCTCAATCAAATTTTTTTTTTTCTCAAGTTATTTTCTGGGGGAGTAGCATGTCAACCCATAGGGTTTAAGATGCACATTCATAGCAAGCTGTTGTAGCGCACACCTGTCATGGATGCAGGTGTCGACTTATGTCAGCTCCATGGACCAGGACAGGATGGGAAAGCATGACTCGACCTCCCTTATATACTTCGGTCATCAAGGTCTAGACCCCTCTCTGGTAAAATTCCTGCACACATGCCTGATGAAGTAGTAATACTTACAATTTCCTGTACAACAAGAAGCCTCCAACAACTATCAATGCTATGATGATTGCGCCAACTACAACCCCAGCCACGATGCTGTCAGTGTGGGCTGGCTGAGCACCAGTCCGTGCCATCGCTGCAATACAAGAAACATCATTGTATCCTGTAGTCACCATGTACAGACAAACCTGTGTTAAGCAACCATCAAAGGGCTTTTTAAGCAAACGGCTGTTTAATACAGGTCAGTTTATATACTACCGGTATATTAGATGATATGGAAGTATCAAAATGTGGTCTCTAAACACAGGTGGCTGTTTAATATAGGTCAGTTTATATACTATATTAGATGATATGGAAATATCAAAATGTGGTCTCTAAACACAGGTGGCTGTTTAATATAGGTCAGTTTATATACTATATTAGATGAAATGGAAGTATCAAAATGTGGTCTCTTAACACAGGCGGCTGTTTAATACAGGTCAGTTTATATACTATATTAGATGATATGGAAGTATCAAAATGTCTCTTAACACATATGGAAGTATATACTAAAATGATATGGGTCAAAATGTTAACACAGACGGCTGTTTAATACAGGTCAGTTTATATACTATATTAGATGATATGGAAGTATCAAAATGTGGTCTTTTAACACAGACGGCTGTTTAATACAGGTCAGTTTATATACTATATTAGATGATATGGAAGTATCAAAATGTGGTCTTTTAACACAGACGGCTGTTTAATACAGGTCAGTTTATATACTATATTAGATGATATGGAAGTATCAAAATGTGGTCTCTTAACACAGGTGGCTGCTTAATACAGGTTTGACTGTGCATTGCCAAGATATGACTAGATAAATCATTCATAATTCCTAACTATGTAACTTTTGAACAGAAATGTTTATTTCCATTTATCCTGCAACCACTGTTTCTACTGGCCAATTATGATGACTGATTAAAACAAAGTCATAAAGGTATACTAACAGATTATGATTTCTGGCATCACATGCATAGCTACATTACAAAATTGCCCATTTAACCTCCAGGTCACCATACAATGAAGCTAAAATAACTGAAATAATATCTTTTCCTCTTATTTTTATGGTCTGCGGGATAAAAACAATAACTAGTTACTGACATAGGGTATTGGCTTTATCCTGTTCAGGCCGAATGAGAAATTCTGCTTGACAATCCTCACAGAATTTCCCATTCTTAACTTCACAGGATAAAGCCAGTGGCAGATCTAGGAGGGACCCAGGGACCCAGGACCCCCTTAAAATTTGCAACAGTTATAATTTTATTATATATTGATTTTCATCCCCCCTCCAAACCTCTCCCAAAGTTTGCTTGGCATTCTGCCTCATGTTATTGGGGACCCCCTAAATGGATTTTCTGGATCTACCACTGAAAGCTGATATCCTACATCATTAACTGGTTATTCTCTATATACCGTATTGAAATGAATGATGCAGCACAGTAGTTGCAGGATACAAATGTTTTACTGAGGCTTGTTCCGGATGGCAAGCAACCGCCATCACTTACAAGACTGGTTTTTGTACCCATCGAAAATTTACTGATCAAAACAAATGCTACTTTTTTTTCTTTTTTTTTTTTCATGATTCAATTAATTCAATAAACATACTGTTAAGATAGGCCCAAAATATTCACAAGACATTCATAATTTTTATATAGACACAGAAACTAAATGGATTCAATCTGAAGAATTTTAAATAAAGTAAAGAACAAAAAATTAATAATTGCATTTCTTTTGTTATTCAGTACATGTATTTTCACTCTTAATGTATTTGACCTTCTGACTACTGCAGGCGAGATATTTCACCCAATGTCAAACAAGCCGACACACTGTATACTGCACACAGTAGGTCAGGTCATAGGGTTTTACGTGCACATTCAGAACAAGCTTTTGTAGCGCACGCCTGTCATGGGCACAAGAGCCGGCCTCTGCCGGCTCCTCCGTCCATGACAGGAAAGTGCACACAGTACATTCACTCATTGATATATAATGACAATGAGTCCTAATTACCAAATGTTTGACATCCAATAGCCGATGATTAATTAATCAATGTGTTCCAGTGATGTAGTTAATCAAAAGAAACTTTTAACTTTTTTATTCATATTTCCCACCATTTTGCTCAAAGCACTGACCAGGAAAGATAATAGTTGTACCAACAATGAAAATCACAAAATATTGGGATGTGAAATAGTAGTTTGTTTCCCAAAACAATTCTGGTCAGTGTACACACAGTTATTGGGAATATAATGGCTGTAAATACTGGACATGTAAAAGCATGATTTTTTTTCACTGATCACAAAAATTAGAAAAACCCACGAAAATAATATTTACTGATTTGCATATGAACATTATTTTATGTATTAATAAAATTTTAAGTGAAAATGTGTTCCCCAAAAATGTGGTTTTTGTCAAAAATTTATTCAGTTAAAAGGTTCAGAAGGTTAAAAATACATGTAGTGGAAAATTTTTACTAGCTCACTTTGAAACTAACCTGGCGTGTACATCAGTGGTTTGTACTCTACAACTAAATGTGGTTACTCACAGCCCCCACTGTCTCCTATTTGGCCAGTTCGTAGATTGATGCACGTGATCTGTTCCCCAGACCACGTGCCCGCCTCGGTGCATCGCCGCACCAACGTCCCGCCGACCACCTGGTATGACGAGTCTACACACGACTGCTGACACACCGTCCCAAACGTGTAGGGAGGTTTACAGCCGGCGGTTTGTCCATACTGTGGAGTCTTCAGTGTCGGGCAGGTGATGGCTGAAAACACAGAGAAATAAACCAAATAAATACTGCACAGTCTTCAGTGTTGGGCAGGTGATGGCTGAAAACACAGAGAAATAAACCAAATAAATACTGCACAGTCTTCAGTGTCGGGCAGGTGATGGCTGCAAACCCAGATAAATAAACCAAATAAATACTGCACAGTCTTCAGTGTCGGGCAGGTGATGGCTGCAAACACAGAGAAATAAACCAAATAAATACTGCGGAGACTTCAGTGTCGGGCAGGTGATGGCTGAAAACAGAGAAATAAACCAAATAAATACTGCACAGTCTTCAGTGTCGGGCAGGTGATGGCTGAAAACAGAGAGAAATAAACCAAATAAATACTGTGCAGTCTTCAGTGTCGGGCAGGTGATGGCTGCAAACACAGAGAAATAAACCAAATAAATACTGCACAGTCTTCAGTGTCGGGCAGGTGATGGCTGCAAACACAGAGAAATAAACCAAATAAATACTGCACAGTCTTCAGTGTCGGGCAGGTGATGGCTGCAAACACAGAGAAAATCAGTGAGCAGGGCCATATCTAGCATTTTATTAATAATGTAAGATTGTTAATTCTCCATATTTAATCATGTATTATATAACATAGCAGAAGACACATTTAATTTTGTAATAGGATACATTACAAGATGGGGTCTTGAATTTTGTAATAGGACACAATCAGTGTTTGTATTTGGCAATAGGACACAATGTTACAAAATGGGGTGTCAGTAATTTGCAACAGGACAATGTCACAAGATGGGGGTTCTTGTATTTTTGCACCATGACAATGTTACAAGATAGGGATGTTCATAATTTGCCACAGGACAATGTTACAAGATGGGGATGTTCATAATTTGCACCATGACAATGTTACAAGATGGGGATGTTCATAATTTGCACCATGACAATGTTACAATATGGGGATGTTCATAATTTGCAACAGGACAATGTTACAAGATGGGGGTGCTCGTAATTTGCCACAGGACAATGTTACAAGATGGGGATGTTCATAATTTGCACCATGACAATGTTACAATATGGGGATGTTCATAATTTGCAACAGGACAATGTTACAAGATGGGGATGTTCATAATTTGGACCATGACAATGTTACAAGATGGGGATGTTCATAATTTGGACCATGACAATGTTACAAGATGGGGATGTTCATAATTTGGACCATGACAATGTTACAAGATGGGGATGTTCATAATTTGGACCATGACAATGTTACAAGATGGGGATGTTCATAATTTGCACCATGACAATGTTACAAGATGGGGATGTTCATAATTTGCACCATGACAATGTTACAATATGGGGATGTTCATAATTTGCACCATGACAATGTTACAATATGGGGATGTTCATAATTTGCAACATGACAATGTTACAATATGGGGATGTTCATAATTTGCAACAGACAATGTTACAAGATGGGGATGTTCATAATTTGCACCATGACAATGTTACAAGATGGGGATGTTCATAATTTGCACCAGGACAATGTTACAAGATGGGGGTGCTCGTAATTTGCCACAGGACAATGTTACAAGATGGGGATGTTCATAATTTGCACCATGACAATGTTACAAGATGGGGGGTGCTCGTAATTTGCCACCGGACAATGTTACAAGATGGGGGTGTTCATAATTTGCCACAGGACAATGTTACAAGGTAGGGGTGCTCGTAATTTGCCACAGGACAATGTTACAAGATAGGGGTGCTTGTAATTTGCCACAGGACAATGTTACAAGGTAGGGGTGCTTGTATTTTGCAAAAGGACAATGTTACAAGGTAGGGGTGCTTGTATTTTGCAAAAGGACAATGTTACAAGGTAGGGGTGCTTGTATTTTGCCACAGGACAATGTTACAAGGTAGGGGTGCTTGTATTTTGCCACAGGACAATGTTACAAGGTAGGGGTGCTTGTATTTTGCAAAAGGAGATAATGTTACATGATGAAGATGAAACCCAGTTTAATTGCTTAACGTCATTTCTACTCACCTTGACATGCTACATTAACGTTTGTCCATGCAGCTAACCCAGTTCCACTTAATTCACATGTGATTGGCTGTTGATTGGACAGTCTGTAGCCTTGGTTACAAATGATCCGACAGGTGGCGCCAAAGAAGTTATTGCAGTTTCCAGATGCAATGATCCCATTAGCTGGAGCTTGAAAGTTGGGACATTTCAGCACTGAAAAATTAATAACCCAATAAGAACTGATTGGTAAAATGTAGTTGATTACTCGGAATAAATAGGTGCATACAAAAAGGATTTTGCTTCTTTCAGATTTTAACTTCCAACCTGTTCTGTCTAGATATTAACAATTAAATAACAATCTGGGGTAAACAAGATGGGGATATGATGCAATGCTTTAGAAAAATGATTGAGGAGGGGGTGTTTGTCAATAGTTATGTATGTCACTGACAACACCAAAGAATGGGACGACTCACTGTAAGGAGTTGAGAGGTTATTTATTCTGGTAGTGGCTCAAGTTACAACAAAACATCAAACCGTGGAAAAACAACACACCCCGTTCAAGAAACCAGGTGACCGATACCTGTAACTTGACCATTAAACCATTGACCCACGAACTCCTCTCCGACAATTCCGTCAACGACCCAACAACCACGCCGAATTATGCTAGACTAAAATGACAGCGAAAGCAAACAACACGTGTCGTTTAGCCCAAGTTGCACGTGCAATTGCTGTTTGGAATTTATAGTGCTTGGCAGACAAGTAATACATCTAATATCGCAGGAGATTTTGACAAACATATATTTACAAAAACTAGATACATTAAAAATAAAACCTCCTGCTACATATTCATAAATTAAATACAGGCAGTCCTGGTTATTTTTTTGACAGGTACCCTACTGGGCTCCATAAATCTCCTAAATTCAAGGTCCATAACTCTGTCAAACATAGATAAATTCCATTTTTTTAAAACAGTTATGGCCCTTGAATAAATTCCCATGAAAGTCGAAATTGATCTGGTGAAAAATGATGTCAAAAATGGATAAATCCACATGAAACTCGCACCTTATCAAAAACTCTACATGATAAACTGATGCACAAAATTTAAAAAAAATCCAGAAAACTCTATTTGGGACAGACAGACAAGGACTGAGAGGTTATTGGTACAGACAGGTAGATTAGTAGATATCTATATAAATTATTATCAGTAATTTATAAAAACATCCAGGCCCATATTTTAGAAGCTATCTTAGAGCGATATCGTAAAACCATCGTAAGCTATGATGTCAATATGGTGTTTGCTGTAGTGATGTCATATCCTATGATAGTTTTATGATATCGTAGTGCTAAGATAGCTTCAAAAATCTATAGCCTGGATACTAATCTATAGTTCGTACCATCATCTTACAAACAAACAAAAATAAAAGAGTAAATAATTTCATTTTAGTTTGATGTAAGAATTAAGAAAAGTAAAAGTGTTTTGGAAATAACAAAAAAGTACTATTATTGTGTGCAATTTAGAAAACAATCGGCTCAGAAATAAATCACTTGCAGTAAATTCCATAGAACGTGAAAAACGACGTTCTCTGTGGGACAGACTATAGTATAGTATTATAAAGTTACCTTTGACTGTAATCTTAAAGGAACACGTGGTTATCAACCCGGAGACATCAGTCGCAGTGATCGTAACACCATACTGTCCTTCCGCCAGGTTCGCCGGCGACCGCATGTTCTGTACGATGGTCACCTTCTGTCCAGTGTTGTCCACTGGTTGAGGGTTATTCCACGTGATGGTGGCCAGAGACTGACCGCGAGGAGCGGTCACTGAGATATCCTGTGGGCAGGTCAGAGTTGGAGCCTGGTTGTCTGAAAGTGTATAAAGGTGAAGTCTCTGGTATATTTTTATAAAAAAAATGGGTTTTTTAATTTTAGTTTATTTTCATCCTTATTTCCAATTAAGGTTCAAGTATGCTATCCTGGGCACACACCTCAGCTATCTAAACTGGTTAGTGGTCAATGAGAGAGAATGAATGAATGAATGAATGCTTAACATTCCGACCTAAAAAGGACGGTTAAAACTTGCTTTGAATGGAAATCGGTACCGAGATGAGAACCCAGTACCTACCAGCCTTAAGGCTGATGACTTAAACACTATGCCACTGAGGTTTGTATTTAGTCAACTAGAACAGATCATCCACAGAATGGCCTCCATGGTGTAGTGGTTAAGCCATCGATCAGACTTAAGGTTGGTAGGTACTGGGTTCGCATCCCAGAGTGAGTTTAACGACTCAATGGGTAGGTGTAAGGCCACTACATCAACTTCTCTATCACTAACCACTAACAAACTAACCCACTAACCCACTGTCCTGTACACAGAGTTCAACTAGCTGAGGTGTGTGCCCAGGACAGCATACTTGAACCGTACTTGGATATATGCACAAAAATAAGTACAAACACACTAACATCATCAATATTAATTTTTTTATTTCCACACACCATCCTTCAATATACTTTGGCTACACTTTGTAATCTAGGTGATATAAAAATATATTATTCTCCATTTGAACATGTTGAAGTGGAGTGCTCTTCCGTTGGTTTGTCTTACAGTAACATGTTTTATGTGTTTAGCATAAACAGTTAAAACTATTTACTTAAGGATTGTCTGATATTTCTTTACGTTCATTGGGGTATGAAAAAAAATAAAATATCCACAAACTGTGTGAATTGGCGAAGCTGTTCTCACATATAAGTTTGCGGATGATGGTTTTTTTTGTTCATACCCAGATGAACGTAAAAGAAAAAAGAGACAATACTTATAATTAAATTTGAATCATACTTGCTAATAATAACACTAAAACGTCATACTTTATTTTGAATTACTTTGATCCATAAACAATAATGCTCAATAAGACAACTATAAAATGACGTCATCAGATATGATGATGTCTGACAATGTAATTTTTACATTCATCGAGAAACGAACAAACTCCCATTGCTACGTCTGGACCAATGGAATGATGTTACATTGTAATGAATGTAACAGAAACAGAAGTAGAATGATCAAAATTGTCCTGGTAAATTATCTGCCCCGGGTTGGGCCCCTGGCCTCTCAGAGGTCGAACTCCGGGGCAGACATGCTCAACCTCTGTGGTATATGAACGTGTCTGCCCCGGGTTGGGCCCCTGGCCTCTCAGAGGTCGAACTCCAGGGCAGACATGCTCAACCTCTGTGGTATATGAACATGTCTGCCCCGGGTTGGGCCCCTGGCCTCTCAGAGGTCGAACTCCGGGGCAGACATGCTCAACCTCTGTGGTATATGAACATGTCTGCCCCGGGTTGGGCCCCTGGCCTCTCAGAGGTCGAACTCCGGGGCAGACATGCTCAACCTCTGTGGTATATGAACGTGTCTGCCCCGGGTTGGGCCCCTGGCCTCTCAGAGGTCGAACTCCGGGGCAGACATGCTCAACCTCTGTGGTATATGAGCATGTTAAAAAGTTACGGAACAGAACTGAAATGCATTTCTGAGACTACTTACCCCTACAGATAATGGGACTGCCATAGTTACTCCACTGCCCGTTGCCGAGGCAGGTCAAGGACGTAGATCCGGTGAGCTGGAACCCAGCGTTACACGTGATGTTACAGACAGCGCCGTTGTTCGACTTGCCGGCAGTACAGTTACTAGGGACAATTGTACCATGGGTAACTTGAGCAAGAGGTGAACAAGGAATGGCTGCAAATTCAAGTTAAATGTTTGTATAGTTTAATAACATCACTGGAGTACAATGATTTATTAATTATCGGTTATTAGATATCAAACATTTGATCATTTTGATATTCAGTCTTAGAGGAAAACCTGCTAAAAAATATCATTAGCAGCAAGGTAAGATACCTTGCTGCTAATAAAAAAAAAAGTTATATTATATAGTGTTATATGCACTTTTCCAAACATTGAAGAATTAATTGATTCCGATATATGGTTTCAGCTAATATTCATTAAGGTAAGGTTCAAGCTAAACTGACAAATCAGGGAGAAGTCACTTCTTCCTCCAAATGATTTAGGAAGAATCAAGTTTCATAAAATAGGTATATTATCATAAATGAACACTACATAATGTAAATACATTTTATTTCATGAAATTAAAATAAAATTTTATCATATTTTCAAAAATTTATTGTATGCATATATAAATTAATATAAATATAAATTCAATTACTTTTTCTCTGCTCTTTAAAATTACTATGACATTTTTGTCACAAATCTGATAAAAATAGTACTACTATATTAATTTAAGAATCTTCTAAAAACTGGTTTTCTCTTTTATGCCAATAATGTGTGACAATGCTGCATACCATTTTTTGTTTACCAAGATTCTTGGTTATGTAAATTATGTGATGATCTTTTTAACTTTTTATTAGATTTCGTTAAAGTATTATTTACTTCTTAAAATTTAACTTTGATCATTTGACAAAGACATGGTTGCAGTCTGTTTTCATGGCGACCATATTAATAAAATGAATTACTGACAATGTAACAATTATTATACCGAAAAATCGAAGTGAATGTCACCCTTATGCAAAAACAAAGTTCAGTGGCATAGGGTGACTATTTTATCTCAATCACCCCCTAGCACGATCCCTAAATATTACATGCACAGCTTCTCAGGAGTATGCTCTACCACCGAATACATCATCCCAGCCGGGGATCATCAAACATGGCTAATCTATGACCGACAGCTCCTCAGGAGTGTACTCTACCCCCCCCCCCCCCCCCGACTACATCATCCCAACCCAGGATCATCAAACATGGCTGATCTATGACTGACAGCTCCTCAAGAGTGTACTCTACCACCGACTACATCATCCCAACCCAGGATCATCAAACATGGCTGATCTATGACTGACAGCTCCTCAAGAGTGTACTCTACCACCGACTACATCATCCCAACCCAGGATCATCAAACATAGCTGATCTATAACTGACAGCTCCTCAAGAGTGTACTCTACCACCGACTACATCATCCCAACCCAGGATCATCAAACAACACAACTACATGACATTTCCGCCTATATAAGATATTTATTACCCATATGGTTAAACATATCTTAGTACATATCAAAGTGATACATCCCACTAGAACGCCAAGTGGGACGTAACACTTCGTAAAGTCATCGATTGGTGCACTACAACCTTACAGGAACATCAACCAAACGAGTTGAGTGATATAAATTAAGATTGATTATGGGTAATAAATAGGATATTAAAATCGCTACCATTTCGTATCATGTTTATATCCCTCATAAAATAATTTTCATTGTCACTCGCTAAAGCTTGTGATAAATGAAAATTATTTCACTCGGGACATAAACATGATATGAAATGGAAGCTTGTTTAATATCCTGTAAATATTTTACATACAAACACTGCACTGTACGCCATTTGGCTGTAGTGAAAGACCATCTGGACAAGCACACTGGAAACCGTCATCGGGCGTCTGCAGACAAATGTGACTACAGCCTCCCCTCCCACCACTGCACGAGTTACTCCCTGAATACAGAAACAGTAATCTTAATGTTAGACAGTTACAACATCCTTGAACATAGAAATACATGTATTAATATCAATATTATATACTAGTAATTCCAACAGCCCTGAACATAGAAAATATTAATCTTAATGTTATTGAACATAGAATATTAACCCTTATTCTGCCGCATTCTTTTTGCAAAATTTAAAGATAAGACAAAAATGTCAAATTGTTTTTAGAAACGATTTTTAAATGAAAACAATGCTAAGTGATGTCATAGTGATGATGCTTGATGTGTATAAACGTCAACGGCAGGATACGGGTTAATCATAATGTTATATTACTCCAACATCATTGAAAAGAGAAATATTAATCTGGATTTTAATCACTAGGGTCAATGCCTTTAATATTATACAATTCGAAAAAGAGCTGGACATAAGATTAATCTTAATAATATACAACTAAATGGCATATTACCTGTTTGTCCATAGCCATTTTTGTGAAAGTGGATATCATTCACGCGTCCAAAAGCCACAGGTCCGATGGGAGTGTTGCCAGAGCCGTCAGTATTTACCTTCATTAGAGTCCTAAAGATAAGTGTACACTTTGGTTACTCAAATTACAGTACATTTCTACTAAATAGATAAACCTGTTTTAAAAGGCCTCTAAAGGAAATTCCCAAATGAAGCCTTTAAAGACAGGTCCCTGCTTAAAACAGGTCAAATACCGGTAGTATTCAATTAGATTATTTGGGAAAGTACATGAATAATAAACCGACCTTTAAAAATAGTTGGCTGCTTAATACAGGTCAAATTGTATAAAAGTTGGACGAATAAATAAAGTTTGTTTGTTTTGTTTAATGACACCACTAGAGCACATTGATTAATTGATCATCGGCTATTGGATGTCAAACATTTAGTAATTCTGACACGCAGTCATCAGGGAAATCCCGCTGCATTTTTCCTAATGCAGCAAGGGATTTTTTATCTGCACTTTCCTACAGACAGCCTTTGATCAGTTGTGGTGAGAAAAACCCCAAACGAGGTGGTTCGATCCTGTGATGCAAGCAACTGAGCTAAATCCAGCCCCCCAGTTGAAATAGTATTAAATGAGATTATTTGGGAGAGTAATAAACTGATCTTTAAAGAGACATGTAGTTGACTGCTGAATTAAAAGTCAAACTGTATAAGTAATAAGATACTTGGCTTATTGGTTTCTAGCTAAATATGCCTAACAAATACTAGACTATAACTTTACAAATTTCTACTTAACTGTTATTGAATTATTGAAATCTTGTAACTGTATAAAACATCCTGGGTTATGTTGACCACCAGGGCCCAGTTGTTTCAAACATGGTTAAATTAACCCTGAGTTAGTCTAATCTCTTTCTTTTAATTATTATTGCACAAATATAAAATACTTTACAGGTTTTCTGCCAGAAAATAATTTGAGGGTATATAATAAAAACAAAACAGATCATAAGTGCCCCTTATGAATTTAAAATCTTTTAAAATTGGACACTACATTCCATGTACTTTGACGAATTTAAAGAGCAGTTCTCTTACTCCATTTTTTTTTTTAATTATAAAAATGTATCAATAATTTCCAAGATTTTAGGGTATGTAATTTTACCCTCTGGCAGAAACCCTGCTCTAGATTTGATTATGTATGGATTCCTACGATTGTTCCAAATCAAGTCTCAACATAGGTTTTCAATTATTACTTGTACTGACTCGGTCCTTGGTTTTCAAAAATATTTCTATTAACCACTGGTTAAGTTAACAAACATTCTGATACTCATGGTTGGATTTAGGATTTTCTCTCTATAATTTTTATTTTATTTTTGAAAATGTTATTACGATTTCTGCCAGTCAGTGTAGTACACAATGTTGTTGTAGCGAACAATGCCAAAGAAGTGACTGTTTCTGCTCTGTACCAATACACGTCTTTGAGATCCATCATTATTGGCAACCTCAATTTTGTTAGTCTTTCCATCACACCAGTATATCTTCTCATCTGAATGCAAAGAGAGTTATGTAGACAGCAGTACACAATCCAGTCAGCTATTGCAATAATCCACTGAAATACAACTATAATTTATTCAAAGATAACAAGAATCCATTCAAATATAACAACAATCTATTCAAATATAACAACAATCCATTCCAATATGTACATGATTCATTCACATAAAACCATAATCTATTCAAATATATACACAATCCATTTAAATATAATTAAATTTTCATTGTATTCATTACAAGTTAACGTCATCTGATTGTTCCTGCCACAGCAATGTGAGTTTGTTCATTTCTCAATAAATATAAAAATAACATTGTCAGGGAAAATCATATCAGATGACATTACTTTATTTTGATAGTTTGTCTTATTGAGAATTATTGTTTAAGAACCAAAAAAATTATTCAAAATAAAATATGAACTTTTAGTTTTATTATTAATAAGTATGTTTCAGATTTAATTATAAGGATTGTCTGTTACTTCTTTTATGTCCATCCGGGATATAAGCAAAAAAAATCATCCTCAAACTTATGTGGGAACGGCTTCACCAGGTTTAGACAGTTTGCCGGTGATTTGTTTTGTTCATACCTCGAGGATGATAAAAGAAACAAAAGACAATCCTTAAATGTACACAATCCATTCACATACAACCAAAATCCATTTAAATATTATACACAATCCATTCACATACAACCAAAATCCATTTAAATATTATACACAATCCATTCACATACAACCAAAATCCATTTAAATATTATACACAATCCATTCAAATTGAAAAATTCATTCAATTATAGACATAATCCATTCTAATATGTAAAATAATATATTTAAATTTATTACAATCCATTCAGTGTGTATAAATAAGCAATTCAAATATCTATGTTCCATTCAAAAACATATATAAATCCATTCACATATATACACAGTTCATTCAACGATATATACAAAATCCACTCAAAAACAAACTCGACCAATTGAAATTGGTACGCAATAATTTTCAAACATAGTTTACATAATTCATTCAAACACATAGACTACATAATCAAATAAGTATATAATCCATTCAAATGTTACAGTCTATATAAATAGTTATAATGTATACACACATTATCAAGGCAATTCCATTACTTTTTGTTGTTTTCTAATATATGCATATCTTTCAGTCTTCCTTGGAAGTGAGATAGATAGCACCGTAAACACTGTCTGTGAATAAAAAATGATTTTAAAACAAATTCCAACATACTTTCTATATCCAGAGTCAAACCATTTGGCCAGCCAAGACCTGTTGTAATAAGTGCTCGCTGGTTGGTGCCATCATAGAAAGCTCTTGAGATTTTCGGATTGTGACCCCAGTCTGTCCAATAGATGATTCTAGAAGAAAAAAAATTATCAGTAACATAATGGACAAAAATAGTCACACTAAACTAAATATGTTAATGTTTAATTGGCTCAAATTCATCTAAAATGGCTGCCCATAATCTCAGTTATCACTCCACTCATTTATCTTCACACCGACGTCTGGTACTGTAGGTTAAATTTACCCCTTAGTCTGGGTAATATCAAGAAGGAAGAAGGAAGGAAATGTTTTATTTAATGACGCACTCAATACATTTTATTTACAGTTATATGGCATCAAACATATGGTCAAGGACCACACAGATACTGAGAGAGGAAACCCGCTGTCGCTACTTCATGGGCTACTCTTTTCGATTAGCAGCAAGGGATTTTTTACATGCACCATCCCACAGACAGGATAGTACATACCACAGCCTTTGTTACACCAGTTGTGGAGCACTGGCTGGAACGAGAAATAGCCTAATGGTTCCACCGATGGGGATCGATCCTAGACTGACCGCACATCAAGCAAACGCTTTACCACTGAGCTACGTCCCACCCCCGGGTAATACCAAGATGCCGGACAGTAAAGCTGGAGCATTTCAGACAGGTTCATACCAAAACAGAAATACCACCAGCCAGCATACAGCTAGAATTCCATATGTACAGACGTGGCAAGCTTAGGCTGTTCACTTACATAGCATGCTTATGTGATATGTGTTTTGTCAGGTTCAATATAATGTTCTTTTTAAATTTGGCTATACAGTGACATAAATATGCCAACATGTAAATTGTATGACTATCTGGCAGGTATTTCATTTCATTTCAACTTGTTTTCGTGCTTATATCCAATTAAGGTTCAAGCACGCTGTCCTGAGCACACATGTCAGCTACCTGAGCTGTCTGTCCAGGACAGTGGGTTAGTTGTTAGTTGGTTAGTGGTTAGTGAGAGAGAAGAGGGTGTAGTGGCCTTACACCTACCCATTGAGCTCTTAAGAACTCGCTCTGGGTGGGAGCCAGGACAGGACTGTGAACCCTGTACCTACCAGCCTGTAGACCGATGGCTTAACCATGACACCACCGAGGAATTGCTACATTAGACTTGTTGTACACGCATCAGGACATATGGAATCATACATATCTGTTTCAACTACTAATATTTCAATTTGTTTCCACATAAATTTGCCATGATTATGAAAATCCTGTCTTGAGTATATGATGTAAGTAAAAAGTCTTTGTCCCAGTGATAAATAATTGCGATGTATTTTTATCTACTGAAAAGAAAAGAAAAGGAGACAAAAGCTTACCCGTCATTAAAATCAGTAACAATAGCTCTAGGTTCATCCAGTCCATGATCGATGATGATCTTGTGGGCAAATCCGTCGATAGACATCACAGCTATGATGTCATTACCTGTGTCTGTGTAGAATATCAGACGAGATACGGAATCAATGGCAATACCATCAGGAACTGCACCTAGAAGTAGTCATTGTGAAACTAGCACTGAGAGGGTGTGGTAGCCATGGAAACTGACTCATGACCTAGATTGTAACATTGGTCCCAGGCTTTTAAAAAAAGGGTCTCCTGGTTTTAAAAAAAGGTCCATCAATCCCAAATCAAAATGACTTTGGACAAATATCTGGAAAACGTTGCAGGGTTTCAAAAGTAGAATTTTTTTTTTTATCAAAGACTGGCATAGCTAGGATTTTATATTGGGGAAGGGAGGCACCCCAGGAATCTCCCACCTTAGTCCTGATAGAAACTGTATGACAGCCAGTATATATAAAGTGAAGGGGTGAAAAAGATGTAAGCAAGAAGACCATGGACCTCAAGCATGGCTCCAGCCTGGCCAAGCCAACGTCATGAAAAAACATAATTGGAACAGTTTTCAGGTAGCACTAACATATATGGTTAGCTTTAAAAACAAACAACCATGAGCAGGAACTATTTTTGGTGGCACTGAAATTGAACATTTCAGAAATTTTTGAAAGTTTTCTATCCTGGAGGATCCTGTTTCTCATCTGCATTGCTATCCACAGGGCCCCATTCACCAGACATAAAATAATAATAATGATTTCTACCCTCTCCCTCCTCCCTCACCCTGACCCCATGGTCAGCTGTCCATTGTTAATTCTAGCCTGTTGGCCAATCCCCAGATCGCTACTGTTGTTGAACAGGAATTAATAGTGTTTAAATCAATTTTCGAACAGCCCTAAGAATAATAAGTACAATACCTGAACTGAGTTGTCTGACAGTCTTCTCATCAGTTCCGGACAGTGACGCGCTGCGAATGCGTCTTAGGCCGACATCCGTCCAGTAAATTCTGGCGTCGACCGGATCGTAGTCAATAGCAATGGGATTGTCGTGATTGGTTAGAGGCACCTGCACGTAACTGAACGTGGAGACATCCATTCGGTAAATTTGTTTTTTCCTCGTGTCCGTAAACAGCAAGAAGTTGTTTGGTGTAGTTGCTAAAATTAAAATTAAAAAGAACAAAAAACCCCATTATTTTAAGATATTAATTTCTGAAGGATTTGATCCATGACAACTTCTTATTCAAATCAAGTTTATGGTTCTCGAGGAATAATTTTACTGAAGCTCATGAGTAATAGAAATTATTTTATTTGGGACAAAAACTTGATATGCATAATACAGTGAAACCTCTCAAAACCGGACCCTCGGTAAACCGGAATTCCCTCAAAACAATCTCTGTAAACCGGATACCTCTTAAAAGCAGATGTTTTACTTGGTCCTGAGGGTGTCCGGTTTAGAGGAGTTTCACTGTATATATACATTTTTCCTCCCTCAGACAGCAAGCTTAGAGAAGACTTAAGGTCCCAATTACTGCAAAACAAAAATAGTCTATGACAAGTAATTGTTGAAGAAGGGGAAATCCCAACAGGAGAGTAACGAGAGAGTAACAGTTGTGTCGCGAGTGTTGGGATATCCCCCGTCTTCAAGAGACACAATTATTTTATTATTTTTCTTGTATATCTAGCTACATATTGTTGCTAGAATAAGAAACATAGGTTAAAGTTAAAGTTTGTTTTGTTTAACAACACCACTAGAGCACATTGATTTATTAATCATCAGCTATTGGATGCCAAACATTTGGTGATTTTGACAGGAAACCCACTATATTTTTCCATTAGTAGCAAGGGAACTTTTATATGCACCATTCAACAGACAGGATAGCATATACCACAGCCTTTGATATAAACACTGACTAGAATGAGAAATAGCTCAATGCATGGGCCCACCAATGGGGATTGATCCTAGATTGACTGTGCATCAGGTGAGTAGTTTACCATTGGGCTACATCCCACCACTTTAAGTAACATAATTAAGTGACATAACTGAAAACATTGAAGACCGTAACACATCACTTTAATTGCTGGGTTTTTTTATATCATTTGTGGCCACTAGCTTCGTGCATTTATATTTAACAATGTTTAGCTATATATCACTCAACTGTGGAAAATAAATGTCATTATCTATCCAATATCTAGTGACACTGTATTTCATTTATACTGAGTGATAAACTGTGACATAAACTTATAGTGACATAGTTTTGGCTTAATAAAATGAATGTATTTCTCTGGTCTACAAGAAATATAATTTCTGTCGGTTGATCGAAAAGAATTGGACGGAAATTATTTTCCTTTGATTTGGGAATAGCTCCTATAGGTGGCATTTTAGTAAAGTTAGTGCTGCACATGCAGTTTGTAGCATGTGTCATTCAGGTTAGAAGAATGACAGGGCAAGTAGTGTTTTTGTTATTTTATATAAAGTATGTTGAAATATTACTTATAGTGATTGTGTTATGATGTATACTTAGTCAGTCAGGCCTAGTGCCTTCTCAATAAATGAGTTGATATTTATCGGTGTGTATGTTTTCTATGGGAGGGCTCCAGGGGCATAGCGTGATCTGGACCTGGGGGTGGGGGGTCCAATGTGAACCAAATGGACCCTTTTACTATTTTGTTTTTGCACCACCAGAAACTCCATATGTATAAACCTGTATGTTTTAGTTCTGAAAGCAGACCATTTACCCACCGACCCCCCCAGCCTACGCCCCTGGGCTCTGTAGCTAAGGGAAACAAGCTTCCTCTAAAGAAATGATTGATCATACTTGAGGGGCACATAACTCCTGCATCTTCATTGTGTCCACAGTTGGTTACCCCCCACACGTTGCTAGGACAATTAGCGATGTTGGTCTCCGACCCACGACAGTGAACATCATCCAGCCAGATCTTTCCCGTGCCTTGACCGAATGACGCTTGTGTGGTAGCAGTGGCACCAGTCCTAGAAAAACAAGGTTTTGTCTTAACAACTGCCAAATGAAGTTTTATTTTAGTAATTGCACAAATCCTAGAAAATCAATGTTTTGAATTAGCAACTGCCTGAAGAATTTTATTTTAGTAACTGCACCAATCCTAGAAAAACAAGGTTCTGTATTAACACTTACTTACTTACTTACTTATTTACTTACTTACTTATAAGTATTTGATGTGCCTATATCCAATAAAGGTTCAAGCACACTGTCCTGGGGACAGAGTCCAGCAGCCTGGACTGCCTCTCCAGGACAGAATGTCTTAGCAACTGCTAAAGGAGTTTTATTTTAGGAACTGCACCAGTTCTAAAACAAAATGTTTTGTCTTAGTAACTGCCAAAAGAAATTTTATTTTAATAACTGTAATACAGTGAAACCCCTCTAAACAGGGCACCCTTAGACCAAAATTAATGTCCAGTTTAGGAGGTATCTGGTTTAAAGAAGTTAAGATGTGTTCTGATTTTTAAAAAAGGGACTCTGCAAAACATCCGGTTTTGAGGAAATTCTGGTTTTGAGAGGTTTCACTGTAGTAACTACCAAAAGATGTTCTATTTTAGCAACTGCACCAGTTCTAGAAAAAAAAAGTGTTTTGTAATACAGTGGACTCTGACTAAACCAGATTCACTTGGGACTGATAAAATATGCCAGTTTAGACAGAGTGCCGGTGTAGACAGAGTTCATCCAGAGTTATGGTTCTTGTGATATCATGATCAGAAAATACCAATGTAAATAAAACGCCATTTTAACCAAGCGTGAAAGCAAGGCTAAGCAATGCTTGTTTTAGTGATTGGTCTAAACCTGAACGATATTTGTGTTTCTAAGAAACCAATTAAAATCAACTTGAGTTAAAGTTTATTTTGTTTATTGACACCACTAGAGGACATTGATTTATTAATCATCAGCTATTGGATGTCAAACATTTGGTAATTTTGTCAGTGAGAAGCGTACCCTTTTTTCGTTTTTTTGTCACTCCGACATTATATCTTCAGTAAGACAATGCAAAACGGAAGAGTCATTCGTATTTATGCAGGTACTAGTTTTGACAAAAAAATAGATAGGTATGATAAAATGCAGGTATGAACACATACAAATAATAATCTGAGTTATCTTGCTACCTACACCCACTACTACAGGTGTGGTTCATTGTTTACTAAGCTTTCGAAGAGGCACAATTATTTTGTCACATTTTCTTTGTGTCCTAATTACTGTCGTCATTGTTTAAAAGGTGACAACTGGCAGACAGTTGAGGTAAGATTGTGTGCCGGTGTAGACAGAGTTAATTACTACAGAAATCATTCTTTTGTTCTTGAATTTGCATCCGAAATCTAGAATAGACAGAATCCGATGTAGGCAGAGTTTTATTCCTAATAAATTAACAGTAGCTAGACTTTAAAACTGTGTCGGTTTACACAGAATGCCGGTTTAGACAGATGCTGGTTTGGACAGAGTCCACTGTAGTAGATGTCAAAAGAAGTTATAATTTACTAACTTTCCAACAAAAAGTTTTAGCTAAACAATTATACCAGTCCAAAAGCAAAAATCTGTATCCTACAAAAAACGTTTCTCTTAGCAATTGTGAAAAAAAGATATTTATTTTAGCAAATGTTTTATTTTAGTAACTGCACCAGTCTTAGAGATACAATTTGAACTGAGCAACTGTTACAGTCCTAATAAGAGAAAAAAACAGTCTTAGAAATACAAATTTGTGGTAAAGTGTTCATTTGATGTGTGGTCTGTCTGGAATCGATCCCCATCGGTGGACCCATTAGGCTATTTCTCATTCCAGTCAGTGCACCACGACTTGTATATCATATAAAAGATCCCTTGCTACTAATGGAAATATGTAGCAGGTTTCCCCTCTAAGACTATATGTCAAAATTACCAAATGGTTGAAATCCAATACCTGATGATTGATAAATCATTGTGCTCTAGTGGTATTGTTAAAAAAAAGCAAACAAACTTGACCAATAAAACTGATTATTTTGTAGAAGGCACATTTCCCCATTTTAACAAGAGCAAGTTTTTTCAAATGAAAGTCTGCTTCACCTGGAGTATCCCAGCATGCCGCAGATGACGCTGGCATCAGTGTTGTTCCAGCTGTCATCACAAACCGTCCCCCACACGTGATTGGCGTAAACCTCAACTCTGCCTTCGTATGCTGTCAAACCCTGAGAAAGTCTAACAAACACTTGAGCGGGGTTCATTGTCGGTGCAGGAACAGGTGTTGTCCTTGGAGGACCTGGTGTAGTCCCTGTAAGAAATTAAAATTGTTGCTCTCAGCAGGGCTTCTAGATTATGGTAGCCCCACTCCCATGGCTAGTGATATTCAATGTTGGGATAGTAAATAACTACTATTGCCATGCCCGATGGCTAGTGAAAAAAAGTCAAATGTTGCAGTTAAGTCTATTTTGTAAAATATGAATATACTACCTCCATCCCACTCCCTATGTTAGTGTTTTTAAGCTCTATCTCCCTCTTTAGGTGACATATCTGATTATTACTATTATTTAGTAAAATTGTTTTAACTTAAAGTAAAGTAGGGCTAGTGAATTTTCAATCATGGCTAGTAAATTTTTAAAATCACTGATCCCATGGCTAGTTGATTTTATAAAAATTCTAGAACCCTGTTCTCAGTCTTCTAGTTAGGGGTTGCATCATACCAAATCAGAAATGTTAATGTCAAGGTGTATCATCAAACATTAACAGGGGAAAAGAACGCAAAGGAATATAGTTAAGCAAAGTTTAAACTATTATTCATTTAATGAGACTTTGGCACATTTTAAACTACAGCTATCTGGTCATTTCAACTCTTGGCCAAAACAAAACACCCAGAGCTAGAGATCAAGAGAGGGAACATTTTGTTGAATATCACTATGAAAGTTTAACGATTGAGAGAGAGAGAGAGAGAGAGAGAGAGAGAGAGAGAGAGAGAGAGAGAGAGAGAGAGAGAGAGAGAGAGAGAGGGGGGGGCAGGCAGGCAGGCAGGAGAGAGAGAGAGAGAGAGAGAGAGAGAGAGAGAGAGAGAGAGAGAGAGAGAGAGAGAGAGAGAGAGAGAGAGAGAGAGAGAGAGAGAGAGAGAGAGGGGCAAAGGGATCAAGGTTGGAAAGAAAAGAGAGACAAACAGAGAGTTACGAACTGAAAAACAGAGAGAGATATAATATTTAATTATGACCTTCTGTGCAGTTCATACACATTCACACATGGGCTACTTACTGTCAGTGCAAATAACACCCACATCTTCAGGGTGGAAACAGTTGGTGTGTCCCCAGGTATTGTGCTGACATTGTATGATGGAGGCCTCAGTCCCGCGACACGAAACATCGTCCAGCCAGATCCGACCACTTCCTTGACCATACCTTGCTCGAGGAACTGCTACTGCGGCAGCACTTAATAAAAGTTTTAAAGTGAGGGAAATTAAAATTCATGATCTTAAAAAAAAAGAAGATAAAAGTTGTTATTTTATTAATAAAAAAAATAAAATAATAATACTAAGACCAATAAACAGGCGTGTTATTTTGTGTCATTTGTAAGCTTGGGTCACATATTTTAATATGTTTTGAATAAAATTTATAGCTTTTTTCAAAGATTTCCATTAGAGTTTTTAGAATTCAAAAGATTTTTTTTTAAATGTGCTAAATGTTAGGAATTTCTGAAATGAAGCTCAGAATATACTTACTATGGACGGCCAAGCATTTTACACACCACTTTTGCAGCATTGTTGTCAAAAATGTCATCACAGACTGTGCCCCAGGTATTGTTGTAGTAAACCTCAACACGCCCAGCATTAGGAGTTTGAGAATGCACCAGTCTCACTTGGACATTAGCTAAAGGGAAAAAACAACTGAACCCTCAATGTCTGCAGTAAACAAAACCAGAATTAGTTATTGTCAACTAAAGTAAACAAAAACACACACACAAATCAATAGCGTTAACCTCACTTGTATAAATTTTGGCAATTAAACTGAAAAGGGTCGAATTAAAGTTTCATAATTCACTAATTTTTGTTTTGAAATGAAAAGATTATATACACCTAACAACATATCCATAAAAAATACAAACAAATAATTTCATTTACTACCAGAAAAATGTTAATTCTAATTGGGAAATCTTTAGAGCATGATGGATGCATTAACAGCATGGTTTTGAATTTATCACATCCACAGAATAAGGTCATGACATACCACAAAAGGCTTACTTGCTTAAACTGATGGTACAAAATTTGCATTGTAGAATAAAAAAACCAATAGGTTAATGATATAAGAGATTGACTTCATTCTATTCAAGACTTGCAAAGTTTCCCATTCTTACATTTACCGGTTAAAGCTGATATTCTACATTATTATTGTGTTATTTTCTCTATGTTTAGTTCACCTGTTTGACAGCGAACCCCAGCATCTTCGTTGTGGTGACAATTGGTCTGACGGAGAGGCTTGCCCGAGCATTGCAAGATGGATTCTTCAGTCCCGGTACAAGCCAGATCATCAAGGTAGATCGGCCCAGAACCTTGGCCAAAACCAGCCCTCGACACAGCCTGGGCTCCAGTTCTACAGTGAAGACAATTTTATTTTAACATCATCATAGCATATTTAATGTCCAAAACCAGCCCTCGACACAGCCTGGGCTCCAGTTCTACAGTAAAGACAATTTTATTTTAACATCATCATAGCATATTTAATGTCCAAAACCAGCCCTCAACACAGCCTGGGCTCCAGTTCTACAGGAAAGACAATTTTATTTTAACATCATCATAGCATATTTAATGTCCAAAACCAGCCCTGGACACAGCCTGGGCTCCAGTTCTACAGTGAAGACAATTTTATTTTAACATCATCATAGCATATTTAATGTCCAAAACCAGCCCTCGACACAGCCTGGGCTCCAGTTCTACAGGAAAGACAATTTTATTTTAACATCATCATAGCATATTTAATGTCCAAAACCAGCCCTGGACACAGCCTGGGCTCCAGTTCTACAGTAAAGACAATTTTATTTTAACATCATCATAGCATATTTAATGTCCAAAACCAGCCTTCGACACAACCTGGGCTCCAGTTTTACAGGGAAGTCAATAATATTTGAACATCATCTTAGCATATTTGATGTCCAAAACCAGCCCTTGACACAGCCTGGGCTCCAGTTCTACAGGGAAGACAATTTTATTTTAACATCATCATAGCATATTTAATGTCCAAAACCAGCCCTCGACACAGCCTGGGCTCCAGTTCTACAGTGAAGACAATTTTATTTTAACATCATCATAGCATATTTAATGTCCAAAACTAGCCCTCGACACAGCCTGGGCTCCAGTTCTACAGGGAAGACAATTTTATTTTAACAACATCATAGCATATTTAATGTCCAAAACTAGCCCTCGACACAGCCTGGGCTCCAGTTCTACAGTGAAGACAATTTTATTTTAACAACATCATAGCATATTTAATGTCCAAAACCAGCCCTCGACACAGCCTGGGCTCCAGTTCTACAGTCAAGACAATTTTATTTTAACATCATCATAGCATATTTAACTAGCCCTCGACACAGCCTGGACTCCAGTTCTACAGTGAAGACAATTTTATTTTAACATCATCATAGCATATTTAATGTCCAAAACTAGCCCTCGACACAGCCTGGGCTCCAGTTCTACAGTGAAGACAATTTTATTTTAACAACATCATAGCATATTTAATGTCCAAAACCAGCCCTCGACACAGCCTGGGCTCCAGTTCTACAGTGAAGACAATTTTATTTTAACATCATCATAGCATATTTAACTAGCCCTCGACACAGCCTGGACTCCAGTTCTACAGTGAAGACAATTTTATTTTAACATCATCATAGCATATTTAATGTCCGAAACCAGCCCTGGACACAGCCTGGGCTCCAGTTCTACAGTAAAGACAATTTTATTTTAACATCATCATAGCATATTTAATGTCCAAAACCAGCCCTCGACACAGCCTGGGCTCCAGTTCTACAGGAAAGACAATTTTATTTTAACATCATCATAGCATATTTAATGTCCAAAACCAGCCCTCGACACAGCCTGGGCTCCAGTTCTACAGGTAAGACAATTTTATTTTAACATCATCATAGCATATTTAATGTCCAAAACCAGCCTTCGACACAGCCTGGGCTCCAGTTTTACAGGGAAGTCAATAATATTTGAACATCATCTTAGCATATTTGATGTCCAAAACCAGCCCTTGACACAGCCTGGGCTCCAGTTCTACAGGGAAGACAATTTTATTTTAACATCATCATAGCATATTTAATGTCCAAAACCAGCCCTCGACACAGCCTGGGCTCCAGTTCTACAGTGAAGACAATTTTATTTTAACATCATCATAGCATATTTAATGTCCAAAACTAGCCCTCGACACAGCCTGGGCTCCAGTTCTACAGGGAAGACAATTTTATTTTAACAACATCATAGCATATTTAATGTCCAAAACTAGCCCTCAACACAGCCTGGGCTCCAGTTCTACAGTGAAGACAATTTTATTTTAACAACATCATAGCATATTTAATGTCCAAAACCAGCCCTCGACACAGCCTGGGCTCCAGTTCTACAGTGAAGACAATTTTATTTTAACATCAACATAGCATATTTAATGTCCAAAACCAGCCCTGGACACAGCCTGGGCTCCAGTTCTACAGTTAAGACAATTTTATTTTAACATCATCATAGCATATTTAACTAGCCCTCGACACAGCCTGGACTCCAGTTCTACAGTGAAGACAATTTTATTTTAACATCATCATAGCATATTTAATGTCCAAAACCAGCCCTCGACACAGCCTGGGCTCCAGTTCTACAGGGAAGACAATTTTATTTTAACAACATCATAGCATATTTAATGTCCAAAACTAGCCCTCAACACAGCCTGGGCTCCAGTTCTACAGTGAAGACAATTTTATTTTAACAACATCATAGCATATTTAATGTCCAAAACCAGCCCTGGACACAGCCTGGGCTCCAGTTCTACAGTTAAGACAATTTTATTTTAACATCATCATAGCATATTTAATGTCCAAAACCAGCCCTCGACACAGCCTGGACTCCAGTTCTACAGGAAAGACAATTTTATTTTAACATCATCATAGCATATTTAATGTCCAAAACCAGCCCTCGACACAGCCTGGGCTCCAGTTCTACAGGTAAGACAATTTTATTTTAACATCATCATAGCATATTTAATGTCCAAAACCAGCCTTCGACACAGCCTGGGCTCCAGTTTTACAGGGAAGTCAATAATATTTTAACATCATCATAGCATATTTGATGTCCAAAACCAGCCCTTGACACAGCCTGGGCTCCAGTTCTACAGGGAAGACAATTTTATTTTAACATCATCATAGCATATTTAATGTCCAAAACCAGCCCTCGACACAGCCTGGGCTCCAGTTCTACAGTGAAGACAATTTTATTTTAACATCATCATAGCATATTTAATGTCCAAAACTAGCCCTCGACACAGCCTGGGCTCCAGTTCTACAGTGAAGACAATTTTATTTTAACAACATCATAGCATATTTAATGTCCAAAACTAGCCCTCGACACAGCCTGGGCTCCAGTTCTACAGTGAAGACAATTTTATTTTAACAACATCATAGCATATTTAATGTCCAAAACCAGCCCTCGACACAGCCTGGGCTCCAGTTCTACAGTGAAGACAATTTTATTTTAACATCATCATAGCATTTATTTAACCAGCCCTCGACACAGCCTGGACTCCAGTTCTACAGTGAAGACAATTTTATTTTAACATCATCATAGCATATTTAATGTCCAAAACTAGCCCTCGACACAGCCTGGGCTCCAGTTCTACAGTGAAGACAATTTTATTTTAACATCATCATAGCATATAATTCCAAAAACTAGCCCTCGACACAGCCTGGACTCCAGTTCTACAGTGAAGACAATTTTATTTTAACATCATCATAGCATATTTAATGTCCAAAACTAGCCCTCGACACAGCCTGGGCTCCAGTTCTACAGGGAAGACAATTTTATTTTAACAACATCATAGCATATTTAATGTCCAAAACTAGCCCTCAACACAGCCTGGGCTCCAGTTCTACAGTGAAGACAATTTTATTTTAACAACATCATAGCATATTTAATGTCCAAAACCAGCCCTCGACACAGCCTGGGCTCCAGTTCTACAGTGAAGACAATTTTATTTTAACATCAACATAGCATATTTAATGTCCAAAACCAGCCCTGGACACAGCCTGGGCTCCAGTTCTACAGTTAAGACAATTTTATTTTAACATCATCATAGCATATTTAACTAGCCCTCGACACAGCCTGGACTCCAGTTCTACAGTGAAGACAATTTTATTTTAACATCATCATAGCATATTTAATGTCCAAAACCAGCCCTCGACACAGCCTGGGCTCCAGTTCTACAGTGGAGACAATTTTATTTTAACATCATCATAGCATATTTAATGTCCAAAACTAGCCCTCGACACAGCCTGGGCTCCAGTTCTACAGGGAAGACAATTTTATTTTAACAACATCATAGCATATTTAATGTCCAAAACTAGCCCTCAACACAGCCTGGGCTCCAGTTCTACAGTGAAGACAATTTTATTTTAACAACATCATAGCATATTTAATGTCCAAAACCAGCCCTGGACACAGCCTGGGCTCCAGTTCTACAGTTAAGACAATTTTATTTTAACATCATCATAGCATATTTAATGTCCAAAACCAGCCCTCGACACAGCCTGGACTCCAGTTCTACAGGAAAGACAATTTTATTTTAACATCATCATAGCATATTTAATGTCCAAAACCAGCCCTCGACACAGCCTGGGCTCCAGTTCTACAGGTAAGACAATTTTATTTTAACATCATCATAGCATATTTAATGTCCAAAACCAGCCTTCGACACAGCCTGGGCTCCAGTTTTACAGGGAAGTCAATAATATTTGAACATCATCTTAGCATATTTGATGTCCAAAACCAGCCCTTGACACAGCCTGGGCTCCAGTTCTACAGGGAAGACAATTTTATTTTAACATCATCATAGCATATTTAATGTCCAAAACCAGCCCTCGACACAGCCTGGGCTCCAGTTCTACAGTGAAGACAATTTTATTTTAACATCATCATAGCATATTTAATGTCCAAAACTAGCCCTCGACACAGCCTGGGCTCCAGTTCTACAGGGAAGACAATTTTATTTTAACAACATCATAGCATATTTAATGTCCAAAACTAGCCCTCGACACAGCCTGGGCTCCAGTTCTACAGTGAAGACAATTTTATTTTAACATCATCATAGCATATTTAATGTCCAAAACTAGCCCTCGACACAGCCTGGGCTCCAGTTCTACAGGGAAGACAATTTTATTTTAACAACATCATAGCATATTTAATGTCCAAAACTAGCCCTCGACACAGCCTGCCTGGGCTCCAGTTCTACAGTGAAGACAATTTTATTTTAACATCATCATAGCATATTTAATGTCCAAAACCAGCCCTCGACACAGCCTGGGCTCCAGTTCTACAGTGAAGACAATTTTATTTTAACATCATCATAGCATATTTAACTAGCCCTCGACACAGCCTGGACTCCAGTTCTACAGTGAAGACAATTTTATTTTAACATCATCATAGCATATTTAATGTCCAAAACTAGCCCTCGACACAGCCTGGGCTCCAGTTCTACAGTGAAGACAATTTTATTTTAACATCATCATAGCATATTTAACTAGCCCTCGACACAGCCTGGACTCCAGTTCTACAGTGAAGACAATTTTATTTTAACATCATCATAGCATATTTAATGTCCAAAACTAGCCCTCGACACAGCCTGGGCTCCAGTTCTACAGTGAAGACAATTTTATTTTAACATCATCATAGCATATTTAACTAGCCCTCGACACAGCCTGGACTCCAGTTCTACAGTGAAGACAATTTTATTTTAACATCATCATAGCATATTTAATGTCCAAAACCAGCCCTCGACACAGCCTGGGCTCCAGTTCTACAGTGAAGACAATTTTATTTTAACATCATCATAGCATATTTTGTCCAAAACTAGCCCTCGACACAGCCTGGGCTCCAGTTCTACAGTGAAGACAATTTTATTTTAACATCATCATAGCATATTTAATGTCCAAAACCAGCCCTCGACACAGCCTGGGCTCCAGTTCTACAGTGAAGACAATTTTATTTTAACATCATCATAGCATATTTAATGTCCAAAACCAGCCCTGGACAAACAGTTAAGACAATTTTATTTTAACCTCGACACAGCCTGGGCTCCAGTTCTACAGGTAAGACAATTTTATTTTAACATCATCATAGCATATTTAATGTCCAAAACCAGCCTTCGACACAGCCTGGGCTCCAGTTCTACAGGGAAGTCAATAATATTTGAACATCATCTTAGCATATTTGATGTCCAAAACCAGCCCTCGACACAGCCTGGGCTCCAGTTCTACAGGGAAGACAATTTTATTTTAACATCATCATAGCATATTTAATGTCCAAAACCAGCCCTCGACACAGCCTGGGCTCCAGTTCTACAGTGAAGACAATTTTATTTTAACATCATCATAGCATATTTAATGTCCAAAACTAGCCCTCGACACAGCCTGGGCTCCAGTTCTACAGGGAAGACAATTTTATTTTAACAACATCATAGCATATTTAATGTCCAAAACTAGCCCTCGACACAGCCTGGGCTCCAGTTCTACAGTGAAGACAATTTTATTTTAACAACATCATAGCATATTTAATGTCCAAAACCAGCCCTCGACACAGCCTGGGCTCCAGTTCTACAGTGAAGACAATTTTATTTTAACATCATCATAGCATATTTAACTAGCCCTCGACACAGCCTGGACTCCAGTTCTACAGTGAAGACAATTTTATTTTAACATCATCATAGCATATTTAATGTCCAAAACTAGCCCTCGACACAGCCTGGGCTCCAGTTCTACAGTGAAGACAATTTTATTTTAACATCATCATAGCATATTTAACTAGCCCTCGACACAGCCTGGACTCCAGTTCTACAGTGAAGACAATTTTATTTTAACAACATCATAGCATATTTAATGTCCAAAACTAGCCCTCGACACAGCCTGGGCTCCAGTTCAACAGTGAAGACAATTTTATTTTAACAACATCATAGCATATTTAATGTCCAAAACCAGCCCTCGACACAGCCTGGGCTCCAGTTCAACAGTGAAGACAATTTTATTTTAACATCATCATAGCATATTTAACTAGCCCTCGACACAGCCTGGACTCCAGTTCTACAGTGAAGACAATTTTATTTTAACATCATCATAGCATATTTAATGTCCAAAACTAGCCCTCGACACAGCCTGGGCTCCAGTTCAACAGTGAAGACAATTTTATTTTAACATCATCATAGCATATTTAACTAGCCCTCGACACAGCCTGGACTCCAGTTCTACAGGGAAGACAATTTTATTTTAACAACATCTTAGCATATTTTAAATTACAACTACATGTACATGAAAAGTTAAAAGTTAAAGCTTGTTTTGTTTAACGACACCACAGAAGCTCATTGATATATGAATCATCGGCTATTAGATGTCAAACATTTGGTTATTTTGATTTGTGGTCTTCAGAGAAAAGCTGCTACATTTTTCCAAGGGATCTTTTATAATGCATTTTCACACAGTCAAGACAATACATACCATGGCCTTTGATATATTAGTCATGGAGCACTGGTTGGGACAGGGAAAAAACAATTCACAGAATGGGTTCACCAAGGAGTTTTGATCCTGCATCAGGAAAACTCTCTACTGACCAGGGGCCTAATTCACAAAGGTCTCTTAGGCTCTATTAGACAACAAAGCATCCTCTTTGCAAGTCTTTTAACATTGCATTGCGAGATCACAAAGTTGTGAGAGTTTAGAGAATTAGACCACAGATCCCGCAGTGGGAAATGAAAATATTTGTATGTAATGCAGTGTTTTACCGGCTGAAACCCATCATTGCACAGATGACCCCAGCCTCTCTGCTGTCGAACAGGTCATCACAGACTGTTCCCCAAGTCCCGTTGATCTGAATCTCAACTCGCCCTTGTGTTGGCACACCGCCTCCATTCACTAATCGCACGTTCGCTGTTGGTACTGAAACAAATCCATAAGTAAGTATGTAATTAAGTAAGTATGTAATTAAGTAAGTATGTATGATTTAAGTGCAAATAGGTAAGCACATGTTAAGTATCTAAAGTTAAAGTTTGTTTTGTTTAACAACACCACTAAAGCACATTGATTTGGTAATTTTGACTTGTAGTTTTAGATAAAACCTGCTACATTTTTCCATTACTAGAAAGGAATCTTTTTATATGCACCATCCCACCGACAGGATAGTAAAAAACGTTTGTTTTGTTCAACAACACCACTAGAGCACATTGATTTGGTAATTTTGACTTGTAGTTTTAGAGATAAAACCTGCTACATTTTTCCATTACTAGAAAGGAATCTTTTTATATGCACCATCTCACCGACAGGATAGTAAAAAACTTTTGTTTTGGTTAACAACACCGCATTGATTTATTAATCATCGCCCACTGGATGTTAAACATATGGTCATTTTGACACAGTCATAGAGAGGAAACCTGCTACATTTTTCCATTACTAGAAAGGAATCTTTTTATATGCACCATCCCACCAGAAGGATAGTACATACCACAATCTTTGATATGCCAGTCGTGGTGCACTGGCTGGAACAAGAAATAGCCCAATTGGCCCATCAACAAGGATCGATCATAGACCAACTGCACATCAGACGAGCACTTTACTACTGGACTACATCCTGCCCAAAAAGTAACAGATAACAACTTACATTGACAGATGACGCCGACGTCCTCCCCATGAGCACAGTTGTTGTTTCCCCAGCCGCGGAATGAACACTGGTCGAGGTACTGTTCGTCCCCCACACACACAAGATCATCCAGCCATATGGGACCGGTGCTCGATCCAAAGTGAGCATTGGAATAGGCTCTGGCCTGAGAACTAAACAAATAAAGAAAAAAATAACCAGAAAATGAAAATGACTTTTGGCAATAAAAAACTGCCTATGGAGCCTACACTGTGACAGATAGACAGAGCAACAAACATATGGAATAAGCCTTAGTTGTGATAAAGCTACAAACTAATGGAAGCCTAAATTGTGACAGATCAACAAAAACTATGGAAGTCTGAGCTGTAACAAAGCTACAAACCTATGAAAGCCTAATCTGTGGTAGAGCTACAAATCTATGGAAGCCTAAACTGTGACAGCTATAAACCTATGGAAACCTTAGTATGTGGTAGAGCTACAAACCTATGAAAACCTCTGTGTGGTAGAACTACAAACCTATGGATGCTCAATGTGTGATAGAGCTACAAACCTATGGATGCCCAGTGTGTGATAGAGCTACAAACCTATGGACACCCAATGTATGATAGAGCTACAAACCTATGGACGCCCAGTGTGTGATAGAGCTACAAACCTATGGACACCCAGTGTGTGATAGAGATACAAACCTATGGACACCCAGTGTATGATAGAGCTACAAACCTATGGACGCCCAGTGTGTGATAGAGATACAAACCTATGGACGCCCAGTGTGTGATAGAGATACAAACCTATGGACGCCCAGTGTGTGATAGAGCTACAAACCTATGGACACCCAGTGTATGATAGAGATACAAACCTATGGACACCCAGTGTATGATAGAGCTACAAACCTATGGACACCCAGTTTGTGATAGAGCTACAAACCTATGGACGCCCAGTGTGTGATAGAGCTACAAACCTATGGACACCCAGTGTATGATAGAGATACAAACCTATGGACACCCAGTGTATGATAGAGCTACAAACCTATGGACGCCCAGTGTGTGATAGAGATACAAACCTATGGACGCCCAGTGTGTGATAGAGATACAAACCTATGGACGCCCAGTGTGTGATAGAGATACAAACCTATGGACACCCAGTGTATGATAGAGATACAAACCTATGGACACCCAGTGTATGAAAGATATACAAACCTATGGAAACCTCAGTGTGTGATAGAGTTACAAACCTGTGGATGCCCAGAGTGTGATAAAGCTACAAACCTGTGGAAGCCTAAGCTGTGACAGACCACCTGAGCCTCTTTTGCATCGAAATCATCATCACAGACTGATCCCCATCGACCAGCATGAAAAATCTCAACTCTTCCTTGAAACCTGGTGGCACCGTTTACCAGACGTATCGGAGACTTGGTCGCAGCTCCTACAAATCATAAGCAATTATAAACAAATATTATAATATTATTTACTTATGCAAAATACTAAACCACCTACAGTAGTAACAACATGTTATCACCATCAATTACTGTAAGCTGCCTTTGTAAACATTCACATCTGCAGTCATATTTTTAATACTTTGAAGCATAAAACAGGGGGGAAAAAATACCCCACTCTTGAGTGTTAAAATGGAGACTAATTTTTATACAATCTAGATTATCGGGCATAGCCAAAGGATATAATAAAAAAAATGGTGTTCAACATTAAGAAATTTAATGTGGACGATCTTTATCAAAGGGATTAAATACTAAAAATTTAATATACCTTACCTGAAATTGCAACCTGATGGGTTTTTTTATGCAGGGGTTTCATTAAACATTCATTAAATCAAATTCAATTTAATGACACCTCAACACATTTTTAAACTACAGTTAATTGATGTTTAACATATAGTAATTTCGATACTTGCATGGAAGTCAAAAGTAAATAATCCTACATATGCCTGTATGCATGGACACATATTATCTGCTGGTATACAACTTGCACAGTGCTGTGTAAATTTGCTTCCCATGATATTACCTCCACATATGACGCCCGCATCCTCACTGTGTCCGCAGTTGTTGTTGCGCCAGTCACGATGTCCACACTGTGTGATGCTGGTCTCGTTTCCCGTACAGTGCACGTCATCAAGCCAGATCGGGCCTGTCCCACTCGGAAAGTAAGCCCCACCTCGTGGCAAGACGTTCACACTGACAAACAAAATTAAATAGAATGCATTAAAGATTCTTTGTTCTCAAATAACATTGTGTGGTATGGCAGGCATGTGCACATGAAATAATGTAGACTGTGGCGAACAAATTTTTAGAAGGTAATTGGGTCCTGTTCCCCTGAAAAATACATTGAAATTTTTTTTTTACTTGGAGCAGGGGGAGGAGGGGAGTTCGACCGCAACCCATTTGACTCCCAACCCCCCCCCCCCATGTGCATGTGTAGCTAAAACGTAGTTTCTTGTTTATAATAATACTTGTTTTCACATCTAGTCTTGTGAAATATGTCTTAATGAACAAGAGTACCTGTGATGTACATGTTACACAGGACTGCAAGTTAACTGAGTATTTTGAATTGCAGCATAAATTATTGGTTATTACCAGCATATTTAGTGAATATAAATTCCATATTTAGTACATTAGAAATTTACACAATCTTGCAACCACTTAAAGGGACATTCCTGACTTTGCTGCATTGTAAGATGTTTCAAACTAAAGTAGTTATGGTATGCAACACATAGCCATTCCAAGTGGTATGCGACACACCACCATCCCAAGTTGAACTTGCATGCAAGGTTTGGTGATCTCAAATGAAATGATAAGAATGATACGCTCTGGAAACAAAAAGTGTACGGATGTACATACAGGCAGACAAACGGAAGAATGGATGAACAACGCCATACCATAATATGATCCATCAAAGATGGGCATATTAAAATGGTTCTTTGTTAAACATATAATAGATCAAACATAGCATGAATGGTAATTGGATTTAAGCATGACAGTCAACTGAAACTGAAGTGAAATAAAACAATGGTTGCATCACAATGTGTGACATACGAGACATATAGCACTCTAATTTGGTTTAACTATACAGTACCGAGTGATATATCTCATCAGTAGATGCAACAACACCGTATATGTTGAACCACTTACGCTGAAAAGCCTAGCATCTTGCAAATGATTTTCGCAGCATGCTTATCAAAGAAGTCATCACAAACTGTGCCCCACGTGTTGTTATAAAATATCTCCACTCTACCCTCCTGGGGTGAGGTGCCACCCCTTAATCTGACCTGAACAGATGTCGATACGCCACCTGTAAAGACAATATTAAACATGAAGCTGGTCATTGATGCAGTGAATTATTTGTAGAGGATTACATGGTCAAAAGACAATCATTACCATTAATGAGCTGCAGTCATGTAGAGCTGGGCAGTATACCGTATATACCAGTCGGTATCAGTATCATGTCAATAACGATTTACTGTTCATGTAGAACTGGGCGGTATACCATATATACCGTTCAGTATCGGTATCATGTCAGTAACAATTTACTATACCAAGCAAATTTCAAATTACAAAAATTTCAGTACTGAAAAATGTTATCCGCCATTTAGTAAAGCACTAACAATATATCTGATGAACACAAAATAGCTGAAAAGAAGAGAGAGATGAGGGCCTTGTGTATGGAATTTAATTTTATTTAGATGAAATTAACGGGCAAGACTTACCTCGGGCATGCATTTAAAACTGAGTATACTGAAAATACCGATTGATATCAGTATCGGTATCGGTACTGTATTACATGTAATACTGAATACCATACCGATACTGAGGTAAATTATACACAAAAATACCGATACCAATCCAGTGCCTGAAATTTCAATACCGCCCAGTTCTAGAAGCATGTGCTGCAACTTACAATAATATGGCTGCTCTGGAACTTTTCCAATGGTGCATATCTGCTCCATTCTGGTGAATATAAGCAGCTAAATTAGGACTGGTACTGATAATCAAAAGAATGTATATCAATCAATTTTTAAAAATAGTAAAACAACAGCAAAAACAAGAAGTTTGTTTTGTTAACGACACCACTAGAGCACATTAATTAATTAATCATCGGCTACTGTATGTCAAACATTGGAAATTCTGACATGCAGTCATCAGAGGAAACCCGGTACATTTTTCCTAATGCAACAAGGGATCTTTTATATGCACCATCCCACAGACAGGATAACACAAACCGTGACCTTTGATATACCAGTCATGTTGCACTGGCTGGAGCGAGAAATAGCCCAATGGGCCCACTGACGTGGATGGATCCCAAACTGACCACTCATCAAGCGAGCGGTTTACCACTGGGCTACATCTTGCCTCCAGACACAAGACAGACAAAGAGAAGAATGACAGAAAGATAGAGATAGTTTTGAAGAAAAAAGGATATGAAGTCATGTTTAAAAAAGTATGTTTACTATTCAACAACAAACTATGTTAGTAGGTCAGAGAGTCAAAACACTAAAAAAAATACATGTTCAATAATAACCCATTTCAGCCTGTGGAAATGGACGGTAAGTTCAGTTAATCTACAAACCTGCAACACACATTAGGATAAGGTAATAGCAGAGAGAGGCTGAAGTCTGTGAAGTTTAAACATGGAAATATCATCTCAAAATAAACCACAGCTTGTTTCTATAACCATTACTTCTCAGATAAACGTGCGTTTTTAGAATCATAAACAATGCATTTTGGGTTATTACAAAAACCTGGATGATCAGAACCAGTTCAAGTATACGAACATGACTATTCTAAATAATAAAATGTAAGTACATGTACTCGGTGCCGGATTTATAAGGGGGCAAAGGGGACAATTGCCTAGGGCCCCCTACCTTTATAAAAAATTTTAATAATTATAAAATTAGAGTTGTCATGGCTGAGGGGCCCCCCCAGATTAAATCCACTTCCTTTATAAAAAATTTTAATAATTATAAAATTAGTTAATATTTTTAGTTGTCATGTAATTTAATTTCTATGTTGAGGGGCCCCCGAACCTGAAGTGCCCCGGACCCCCCAAGGTTTAAATCCAGCCCTGTTTGTATCTAATTTAATTTCTATGTTGAGGGGCCCCCGAACCTGAAGTGCCCCGGACCCCCCAAGGTTTAAATCCAGCCCTGTTTTTATCTAATTTAATTTCTATGTTGAGGGGCCCCCGAACCTGAAGTGCCCCGGACCCCCCAAGGTTTAAATCCAGCCCTGTTTGTATCTAATTTAATTTCTATGTTGAGGGGCCCCCGAACCTGAAGTGCCCCGGACCCCCCAAGGTTTAAATCCAGCCCTGTTTGTATCTAATTTAATTTCTATGTTGAGGGGCCCCCGAACCTGAAGTGCCCCGGACCCCCCAAGGTTTAAATCCGGCCCTGCATGTACTTCTAATTTAAACTGACAAAAACGGCTTTAATAATGAAAAATACGTCATGGTGTTTAAAAACTAGTGTCCGTCACTTTAATGACTGTCCGAGTCAAGAATATTGCACTGTACCTTGCTGGCACCGAACCCCGGCATCTTCTGTGTGGTGGCAGTTGTTGTTCCCGTATCCATTAAACGTGCACAGTCCAAGGTTGGCCTCCGTGCCCACACATTTCACATCATCCATCCAGATACTTCCTGATCCCTGGCCATAGTGAGCCCTGAGAATGCTGGTAGCACCATCCCTGAACAGAAAAATAACAACAAACATTTTTTTAATGTTTAAAAAAAATATATATATACATTATATATATAAAATATTTTAATAAAATAATAATACAACAAAAAACGAATATATATACATTATATATATAAAATATTTTAATAAAATAATAATACAACAAAAAACGAAAGCCTCTCCTCACACACACCTAAACAACAAAAAAATAACCCTACTGAATATAGAATTATTTAAAAAGTATGGGGATTGTAACTTTGTCTCGTTCCGAGTTAGTGCTCCACCACTGGTGTAACAAAGGCTGTGGTATGTACTATCCTGTCTGGGATGTGCATATAAAAGATCCCTGCTGCTAATCGAAAAGAGTAGCCCATGAAGTGGCAACAGCAGGTTTCCTCTCTCAATATCAGTATGGTTCTTAACCATATGTCCGATGCCATAATAACCGTAAATAAAAGGTGTTGAGTGTGACGTTAAATAAATATTTTCTTCCTTCCTTCTTGTAACATTTCACACCCATTACTATATGGATATTTGTCACTTTTAGTGAAAATTTTACGCCATAGAATATATATTTTGTTGGGGTTTTTATTTAACTTTTTTTAAATTGATAATCATACTTAATACAATAACTTTACATGACAGATCCAATGTTTATAAATAAATATATAAATGTGAAATGTATACAAAAAATAGTAATAACAATATCAATACTAGTCCTGTCCTAAAACAAAATCCTAAAAACAGTGTTCAAAATACAGAAAGAAAGTCCACCCTACAATTATAGGACATATAGTTAAAATAGCAAGAGATTCAAAATTGTAAGTAAAAAACTGCTACACCAAAAGATAAGTGCCCCCCCCCCCCCCCCAATGATAATCCTACTGAATATGGAATTGTATAAAAAGAATGGGAACTGTAATTTTAATAATTCACGGTCATTACTATAACAATATTTGCCACATTTTGTGAAAATTGAAGGCTCATAGGTCAAATATTGTTAAAACAGCAATAGATTCAAAACTGACTCCAAAAGCTAAGTGAAATTTTGTCTACTTTTGTTTACTTGAAAAGGTGGTCAATGTGTCCATCATCTTGCTCGTAGACTGGCCTCAAATGCTTTTATTCATGAGGAAAATAGAATTTTCTGATTTCTTGCAATGTTACTTTTTCTCATTTCTCTCTTATTTAGTCCTTTAGTTCATTCTCTGTGAACACTGCTGTGCCATAAACAAAGGTAGATAAAATTTCACTTGGCTTTGGTGTGACAGAAAACTTAACTTGCACTTAGGGGATTTGAATCACAGTCCCTAAGGATGACAGTCTAGGGCCCCGTTCCACAAAGCGATCTTAGCACTAAGATCACCTTAGTGCATAAGGTAGCTATGCATTTAAGGTGATCTTAGGGCTAAGATGGCTTTGTGGAACGGGGCCCAGCACTCTATCAACTGCGCAAATATGGAACTTCCCACTATAGCTACTGCCAGTAGGAACACATTAAACCATCACTACTAAATCAGTAGTAGGTTCAAAACGATAATAGTTTCTATATTGTTATCGACTTTATCATAAACATACACTTTAAAATAGTTTAAGTAAACTGGTATAACTAAACAATTTCAAAATGTAAGTATGAACGTGATATTTTCTCTATCCCAGTATAGGTAAAACACTTCAGTATATGGTTTACTGAAACTGGTATCACTAAAACCGTTGAAATGTAAGTCTGAATGCAAACTGTTTTAGTTAAACTTGTATAAGGCAGAAGTAACAGTGATGTCACAGTCAGAAAAAGCAGTAAGTGCATTGGCAGTTGCCTAACAGACTTGTAATCCAATGTTGTTTTGATGTCTTGTACATGTGTGGATACCTACCCTTCCGCCTTATACCGGTTTAGCTATTACATGTGTGAACACTCATCGTCTCCAACCAAAAGTGTTTGAGCTAAACCAGTATAGTTAAACCAGTTTAACTTATGTAAGTGTGAACACAGCCAGTGGCGGATCCAGAAAATCCATTTAGGGGGGCCACAATGACATGAGGCGGAATACCAAGGGAACTTTGGAGGAGGTTTGGAGGGGGATCACACCACCCCTGGCTCCCCTAGATCCGCCTTTGACAGCTTAAAATACACTACAGCCACAAAGACCGGTAATACATTTACACTGTTTCTATGTGAAAATCTGTGACTAAAAACCCACGTTGAGAATCCCAGTGACCGACACGTGACGGCAGCATCGGCATTTGTCCAGTAGTCATCACAGACCGTTCCCCACTGTCCGTTGTGCAGCACTTCCACGCGGCCTTCCATAGGAGAAGGACCGTTGGCCAGTCGCACTTGAAGCTTTGGAGCACTCTCTGTGAAAGATAAAAGTTGTTTTGTTTAACACCACCACTAGAGCACATTGATTTATTAATCATCGGCTATCGGATGTCAAACATTTGGTAATTCTGACATATATAGAGAAAACTTGCTACATTTTTCCATTAATAACAAGGGATCTTTTATATGGATCCATCACACAGACAAGATAGCACATACCATGGCCAGTCATGGTGCACTGGCTAGAACAAGAAATAGCTCAACAGGCCCACTGACAGGGATTGATCCTAGTCTCTGTGAAGAAATACATGTATTTACAACAGTCATAAATATACTCAACAAAATTAATTAAGGGGAAGTATATATTTTCAGCATATTTCTTTAAATATCGTTAAAAAAACCCCCAACCAAAACTCTCAACTTCTTCCATTGTAAGATGTCCACATTGTGGCATGTTCCTAAATTTTAACATTTAAACAACAGTTTAGAGTGAATGAATTGACAAGTATCTTTACGAACCAACAGGTAATGAACCACAGCCAAATATGCATTTTGTTATTTTGTTATTTATGTATGATTTACATTTATAAAATATTATGGGTGGTGGGTGCTACAAAAATATGCACCTTAGCATGTTTATGATGTGTAAACAGGCTTGTGGGCAGAAATTTTAGTGGGTTGGTCCAGATTGTTGCCAGTGAATTATCAGGTTGGGGGGAGACATGCTCCCCCCAGAAAATGTATTAAAAAAACTAAACATTTGCTTGAGTAGAGATAGTTCGAACCCCAAAATCGTGAACAATCATTGCTATCTGGAGTATGTAGCTGCAACAAAAATAATGCATGATATACATTTTGCGACTTGAGGTTTCAGGCATGGCAGAAGCAAATAGTCACTGGGGGGGTGGGGCGTCTGGGATCAAGGGTGCAAAGCAAAATTTCTACAGGGTTCGGGGTATGTTCCCTCGTAAAATGTTTAAAACTAGATGTGCTGAAATACAACTTCCTGAATTCTAGAAGTAAAATTGATCTCTGCTTTCAGATTTACTACCAATAATATTTTTGATCCGAAATTATTGGGGGGAGGGAGTAGAGCCACCCCAGTCCTCCTGCTCCACCATGCCTGTGTTTGGTGCGAACAACACAAAAGTTAAACACATAAAAAAATGTTACATAAACCAACTGCCTGTCGTCTTCCCTTCCACCCCACTTGATCAATTCTGAAACAACTGTGACAAAAGCCAACATAAACAAATTTTGAGATAAAGACGTACGTGTGTTACAGAGCACCCCAGCATCCTCGGCGTGTGAGCAGTCATGTTCAGCCCATCCCTTCGACGTGCAGTTCGCAATGGAAGTCTCCGTACCAGTGCATTCCACGTCATCCAACCAGATGGGTCCTCGCCCTCCCCCAACACTGTGTGTGGCTGTCCCTGTCCTGTTAACACAGAAAACATGACATAGGCAATAGAAGTGCAGACAGAAGCCAGATGGGTCCTCACCCTCCCACAACACTGTGTGTGGCTGTCCCTGTCCTGTTAACACAGTAAACATAACATAGGCAACAGGTCCTTGCCCTCCCCCAACACTGTGTGTGGCTGTCCCTGTCCTGTTAACACAGTAAACATAACATAGGCAACAGGTCCTCGCCCTCCCCCAACACTGTGTGTGGCTGTCCCTGTCCTGTTAACATAACATAGGCAACAGGTACTCCCCCCCCAACACTGTGTGTGGCTGCCCCTGTCCTGTTAACACAGTAAACATAACATAGGCAACAGGTCCTCGCCCTCCCCCAACACTGTGTGTGGCTGTCCCTGTCCTGTTAACACAGTAAATATAACATAGGCAACAGGTCCACCCCCACCCCCCAACACTGTGTGTGGCTGTCCTTGTCCTGTTAACACAGTAAAGATAACATAGGCAATGGAAGTGCAGACAGAGGCTAGTGGGAAGTGGGCCCCACTAATTTTATTATATAGAGAATACTACATGAGTGGTCATTATAGATACCATTTATCTTACAACGAGTTGTTTTAAACAATGTAAAATAACAGACATGAGTTTTGTCTGCTGTTTCTTCGTCATACCCTCAAAAACATGTTTTAAATTAAATTTAAATGTTTTTTCCAACTAAAACTTATTGATGGAGCTTGTGCTTATGTGTCACAGAGAAATAATTTTCAAGTTAACTTATAAATATGTCACAAAACTATCAATTTCAACTGTGCTTATTTGATTGGATGATATGGCTGTGGCAACCAGGTCATCACCTAGATGCTGCAAGGCTTATGTCTTTAAACTGATATCACACATATGTTATTGGTGTGTGGTGTGTGTTATCATTAATAACAAATGATGTACTCATCATCGGGTGTGTAAAAAAAATGATATTGCTTTAAATTTGTATTTTTTTCATACATTTAAGGGTGTATACTACCAAATCAAATCCCATAGATGACAATAGTCACATATGTAGCTAAAACTCCAACTGGCAGCATATTGGAGGTCAAGCTGCTCATTTCAGAGATAACAGATAGCGTCTATGACTACCCTAGTTCCGCACAAAATTTGTGTACTTTTTTTTACAGGTACCCCATACATGTTTCAAGCACAAGGCTACTTGACACAGAGGTACTAGATGAAATACAATTGCGTACATTTTTTGTCCAGATGAAACTCTTTTTTTTCACAACCAACACACATTTATCACCAATCACAGGACTTGTGGTATTAATGTCTCTATCAAAAGTTGGGTGCACCTCGAACTTTGACCCAGCCAGAAGTTATTTGGTTTAGTACTACCGTAATCATTCAGAATGTAGCTATATTCAAATAATTAGAATGTAGCTGTTTCTATTCCATTGACACATTAAACATAATCCCTAGACCAATTTAGTTAGGAGAACCCCTGGTCCACTCTGACAGAAAACCTGTGTTCTGTAGAACCACTATTAAGTCTGGTGACTTAAAGGGAAACCAATATAATCAAACACTGAACACTTACACTCCCGGGCCAAATATCATCCTGCAGATGACTGTTGCATCATGGGTATCCCATGAGTCGTCACACACCGTCCCCCACACATTGTCGTAGAACACCTCCACGCGTCCTGAGTACTGCGACAATCCGCCAACCAGTCTAACTTTCACAGGAGCCGCAGTCGCAGCTGTAAAGATGAACGTCATTTAATGTCTTTCTTTGTTTATTTTATACTTAGTTTTGTGCTTACATCCAATTACGGTTCAAGCATGCTGTCTTGGGCACACACACCTCAGCTATTTGGGCTGTCTGTCCAGGATCTTTGCACTACCTTATACATTTAAAATGATCTTAGCACTAAGATCGTTTTGTGGAATGTGGGCCCAGCTCAGTGGATCAATGGTTAGTGAGAGAGAAATCACACCTTTCCAGTTTCCAGTTAAACTCACCTTGGGTGGGAGAGTCAGTACCAGGATATGAACCCAGTACCTACCAGCATCAAGTCCGATGGCTTAAGGGGAAATGATACTATTCAGTTAAATTTAAGTCGTTACACCTTCTTGAAATTTTCACATATTATAAAGATATCCTTATATTACTGGAATGTCAAAAACAAATCATAGGTCACCGATAAAAACAATTTACAGTCAGAGCTTGAAATACCCCATACATAGATACAAATTCATAAAAAGTCCACCATATTTCATTTGAGCACTTTTGTTTTAAAAACACCTTCATTTGCATGATCAACGATGTTCTTAACATGAAAGAGTACAAATAACATTATTTTCCATCAAAAATTACATTGTGGTTGTGGGTGGGGCTGGGGTCGGGGTGGATAATTGGGAGGTGGGGAGGCATTATTCCCACATATCTATATTAATGTCATAAAATGACCTATATTAAGATATGTGATATTTTATTGAATACGAATTACACTAAGATATGTGATATGTTATTGAATACGAATTACACTAAGATATGTGATATTTTATTGAATACGAATTACACTAAGATATGTGATTATTTTATTGAATACGAATTACACTAAGATATGTGATATTTTATTGAATACGAATTACACTAAGATATGTGATATTTTATTGAATACAAATTACACTAAGATATGTGATATTTTATTGAATACGAATTACACTAAGATATGTGATATTTTATTGAATACAAATTACACTAAGATATGTGATATTTTATTGAATACAAAACCAAAATGACAGGTGAGATTACCATCTATTTTAGGACTAACAGAAGTACACCACAATCTCCTTGAATCATACAATTTTTTATAGAAGTGTATTTAATTTCACAGAACATCATCTCTTTTTGCCAAAACTGTTTTCTTTTTTCTCCCTACTTTGACACAAACAAAAAATATATATGAGAAAACATGTTTTGAAAACTAAAATTATCCTATCTATTATAAAAGGACAGTATTTTGTTGCATCACAATACATGTATATTTCCTATTCTCTGTGACATCATGCTACTGTCATTCTGCTGGTTAACAAGTCTATTGCTGCTCAATATAGTGGTGCTGCATGCAATAGTATCATTTCCCCTTAACCACTACTAAAGCATGTCTAATTGAGTTTTATAACATTGAGTTTTATAACATTGAGTTTTATAACCATCAGTACAACATGGGAACACCAAGACTGGGTTTCGGGAGATGCACATGAACCATCTTTCACCAATGTTTTATTTTTTAACAGTTCTTTGCTTTCAGAAACTTACATATTAGTCATAAACTTTACTAGTTCACTATAAAAACAAACCTATATAAAACATTTCTGATGATGCAAATAAAAAATACATTTTAAAAATGGTACACTAATTCCTGGTTAACTTAACTATGGTTTGAACAAAGAGGTACAATATTGGTGCTTAGTTTCTAATGGAGGGATTTAAGGCAACTTACAGCAATAAATATAGTTAAATAAAGTTTGTTTTGTTTAACGACACCACCAGAGCACATTGATTGATTAATTAATCATCAGCTACTGGATGTCAAACATTTGGTAATTATGACTTGTAATCATCAGAGGAAACCCACCACATTTTTTCATTTAATCATCAGAGGAAACCTGCCACATTTTTCCATTAGCAGCAAGGAATCTTTTATATGCACTTTCCCACAGACAGGACAGCACATACCACAGCCTTTGACCAGTTGTGGTGCACTGGTTGGAATAAAAAAAACACCAATCAGCTGAATTGATCCTCTGAGGCTGTTTGATCCTGTTAAGCAAGCACCTCAGCGCTTAAGCAGCCGACTGAGCTAAATCCCGTTCCAATAAATAAGGAGAACTTACGTGGCAAGCACATAACTCCAGCATCTTCTCCGTGGGCACAGTTGTTTATTCCCCAGTTAGTGTGTGAACAGGCGCCAATGTTACTTTCCGTTCCATTACAGTCCAGATCATCCAGGAAAATTGAACCATTGCCTTGTCCGAAATATGCATTGGGGACTGGGATTGACAAACCACTATAGTGAAAAAAACACATTAAAATTAAATAGCGTCTCTATAGAGATATAGTAATAAGAATTTAACAAATTTACGAAAATGTCTGCTGTAGTCATGGTAGTGAACAATCAACCAAACATCATAATTTTTAAACCACTGGCTTTAGAAGCAATCTGCATATATTCCAAAAATATTTATGCTGGATATTTTAGCCCACATGGGTCATAAAAAATAAATTATATGATAAGATAACTTGCTTAGCAAAGCCAAGTTGTCTGCAGGCGACTGCCGCCTCTTTGAGTCCCCAGCCATCATCACAGATCGTCCCCCACTGTCCGTTGTGCTTTATCTCCACCCGACCTCTCCGATTCTGACCTCCGCCTCCAACAAGCCGAAGCTGTACAGACAGGGACGATGCTACAAACAGAACATCAACACAAACATCAAACCAGAGCTTTAGAACTCAGTAATTTGGACAACAGGTTTTTGGAGTTTTTGGTTTGTTCTGAGCACAGCTTGATCTTTTTTGACACTATAATGGGCTGAAGAGTTGTAGATGCTACAAACAGAACAACATAATCATCAAACCAGGCAAGAGATTTTTTAAGCTATCTTAGCACTACAATATCGTAAAAACATTGTAGTCTATGATGTCACTAGGTTGAAGTGATAGCTTACGATGGCTTTACAATATTGTAGCTCTAAGCTTAAAAAATCTCCTGCCTGGTTTGATGATTATGTTGTTCTGTTTGTAGCATCTACAACTCTTCAGCCCATTATAGTGTCAAAAAGGGGAGGGGGGGTTTGGTTTGTTCTGAGCATAGATACGTCTTTTTTTGGCTCCACAATCTTATTAACAGTTCCTGAAGAATTGTAGACATTCAGAAATGCATTACAAGTTATTTAAAGTATTTAAAGCTAAAACTTTCATTGGTTTTCAGGTGAAATGGCTTAAGGTGAACTTGTTAGTTTGAGTGTGTTTATATATTGTGCAAACTTATTTAAAGTATTTAAAGCTAAAACTTTCAGTGGTTTTCAGGTGAAATGGCTTAAGGTGAACGTGTTAGTCTGAGTGTGTTTTCAGGTGAGATGACTTAAGGTGAACTTGTTAGTCTGAGTGTGTTTTCAGGTGAAATGACTTAAGGTGAACTTGTTAGTCTGAGTGTGTTTTCAGGTGAAATGACTTAAGGTGAACGTGTTAGTCTGAGTGTGTTTTCAGGTGAAATGGCTTAAGGTGAACGTGTTAGTCTGAGTGTGTTTTCAGGTGAAATGGCTTAAGGTGAACTTGTTAGTTTGGGTGTGTTTTCAGGTGAAATGGCTTAAGGTGAACGTGTTAGTCTGAGTGTGTTTTCAGGTGAAATGGCTTAAGGTGAACTTGTTAGTTTGAGTGTGTTTATATATTGTGCAAACTTATTTAAAGTATTTAAAGCTAAAACTTTCAGTGGTTTTCAGGTGAAATGGCTTAAGGTGAACGTGTTAGTCTGAGTGTGTTTTCAGGTGAGATGACTTAAGGTGAACTTGTTAGTCTGAGTGTGTTTTCAGGTGAAATGGCTTAAGGTGAACTTGTTAGTTTGGGTGTGTTTTCAGGTGAAATGGCTTAAGGTGAACGTGTTAGTCTGAGTGTGTTTATATTGTGCAAACTTATTTTGAGCACAACATTTATCACCTTGATTTTAGTGCAATCTAAAGCCCTGCAAATATCAAACATCCAGGTCTATATACCATCCCATTATTGTACAACACATGTTAGTTTGTTTGTTTAATGACACCACTAGAGCACATTGATTTATTATCATTGGCTATTGGATGATAAATATTTGGTAATTTTTATGTATAGTCTTAGAGAGAAAACCCATTATATTTTTCCATTAGTAGCAGGGGATCTTTCACATGCACCATCCCAGAGACAGGTTCGCACATACACTGGCCTTTGACATACCAGTTGTGGTGCACTGGATGGAACGAGATAAAGCCCAATGGCCCCACTGATGGGGATCAATCCTAGACTGACCACACAGGCTACGTGAATACATAACATCTCACACCTTTTATAACATGTGCAACCAGAAAGAAAAAAGCTAAAAAAACATTTACCTGCGGGGCATGAAATGCCAACATCTTCTGAATGCTTACAGTCACTGGTGCCCCAGGCACGGTGAGCACAAGTTGCTATAGAGGTTGATGTAGAGTTACACGAGACATCATCCAGCCAAATGATTCCCTTCCCAGGACCGAAATGAGCCGATTTGAAAAACTGGGGTGCAGTGCTGTAAGACAAAAACGATCTTATTCTGACTAGTTGTTGAAATATTCAGAAAATCTAATAGTATGGGGAGTAGAATTGGGCAAAATAAAATAAGTATACATATTATTTTCCAGGTTGCTTATGAAAGAATGAATGGGTAGATATACAAGTTCTGGATGCATGTGGCAACACTATTCAAGTTCTTGGTGGCTTCTGTAAATGGACGATACACGTAAGTTTTTGACTGCCTCTGTAGACAAAGGATGGGGAAAAGTTGCAAGTTCCTGGTTTTCCGTATAAAGAAAAATGGACAAAATTTCCTGGTTGCCAATGTAGACAATGAATGGATAGGATACAAGGGATGGATAGTATTAATAAGTTTCTGAATAAACTATGGAAAGAAAGAAAGAAAGAAACGCACTCAACACATTTTACTTACGGTTACGGTTACCAACTGAGACCGTTCTTCAGAGATTATTGGTTAAAATTTGTTTTTTCATACCTCCTGTCCACTTTAACAGACTACGACTGAAATCCCAGCATGCTGCACACTTTTCTTTTTTTTCCATCCCACTGCCCCCTTTCCTTTTACTCTTTTGAATTCCATCTCCTTTCTTCCCGATCTGGCAATTCCTCCTATCTTTCAACTTCGTTTGCTGTCCAACTCCACATTCCAGTCATTGTCTCTCCAAACACGACAGGTGCTTGTCTCTTGTGGCTATCCGTGCCACACACCTGTCATTCCACATCAGCTTTTAGCTGTGGGCTTAGTCTGACCACTTAGGAGAGTGTTCATTAGTTACTTCTGGCATTGTTAAGAGGCACTTATAACTACCTACTATGCTCCCCTACTACCGGCGGTCGTTAGTTAGTGTCGTGGGTCAGACCAGCTTTATTAGCAGCAGAGGATGAGGATGCCAGGTGGGTGCAGAGAAGTACACAGAGACTGCACCCATGGAGGAAGTTGAGACAGGTAGCTGATGATGCAGACAGCTCAGAAGAAAGAGTTGGAGGAAACTGACAGAAAGGGTCGAAACAGATTGAAATCGTGGGAGAAATTGGAAAGTTTTTCATATTAAGATAATGGGAATGACAGGCAGAGGGTGATAGATGAGAAAGATGAATGAATGTGCGAGCCAGCTTTGACAGGATTTGAACCACTGTCATCAGCTTGATTGTCCAGCAGCTTATCCACTAGACCACAGAGCTCACTCCAGCCATATTCTTTATTCCCATCCACTTTAACAGACTATCAGAATAGTGTGTTATATTACTTACATCTGAAATCCCAGCATACTGCATGATCCCTGCCATATTCTTTACTCCCGTCCACTTTAACAGACTATCAGAATAGTGTGTTACTTATGTCTGAAATCCCAGCATATTGCACACAATCCATGCCATATTCTTTACTCCCGTCCACTTTAACAGACTATCAGAATAGTGTGTTACTTATGTCTGAAATCCCAGCATATTGCACACAATTCCTGCCATATTCTTTACTCCCGTCCACTTTAACAGACTATCAGAATAGTGTGTTACTTACGTCTGAAATCCCAGCATATTGCACACAATTCCTGCCATATTCTTTACTCCCGTCCACTTTAACAGACTATCAGAATAGTGTGTTACTTACGTCTGAAATCCCAGCATATTGCACACAATCCCTGCCATATTCTTTACTCCCGTCCACTTTAACAGACTATCAGAATAGTGTGTTACTTACGTCTGAAATCCCAGCATATTGCACACAATCCCTGCCATATTCTTTACTCCCGTCCACTTTAACAGACTATCAGAATAGTGTGTTACTTACGTCTGAAATCCCAGCATATTGCACACAATCCCTGCCATGTTCTTTACTCCCGTCCACTTTAACAGACTATCAGAATAGTGTGTTACTTACGTCTGAAATCCCAGCATATTGCACACAATCCCTGCCATGTTCTTGTCAAAATTGTCATCACAGACTGTCCCCCACAGATTGTTGTACCGGATTTCTAGTCGCCCTGCCGTGTGAGTCGAACCATTAACAAGCCTCACAGTGATGGCACTCGATGGTGTGTCTGGTTAGGAATGAAAAGGAAAGGAATGTTTGTTTAATTACACCTTAGCATACTGTGTAATTTATGGTTATTTGGTGTCCGGTAGTGTTGGAAATAGGTTGGAATTTCATGATCAATCATCAGTTATAATCAGTCTGCATTAATCAATCAGTTAGGAGTATGTGAACTTAAAGGCATATTGTCACAGACCACTGACCTATTTAACTTAAGAAGGATTTGAATTAATAGGACTATGAAGTTATTGTTATGTTCACCAGGACAGACCCTACAAATGGCTAATTTTACCTTTTTACCTTTAATAACTATTTCATACATGTATCTCTTTGTTTCATACACACCTGAAGGCAAACATGGTGATAGGTTTTAACATGCACATTCAGAGCAAGCACATGTCTGTCATGGGCACATTCAGAGCAAGCACATGTCTGTCATGGGCACATTCAGAGCAAGCACACATCTGTCATGGGCACATTCAGAGCAAGCACATGTCTGTCATGGGCACATTCAGAGCAAGCACACGTCTGTCATGGGCACATTCATAGCAAGCACACGTCTGTCATTTGCACATTCAGAGCAAGCACATGTCTGTCATGGGCACATTCAGAGCAAGCACACGTCTGTCATGGGCACATTCATAGCAAGCACACGTCTGTCATTTGCACATTCAGAGCAAGCACGTCTGTCATGGGCACATTCAGAGCAAGCACACGTCTGTCATGGGCACATTCAGAGCAAGCACACGTCTGTCATGGGCACAGGTGTCGACTTTTGACGGCTCCTCTGTCCAGAACAGGAAAGGATTTGAGGTGGGTGGGAGAACACAAGCAGCCCGACCGGGATCAGTAATGGGCGAGCGTTTGTTTTTGGTGCTATTGAATTTGCAATGCAGGATTAAGTCCAAAAAGGAAAAGTTGCGAAATCTTTTGAAGGTAAATTTGACACATAATTTGAAGCAGTTCTATATATTTATGTCAATTTCATCATCTAAATTGAAGGAAGGAAGGAAATTGTTTATTTAACAATGCACTCAACACATTTTATTTACGGTTATATGGCGTCAGACATATGGTTAAGGACCACACAGATATTGAGAGAGGAAACCCGCTGTCCCCACTTCATGGACTACTCTTTATGATTAGCAGCAAGGGATCTTTTATATGAACCATCCCACAGACAGGATAGCACATACCACAGCCTTTGATGTATCAGTCATGGTGCACTGGCTGGAGCGAGAAATAGCCCAATGGGCCCACTGATGGGGATCGATCCCAAACTGACTGCACATCAAGTGATGGCTTTACCACTGGGCTATATCTCGCCCCCATCTAAACTGAACAAATACAGTTAACAACAATGGATATTTATAATTGATGATCTCATAAGCAGAGCTCAACCAATCAATTTTCAACCATGATTGATCAATGGAAAACAAAATCTAGATTCAAGACATGGTATTTGTGACTGTTTTAATCTACACAAGATTAAAACGTTAGCTAGTTTTCATGAGAATCCATTAATTTGAATTCAGATGTTTGTGACTGTACTATATTAAGGGGTGAGACATAGCCCAGTGGTACAGCACTCGCTCGATGCATGGTCTGTGTGGGATCGATCCCTGTCGGTGGGCCCATTGGGCTATTTCTCGTTCCAGCCAGTGCACCACGACTGGTATATCAAAGGCCGTGATATGTACTACCCTGTCTGTGGAATGGTGAATATAAAAGATCCCTTGCTGCTAATCGAAAAGAGTAGCCCATGAAGTGGCGAGAGCAGGTTTCCTATCTCAATATCTGTGTGGTCCTTAACCATATGTCTGACGCCATATAACCATAAATACAATGTGTTGAGTGCATTGTTATATAAAACATTTCTTTCTTTGTACTATATTAAATGATGTGAGCTGCTGGTATGGAATTTTTTGTGAATAGACCAACCGCTCATTAAACGAGGGTTTTACCCCCCCCCCACCCCACCCCCCCAAAAAAACAACTATCAAAGATGACTATACTAACTAGACTGGCAGATCACTCCTACATCTTCCGAGTGCTGACAGTCAGTGTCGCCAATCGAATTGTGCTGACACCTCAAAATGGAGCTCTCATTTCCCTGGCAGACAACATTGTCCAGGAAGATAGATCCAGTCCCAGCTCCCAGAGCACCTACACCTATGGCCAGAGCATTGGTGCTGTAAACAAGGAAAAACAATTTCAATCAACAGAGATATCACAATGAATTTTAATATCAGTTTTCGTTTTGATACCTTACATGTGCAAAACTATCAATAATGATATGTCTGGTGTCAGTGGTGCATACACAATTTGGAAGGCAAAACTCAAGCACTTTTCTTTGTAAAATTAAAGTTTTCAAGGGCTTTTGCATTCACGGTATTCAGTTATCAACACTTGGGTCTCATGTATCTTTTTTCGATATTTGTGACAAAATGATGCTGACTAGTAAAAATTGTAAGTAATACAAGCTGACAACTTTTGGAATTACAAAAAAATAAACTTGAGGAAGCAGAAATAATCAATTCAAGCACTTTTCAAGATAATTTTATCAAATTCAAGCATTTTGCAAAGGTTTTAATAAATTTAAGCACTTTTCAAGATATATTATCAAATTCAAGCATTTTGCAAAGGTTTTAACAAATTTAAGCATTTTTCATTATGGCCATTCAAATTAAAGCACGTTTCAAACCTCTATAATTAAAATTCTGTTACATGCATTACAACATAATGTCCAGACATAGCAAAGAGTTTGTTCATTTCTTGATGAACGTAAAAATTACGTCGTCAGGGAACGTCATATCTGATGACATAATTTTATGTGGGCAAGTTATCTTATTGAGCGTTATTGTTTATGGACCAAATATAATTCGAAATAAATTATGACGTTTTAGTGTTATTATTAGTCTGTATGATTCAAATTTAATTGTAAGTATTGTCTGTCATTTCTTTTACATTCCTCTGGGCATGAACAAAAAAAAACACAATTCCACAAACTTATGTGGGAAAGGCTTTACTGATTCACACAGTTTGCGGATGATTTAGTTTTTTCATACCCCGATGAACAAAAGAAATAACAGACAATCCTTAAATGAACTCTGCTGTCCTTCGGTTAAGATTAAGGTTTTTGGGACAGCTGATGGACAGATGCAGTCACAGTTATTGTGTATATGCTTAGAACCCATAATTCTTTGACAGCGAAGAGCTGTCTGCTGTTTTAATTGATACAAGAAGTATTTTTTTCTTTACTTGGTATTTTCACTCAGGATTCTCATATATACCTCTTGTGTGTTAATTATGTAGTTGTTTACATTACTAACTAGTGCTGGGAATCAGATGAAATTTAGAAGATAACCATATGGATTTTTTATATTTGCGGGTGTTATTGTCTATTTTTCTACGGAACTAACTGTATATTTGGTATTTCTTGAAAAAAATACCTGGCTACAATCTAACTGTAGACCCTTGAATCGTCAATTGCTAATGACGACACTTTCTAATGATGTCATTAGCTTTCCGGGTGTTATTTTCATTTGATCCCAGAAAAAGAATGTAATTAACCAATCACAATACAGAACACATTCGCGGTCAGTTTACAATATGTGATTGATCATCTATTTTTATTACATACTTATTCGATCTTACTATAGTGATTAAGACATTTTTAAACTGTAATAAATTTATTTTGTATCGCACATGTGCAGTCTGGACCACAACTTTTTTTTTAATGCCGATTCTCTTTTTATTGTTACCACCTTTTTTGTTACTTATGTTATATAATAAATACTAAAATTTACTTACGTCATATAGATGTACAAATTTAATTTACATCACATCTTATTTGAAACTTACACTAAGGTACAGATTGCAGCAGAGTATGATTCTTAATGTTAAGTAAATCCTCGAAAGGAGTATTGATCATAGATTTAAGAACGTGTAGTTATGCCATACATTTTGATGTTAAATTAAAAACTGTTTTTTGTAAAAATAAAAGAAGGTATGTAATAAATACAGAACTTCACCTACATTGTTTATTGCATTTGTTTATTTTACACAATAACATACCATGAGACCCGAAAATAAACTCTGCGAATACAGTAAAACATGTTAAATTCTGTTACTCACTATGGGTAGTTGAGTTGTCTGCAGACTACCTTGGCTGCCTTCTGGTCAAACTTGTCATCACACACTGTGCCCCAGTGGTTGCTTATCCCCAATTCTACTCGGCCCATGAATGGCCGGCCGTAAATGTCATTCAGTCGAAATGAAATGGGAGCTAAAGAAGACAAAAAGATCAGGGTTGAAAATTAGCAGGCGCCCGGTCGCCATTGGTGACCTTTATTGGCTACGGGTGACTAAGAGTTTTACAAAGGTAGTCCGTTGGGCAACCATCGATTTTATTGTCGTTATCAGTATTGTTTTAAGTTTAAGTGATTTGCATGAAATAAGAACAGATCAGATCTAAAGTGACACCAAGACTTATATGATGACATGATCTCACACGTTCACGTGCCTCGTCTACAGTAGGACAGCCACTCCCGATGAAAACCTTTACTGGAAATGTTACCCCCTCTTGCATCACCACAAAGTTTATTTCATCCCTCTTGTATCGCCACAAAGAGGACTGCCACCCCAAGCTAGTTTATATACTAAAGCACATGTAGTTCTATCGTTATTCTCTTTGTACTGCATTATTTTAGGTTTTTTTACTTCATAGACAATGCAAGTCAAGCTGCATACCTTGGCTGTTTTATCATTTTGTCTTCATCCCTGTATTAAAAATGAGATTTAATATGTATAATGTAATGGTAATTTGTAAGAAAACATTTATACATATTTAATCATTTAAATTGTCTGATTTTCACAACCTAACTTTTAAGATATTATACAATAGATTTGCTATGCATCTTTTTGTTTTTTAAAGACACCATCTACATTTTATATCAAAACAGCATTTTGAAACTCTCAATTCATAAATAAATGTTGGTTTTGTTATTTTTTCTATTATGACACAAACCTTTATTTGTGTATAATATATAGAACTAATGATATAATAAAGCTGACTGAAGTTGGGGGGGGGGGGGGAAACTGGCCACCCCAACTCAAAACATTATGTATTGTCTCCCACTCCATTGATTGGTAAATTAATATATAACTCATCCCTTCAGCTGTTAGCATCTTCCGACACCTACATGTATGCATAGGAGTATGAAAATGAAAATAAGCTAAGCCAGGCACATGATGTATATTTTATTTATAAGTGATCGAAAATTTTGAAATTGATCCTATACACACTGTAATCAAATGTTACCAACATGTCTGGTGAATTTAGGATAAAACAAGCATTCTGAGAGTACTACTCAAGCAATGCATGTCCCATATCGGACCCAACATTTTTTTTTTTATCTCCTAAATTCAAGGGCCATAACTTTGTGAAAATGGGTAAGTCAAACATGATCTGTAACAGTTTATAATAAAGCTATTCACAAATTTGTCAGCTCAAAAGTTTGGAAAACTGTTTGTGAAAAAAAGGTCTGGAAAACAAAATTCATATCTCCTAAATTCAAGGGCCATAACTCTTTCAAAAATAGGTAACTTTCATGATCAGACTTGATGTAATAGTATGTGATAAAGTTAAACACAAAATGCTAGTTCAGTATCTGGAGACACTGGAAATAAAAAGTTTGAAAAAAATACAGAGATAGTGTGTCGAAGCCTGTAGTCCCTTACAGTTGGACAGATAGAAAACTAATAAAATGTTGATCTAGTGTTTTAGTAAGTGTCTATAATGTAACAATCAACCTGAGTTGCACACGACCCCGACGTCTTCGTGGTGTTGACAGTTGTTGGTGTACCAGCCCTTGGAGGCGCAGGCAGCAATGGAAGTCTCCGTACCGGTGCAGCTGACATCATCCAACATGATGGGGCCTCTTCCCTGACCGAAGTGGGCTTTCCCAAATGGATAACTGTTATTGCTGTCAGCAAAACAGAGAAATGTGGGTCACATGGCAGATAGCTTATTATATTAGTCCAACAAAATATTGCCAAAAAATATATACATTTAACTTGTATTAAAAATAGGAGGAACTGCTGTCAGATTAGACAAAAGGAAAGAGAGTGAATGGATGGATGGATGGATGGATGGATGGATGGATGGATGGACAAATAAACAAATGAAGATGAATGGATGGATGGATGGATGGATGGATGGATGAATGGATGGATGGACAAATAAACAAATGAACAGACAAATGGATGGATGAATGGATGGATGGATGGATGGATGGATGGATGGGAGGGTTGGATGGATGGATGGATGGATGGATGGATGGATGGATGGATGGATGGATGGATGGACAAACAAATAAAGAAATGAACAGACAAATGAATGAATGAATGAATGAATGAATGAATGAATGAATGAATGAATGAAATGAATGAATGAATGGATGAATGTTTAATGACAACCCAAGTCGAAAAATACACCATCTATAAGGTGTCCAAAAAAGGTAAGTATATGAACAAATGAATCAATTAATGTCAATTACCTACATTAAATATAAGAATTCAAAAGGAAATTCAAATTCAGTATAAAGAGGTGTGTAAAAATTAAAATATCACAGGTATTTATATCACAGGTGTTTATATCACAGGTATTTATATCACAGGTATTTATATCACAGGTATTGATATCACAGGTGCTTATATCACAGGTGTTCATATCACAGGTATTTATATCACAGGTATTTATATCACAGGTATTGATATCACAGGTGTTTATATCACAGGAGTTTATATCACAGGTATTGATATCACAGGTATTGATATCACAGGTATTTATATCACAGATGTTTATATCACAGGTGTTTATATCACAGGTATTTATATCACAGGTATTGATATCACAGGTATTTATATCACAGGTGTTTATATTTAATTTTAGAATTAAAAAAGAGTGGAATCAAAATTATATGGGGCAATGGAATAAAAAATAATAAAATAAAATCTATTTAATTAGTTATATCCTATGAATATCAGTGATGAGTGTAGGGTAAATAGAGTAACAAGCATTCTGAGAGTACTACTCAAGCAGTTCATGTGGCCTAACAAATGTCTGTATCTCCGACGTTTAAGGGCCGTAAGTGTGGGTAAATCACCACGAAAGTCAATCTTGTTCTGTAATAGTACATGATAAAGCTATATACAAAATTTCAAGTGAAAAAAAAAGTCTGGAAAACTATATGTTGGACAGACAGACGGACAGAAGGACGAAGATGAAACCTAGTCTCCTCTGGTTGAACTGGTAGGGGACTAATAAGCAATACATGACTAGGTGCTAGAACATACCTCTGAAAGCCTAACATACGACAGACGACCGATGCCTCGGTCTGACCAAAGCTATCATCACAAATTGTACCCCATGTGTTGTTGTAAAACACCTCTACTCTTCCTTCCGATGTTGATGACCCATTAACAAGTCGAACTTTTACATTCTGGACTGAAATAAGGAGTTGAAGGACTTTTTGATTAAGTTAAATTATATCAATAGCTACATAAAGAAAAAACTGTTTAAATAAAATTAAATTAGACTGATTGTACAAAAATAATAATGTTATACTAAAAACAGGGATGTCAATGACACTTCAGGAATAAAACTTTTGTGAAACTTTGTAGGATCTTGAAAAGGATGGGTGTCGTTTAGCTTTTTATCAAACAATAAAAACATTAACAGTTATGGGATAGTGCTGATTAAATCTGGAGGATTTGAATGGCTGTTAAAAAACCCTACAAATGAAACGAAAATAGAAATTATTGTCAAAAACAAACATGATACTTTAATTACATTTATGTACATTAATTCTAAACACGAAATAATTCCTTTCACATTTATACTGTCAGATTTAGAATGCTCTTCAACCCAGTTTATTCTGTCCCGGATCAGGCTTCTGGCTATCCAGAGACAGGACCTAGGACAGACATGCTCAACCTTGATACCTTGAGGGGACAATTAAGGCATTTGGCTTGGTATGTATAGTCAACGATATATAATGCACATTATTGCTTAATATCAACAAGTATAATCGTATAGTTAATTAATAAAACGGTTAAATGTGACGGCTATTATATATAACGGGCACAGCCATTTTGTACCATCCCACTGAATACGCCCTCTGGCGAGATGGTGGTTACGTAATACCTAATGTGTCATGTCAGGAATTAGTCTTCGAACTGAAGAAACAAAATATACCTGATTTTGCGAATGCATTGCAGTGTTCTGTAATAATAGACATCCCAGTAAGCCAGCAACAATTATATATTATTTTTCAATACAAAATAAACCACCATTGTCAAAGTGTTGAAATAACTGTATTATGTTTAGTACATGTACTGAAATAATAATCGGAGTGTTTTCTTGGTTAATTGGTCTTTTCTTTCCGTGGCCTGTACCTGTGGTTCTTGATTCGCAGTTGTATATTTAGACGGTCCCAAGACACTGTGTCTAGACACACTAAAAAGACATGCCTCTTTTACTAAGATCACAGGGTATTGTGTGGTAACCGCACGGATACCCCTCAAATCATAATGGGCATTATCAGCCGTCCTGATTTATTACTGTAAGTAATTCTGTAAAACCCTTGATTAAGTAGACTTTCCCATCTAAAATCACAAAACTGACCAATTACGTCATCCCAAAGAAAAGAAAAGTATCACTTGGGTATCGTGAGTGGTCGTTTTTGCTCAAACGTATCTTACCAATAGGCCTTCTAATATGCATTTTTTCTTTGGATTTAAAAAAAAAGAAAAATACTAAACTCCATTTCGTTCTATTGATGCAAATTGAAATATATTTAGTTAAATAGTTTATTATACTATAAAGTCATTTATGTTGTTTTACAAGTCAGGTTGATGAAAGCGAAGCGCCTTGTCGTAAATTAGAGCGTTTGTTTACACTGTGCATAGAGGAGATGGACGGAGCTGACGTCACTTCGCCCCAAGCTATACTACCGGTCATCACAAAAATGAAACAAAATGGCTGTCCCCAGTTAGCAGGAATAATCATGTTTTTTATTAACTCTAAAATTACGCGTTTTTCATTTGTTAAAGTGTCAGTATGTGTTGGTGGTCCAGGTATGCATCTTTCCAACACATAAGGCTCTTGTTTGAGTTGACCCTACCTTTAACCTTTTCTTCGGTATTGGGAATTGGCTGGAGTTTCATCAGCCATAATCGGTTTGCATGAAGCAATCAATGTCCGATTACACAATTGGTTAGAATAACATCAGAAAGATTTCAGTTATAAGCACCATCCACCTGTTGTTGTGTTCACTGAGATAGACCCGAAAGACTGTTAATTTTTTTCTTTCTTAACTATTTAATGGCTTGTTTATTTATGTGCATATAAAAACCCCACCAAACCAAACATATTTAAATCAGTTCCATCAGGTAAACTGGAGGAACAATTAGTTAACATTTTCTCACACAATCAGTTATGGATTTTTATAATTGATCATCACACCAGTAGAGGCAAACCAATCGTTTTTCAATTATAATCGATTACTGGAACATCATTACTTTGACCTCTGACCTGTGACCTAAAAACATCACTACTTTGACTTATGACCAAAGAACATCACTCCTTTGACCTATGACCTATGACCATCACTACATTGAACATTACTACTTTGACCTTCGACCTATGAACATCACAACTTTGAATATTACTACTTTGACCTATGTCCTATGTACATCTTTGACCTTTGACCTACTTCCTTGACACACGACGCCTGCATCTTCACTGTGTCGACAGTTGCTGGTTCCCCACAGACGGTGCTGGCAGAGATTGATGGACGCCTCATTTCCCAAACATTTCACATCATCCAGGATAATCTTGCCACTTCCTTGTCCAAAGAAGGCACTTCCCCTCGGCTGTGCTCCAGCACTGAAGAATAAAACCATAAACATTATCAACACGTCTGGCAAATGTTCATGGTAAAACAAATGCAGCGGAAAAAACATGAAATATAGACCAAAGCAAACAAGTCCCATGGAAAATTAAAAACTCCATGGCAATACGACAGCATCCATGGGTTGGTCTCTTAATTGCTTGTGAATTAAAAACTCCATGGCAATACGACAGCATCCATGGGTTGGTCTCTTAATTGCTTGTGAATTAAAAACTCCATGGCAATACGACAGCATCCATGGGTTGGTCTCTTAATTGCTTGTGAATTAAAAACTCCATGGCAATACGACAGCATCCATGGGTTGGTCTCTTAATTGCTTGTGAATTAAATTTGAGGACAATTTGACATTACTGCAACTTCTCTTGACTTTACTTTAAGGACCACCTGACATTTTTGGCAACCCTTTTTGACATAAATTCAAGAGCTGTCTGACATTTCTGACAACTAATTTTCATTTAATTCAAATCATTTTGCCACTCATTTCAACTTTCAACTTTAATTAAAGGATAAAAACATAGTGAACTTATTATGCTTTAAATTCAAGTATTTGTGTCAATATATAATAATCTTAATTGAAATTTTGCATAATTTGTTTTATATTATCTTTTTTAATTAATATTGAGCACTCAGTAGACCAAGTTATTTGCTGTCAAGGATGACCATATATATTTACTACCATAAATCAAAACAACATTAGACAAAATGTCTAAAAAACTTTGCAAGATGTTGACAAAAGAGATTATTGTGAGCTTTTTGTCAAAGAACAAGAACACAAACTAAAGTCTGAAAATGTAGAAACATCTCGAGGACTTGCACTCTCTGTACTACAGTTACTGGTTATGTCAGCACTGACCTTGGCTTCCCCAGCATTCTGCAGATGACCTGAGCGTCAGCAGTGGACCAGAAATCATCACAGACTGTGCCCCAGGAGTTGTTGTAAAACATTTCAACTCGCCCTGAATTAGCCGTGTTGCCACCAACAAGTCGTACTGTTATGTTGCTTGTGTCTGTATCTGAAAAAGTTAAAAGTTTGTTTTGTTTAATGACACCACTAGAGCACATTGATTTATTAATCATCGGCTATTGGATGTCAAACATTTGGTAATTTGACATATAGTCTTAGAGAGGAAACCCACTACATTTTTCTATTATGAGCAAGGGAGCTTTTATATGCACTATCTCACAAACAGGATAGCACATACCACGGCCTTTGATATACCAGTCATGGTGTACTGGCTGGAATGAGAAATAGCCCAATGGGCCACCGACAAGAACTGATCCCAGACTGACCGCGTATCAGGCAAGCACTTTACCACTGGACTACATCTCTCCCCCCCCCCCCCCCCCCCCCCCCCCAAGCAATTTTTATGAGCATTCATGTATTAGTGTTTTCAAAGTATCATGATGTGCTTATGTCAAAGAAATCCAGGTTTGATTACTCTGGGCATTATTAGCTGGACAAGAATGTAGTACATGTATTCTTGTGTTAGGGGCAGGTGTGGCAAATAGCTCAGTGGTAGAGTGCACATCTTAAGTGTCATTAGCTGCAAGATCAATTGGCTTTGATGGACTTTTTTTCTTTCTTTGTTTTGTCCCCATCCCAACCAGAGTCCTATGACTGGTACATCAATGATCATGGTGCATACTGTCCTGTCTATGGGAAACTGTATATAAAAGACCCTTTGATGCTTTTTCAGTAAGAATAGACTAGATGCAGTAGCAGTGAGTTTTCTCCATTTCTCTTTCTATCTCACTCTCTCTTTCAGTTTCTCTCTCTTTCCTCTGATTGTCCATCTGTCTTTGTCTCTCTGTTTGTCTCTCTCTGTTTGTCTCTCTCTCTCTCTCTCTCTCTCTCTCTCTCTCTCTCTCTCTCTCTCTCTCTCTCTCTCTCGCTCTCTCTCTCCCACTCAACCAGATGCTAAAATAACCAAACAGCCATAGTTCAGAATGTTTTGAGGTGTCCCTGTATGTCTGAGCCACAGAGGCAACCATCAGTGACAAACAGCCTGAGTGTGTGGAGATGAGAGAGCCACAGAGGCAACCATCAGTAACAAACAGCCTGAGTGTGTGGAGATGAGAGTGCCACAGAGGCAATCATCAGTGACAAAAAGCCAGAGTGTGTGGAGCAGACCTGTCAACCCTCCCGGATTCCGCGGGAGTCTCCCGGTATTTGATCAAATCTCCTTTCCCCTGTGCGGGAGACAGTTTCTCCTGTTAAATGACATTTTTGTAAGCATAAAAAAAAAATCGATCCTCTTTTGTCAAAATAACAGAAGGGAAGTAACTCTGCCTTTTTTTCTCATTCGGAAAATGTCGACTACTTTCGGTTTCCGAGAATGTAACAGGCCGAATTGTCCCGACTGTTTAACCTTTGCCGAAGTGAGAATTGTGGGATAGCCTATTTATATTGTTAAAAAAGCACATGGAGTTTATAAAATGATGTGTTATTATAATGTTTGTTGTCATCGTAATGGCTACGAAGCGTGTTGCCGCTAATTAAACAGGCTGTGTATTGACATTCAGTGTTGCCATATAAAAAAAAAAAACTATCCAATTTAGTTCCAATAGCCGATGATAAGATTAAAAATCAATGTGCTCTAGTGGCGTCGTTAAATAAAACAAACTTTACTTTTAATAACACCTCTGAATTGTAAAATGTCTTCCCACTGGATTACATAATGCAACTATGACAAATCTGAGTTGACAGCGATACACACGATGCATGTTAAAATCACATGTCACAGCAAGACAACGAAAAGACCAATTAGCTGTATAAACATACTTGTGTCAGTTAATTTTGTATGTTTGTGCGGTAAAATGTTGGTTATAAGGGTACACTTCAAGAAATTATTTTTGTACAATTAAAAAATGTTGTTTGACATTGACATAAAGTTACTCACGGAAATGGGTATAATTCCGGTATATTTCACACGATGTCCGTAATGAGGTTTTACTTATGATTAATGAAAATACAATGTTTATTGCATCATTATAATGATTTTAAATCAGTACCACGCCACCGTTCCTCATTATAGTAAAAACTGAATATTAATTTATAAGATTTATATAAATTTGTCTTTGGTACTTAGGTACACTAACCACAAATGATAATGTAACGCAACCTGTAATGCTGTAAGTGTAATACCGTAAATGTACTAATTACATTTTTTATTTCTTGTTCATGTTCTTAACATTTTTGGATAAAATATTTTTTTTTTTTTAAATATGTATTAAATCATAATAATATTTAAACTTAAAAAAAAAAATAATAATAATAATAATTTTTTTTTTTTTTTTTAATGCCAAGATCTAAAGTTAAGAAGTATATATGACATTATAAAGTATTCATATAACTTATTGTAATAATTTTTTTTTTAAATCTTGCGATTTTGGGTTAAATTGTGTGAATTTAAAAAATCTCCTGCTTTTTGACCAAATCTCCTGCTTTTTCAACACACACCTCCTGCTTTCTCTTGACTAAAGGTTGACAGGTCTGGTGTGGAGATGAGAGAGAAGGTGGCAGTGCCAAATTCTTACTCTAAAGATGAGAACTGGCTCTGAAAGGTACCAATGTTTATTACAAATTAATTAATTAATTAATAACTGTGTAGGCATGTTTCGAAACTAACCCCCTGCTCAAGCAAATTTTCTTCTTTTTTTCAATATATTTTCCAGAGGAGCATGACGCAACCCTCCCCTACTTTAAACTTTGCTTGCCATAGTTTACACACTCCCGCTAAAATTCCTGCACAGGTGCCTGGGCCGAGTTCAGCTAGACCGAGCAGACAAACGTTCACTAGACTGGTTTATGCACTTTACAGTAACTGAAATGGCCACATCTGAAACCAATCAAATACTGTAGATCCTGAAATTAATGCGTCCCTAAATTAATGCGAGTGGCGGTTGGCAGATTAAAATGTGACATGAAATTAATGCAAGTGGCCTCCCTTCGAAATATTACTTTTCTAACAACACATGTCTGTGTACTTTTCAGTTAAATCCGAGTTACAGGCATCTTCAATGAGATCAACTCACTAACATGTCTGTGGACACATCAATTAACCTGTTTAGTCCCTAGTGGTTTTGGTGAGATCAACTCAAAGCATATTTTTGCATAACGTGTATAGTTACCTAAATCTGGCTAAATATCAGCATATATGTAGGCCTACCATTACAATTGTATCTTTCTTATCTGTGAACAGCGATTTCAAAGTCATAATGAAAGAACAATTCACAAAGTGGAACTTGAACAGTAAAAACAAAGAAACAGTCGACTTCAGGATTAGCATGCTAAAACCAATTCACGTGCGATGAATCGTGTCAGCTTTTAACAGGGTGGCCAAAGACCCTGCAATCGTCACATGTGGCTGGCAGCTTGCTGAACTATTGGACAATTAATCTGATGAATTCTTTTCCAGTTGTGTTGTATAAATAAATTAGAATTTTAATCTTTGTTGTTTTTGTTTTTTTAATAATGTGAGACACATAGACAAAACATAGAAATAAATGTGTCATATTATTAAGGTGAATAATACGAACTCGCATTTTTCGCATTAATATTATGATTGCATTAATTTCAGGATATAAAATAGTTGGCTGAACTTTGGGCTGCTGTGGCACTACAACTCATGTGGGCAGATAACTCACGTGGGCAGATAACTCCTGCATCTTCAGAGTGGCGACAGTTGGTGAAACCCCAGCCACGGTGAGGGCACTGTGCAATGGTGGTCTCGCTACCCAGACAGTCCAAATCATCCAGCCAGATTTTACCACTTCCTCGTCCAAAGACAGCATTTGATCGAGCAATGGCCCCAGTTCTAAAACAGAAAATGCATTTAACAATTATAAAAACAATTTAACTAGTCATAACTAACACAACTAAGGACCCATTCTCAATCATCAATATTAGCTACAATCATACAAACCAAATAGGGAAGGGGCTAATATATAGACATTTAAAACAATCATCAATATTAGCTACAATCATACAAACCATATAGGGAAGGGGCTAATATATAGACATTTAAAACAATCATCAATATTAGCTACAATCATACAAACCATATAGGGAAGGGGCTAATATACAGACATTTAAAACAATCATCAATATTAGCTACAATCATACAAACCATATAGGGAAGGGGCTAATATACAGACATTTAAAACAATCATCAATATTAGCTACAATCATACAAACCATATAGGGAAGGGGCTAATATACAGACATTTAAAACAATCATCAATATTAGCTACAATCATACAAACCATATAGGGAAGGGGCTAATATACAGACATTTAAAACAATCATCAATATTAGCTACAATCATACAAACCATATAGGGAAGGGGCTAATATACAGACATTTAAAACAATCATCAATATTAGCTACAATCATACAAACCATATAGGGAAGGGGCTAATATACAGACATTTAAAACAATCATCAATATTAGCTACAATCATACAAACCATATAGGGAAGGGGCTAATATATAGACATTTAAAACAATCATCAATATTAGTTACAATCATACAAACCATATAGGGAAGGGGCTAATATATAGACATTTAAAACAAGCAAAAATGCACCTAATATTTCATAACACGGCTAAAGCAATTGGTGATAAATGTCACAGGATTTGGTGCCATTAAATGTTGCTTCATCTGGCCAGTACATTTTTGTAATCTAATCATATACCAGCAACAATTTTGCTTCAAAATATAATAACAATTTTTATCTAGAACTTGGGTAATCGGCGATGCATGCTTCCCATTATGTCTGAAATGAGCAGCTTGACTCCTAATATTTTCTGGTTCACTTTAAGGGTGGTAGTATTTATATCAAATGGTGTATATGTTGATTTCATTTCAACTTATTTTTGTGCTTATATCCAATTAATGTTCAAGCACACTGTCCTGGGCACACACACACCTCAGCTATTTGGGCTGTCTGTCCAGGACAGTAGGTTAGTTGTTAATTGTTAGTGGTTAGTGAGAGGGTGTAGTGGCCTTACACCTACCCATTGAGTCGGTAAAACTTGCTCTGGGTGGGAGCCGGTACTGGGTTGCGAACCCTGTACCTACCATCCTTATGTCCGATGTCTTATAACTACAACACCACCGAGGCTGGTATATGTTGATAAAAAAGCTGCAAGTACGGTAACAGTTTTAGCCTCTGTCCACGTGATATGATTTGGTAGTATCCATCATATGTACAATGTAGGTGTGTGAGGTACCAAAAAAAGAATACTGTTTGTAGGGATCTTTTATATGCACCATCCCACAGACATGATAGCACATACCACAGCCTTTGATATACCAGTTGTGGTGCACTGGCTGGAACAAGAAATTGCTCAATCACCTAAAGGATAAAGGCCTGCCCTCTTGCAGAGAGACATCTTGAAAAAAACATTACAATGACACAGATTCCACATACTAGATGATAACTATGTCACCTATATCGAGTTCGCTGAGATCACATAGGGCAAAAAGAACGTGATTTTGTGCTGGCTGTCATTTTGACTTTTTATGGAATACTCTCCAAGAGGGTTGAAAGGTACATGTAATGACGTAATCTAACAACATCATAATGTGCTACGATATAAAAGCAATTGTGATGACTTCATGTTAATTACGTCACATACTTCAGAGGCTTCCATCCCTCTTGAAGAGTATTACATACAAAAAAAGCTAAATAGCATATGGTTAAAAATTGTACGCTTTTTATCGGTAATTAATTGTTGGAGAATAATTTATTGTAGTTGTTAACAATGTGGTTCGCCGGTAGTAGGGGTGCATAATAGGTGGTTACAAGTGCCTCTTAACAATGCCAGAAGTAACTACTGAACACTCCCCAAAGTGGTCAGACTAAGCCCACAGCTAAAGGTAGTACAATACCAAATAACTTCCGGCTGGGTCAAAGTTCGAGGTGCACCGAACTTTTGATAGAGAAGTGAACACCACAAGTCCTGTGATTGGTTATAAATGTGAGTGTGTTGGTTGTAAAAAATAATAGTTTCATCTGGGTAAAATAAATGTGCAATTTTATTTCATCTAGTACCAATGTGTCAAGTAGCCTTGTGCTTGAAACATGTATGGGGTACCTGTAAAAAAAAGTACTCAAATTTTGTGCGAAACTAGGGTAGTCATAGACGCTACCCGTTATCTCAGAAACGAGCAGCTTGACCCCCATTTTTTTCTGATTCACTTTAAGTGTAAGGGGTGGTAGTATTTATATCCGTGGCGTTTATGTCGGTTGATACGTTGCAGGTAGGAGTTTTAGCCACATATGTTACTATTGTCGTCTATGGGATTTGATTTGGTAGTATACACCCTATAGCACATATTCAGTGCATAATAAAAAATATTATGATTTTGTCATTTTATTTAATTAAACTATACTGGTTGATTAATTAGCCATCACTCGATCATGCAAGTTCACAATGACCTTGACCGTGACAATAATCTCTGTACATGGCTCTGAATGGAGTTTGAATCAAAGTTAGCACTGAAGAAAAGTTGGTTTTGGCCTATAATTCATACTGTAAAGATTTCAATAATTTCTTTTTACATGGTATTTGACTTGCCATATACAACTGCTCTTAAATATGCTATTATATATAGGCAACCTGAACTAAGATTTTAATAGCAATTTATTTTTATATTAAAAATAGCATGTGCCAATAGTGGGTTAATGTCTTTAGTTTCCATTAACATTGTTAATTTTGTATGTATGAAATTCTGAAAACTCAAATTTGTAAAGAAGTTGATTTTTATTGTCATTTAGACATATTTATAGGGTGCTAAGTTATATTTTAGACAAATTTAAAGTAAATGTGAAGAAAAACTTTACCAAAAACATAATTAAATTTGTTGTCACTATTGTGCCTTCTGTTCTTATTTGTACATAACAATAAGGTTGTTAAACATATACTTAGATCTCCAGATCATTTTTTTTCCTTAATAATCACTTAGTTAGCTCTCATGAAAAGCATTTTGAGTTTATACTAGATTCAGAACCAATTTTTTCAGATTTGATTATCTGCCTTGGATTAAGTTGATAATTTATTTTATTGTTAAAGCTGTATTACCTAATGTTACTAGCTAAATAAAATGCTGGATTACAGATTGTAGGAATACATCTAATGTACATATTGTATTCATCCGGATTAGAAAATAATGCAAGAAAATAGATGTTTGGGTAATTTTGTCATTTAAAAATAGTTTTTTTCAGTAATTAATAAAAAATAAATGTGTTAAAGCTGCATGATTATTCCAGATATCACAACTATTAAAACCTCCAACTACAGTAGGCTATAAATAAAATATAGTCAGGAATATTGGTGGCTGCCAATGGTTTTGATGGTTCATTATGAAAATCAGCATGGCCGATGGATTTGAAATTCCCACACCTGGTAACTTGAAGACACCCACACCCAGCATACAGGATTTCCTCCCAACACTAATGTTCAGGACATTAAGTCATTACTTCATACAGGTACAGTCATGTTTGTGTTTCCTTCCTCAGACAGTGTATTTTTTTAATACTGATATTTCTTTGATGTGCCTGTTAAGGTCTTCATAATCTAGGGGTCAATCAAGTGCATGTGTTTTAATGGAATTCTTTAAAGGGGTAGAGGTACTCTGACTATCTTTGTTGTCTCTACATATATACCTGAGTACACACACCCAACTGAAAGTAAATATCTTCAGGAGTTTTATTTTAAAACATTTTGTTGTTTAATATGACATATTGCATTTGTACAAAACTATATGCAATATATATGCTTTTTGAGGTGTACATTATATTAGGTTGCACTGTAGAAACAACAGTTTCAGTGAGGTTGTCAGTTTATGTCAGAATACACCAGATCCTGGTTGTCATAAAGACACATAGCTGGACACTTTTTAAAAAATGTATGTTATCAGTATAGGTAGTACAATACCAAATAACTTCCGGCTGGGTCAAAGTTCGAGGTGCACCGAACTTTTGATAGAGAAGTGAACACCACAAGTCCTGTGATTGGTTATAAATGTGAGTGTGTTGGTTGTAAAAAATAATAGTTTCATCTGGGTAAAATAAATGTGCAATTTTATTTCATCTAGTACCAATGTGTCAAGTAGCCTTGTGCTTGAAACATGTATGGGGTACCTGTAAAAAAAAAGTACTCAAATTTTGTGCGAAACTAGGGTAGTCATAGACACTACCCGTTATCTCAGAAACGAGCAGCTTGACCCCCATTTTTTTCTGATTCACTTTAAGTGTAAGGGGTGGTAGTATTTATATCCGTGGCGTTTATGTCGGTTGATACGTTGCAGGTAGGAGTTTTAGCCACATATGTTACTATTGTCGTCTATGGGATTTGATTTGGTAGTATACACCCTATAAGCTGATGGGGAATGGCAGGTGTGTGGCACAGATAGCCACAGGAGACAAGCACCTGTCGAGGTTGGAGAGACAAGGACTGGGATGTGGAGGTGGACAGTGAAAGAAGTTTAAAGACAGGAGGAGTTGCCAGATCGGGAAAAAATGAGATGGAATTTAAAGGAGAGAAAGGAAAGGGGGTAGAGGGATAAAAAAAAAGAAAAAAAAGAAAAGTGGTTCAGATTTTTAATCTCTATCTCCTGCTCCAAGCACATACCCATTGAATCCCAGGAACCGACAGATAACGGCTGCCTCTTTGTGGTCAAAGCTGTCGTCACAGATGGTGCCCCACGTGTTGTTGTACTGGACTGCAACGCGACCTTCATATGGTCCTGACCCACCTTCAAGGCGTATTTTGATATCATGGGATGTAGCTGAAGAAAAAGATGATTCATCATTCAACAGTGCAACATGTCATGAAACAATGCAACTTGTCATGAAACAGTGCAACTTGTCATGAAACAATGTTTGCTTGTCATTAAAGACTGCAACTAGTCATTAATCAGTATAACTTGTCATTAATCAGTGCAACTTGTCATTAAACAGTGCAAAATGTCATTCAACAGTGAAACTTGTCATTCAACAGAAAGAAAGAAATGTTTTATTTAACAACACACTGAACATATTTTATTTACGGTTATATAGCGTCAAACATATGGTGAAGGACCACACAAATAATGAGAGAGAAAACCTGCTGTCGCCACTTCATGGGCTACTCTTTTCGATTAGCAGCAAGGGATCTTTTATATGCACCATCCCACAGACAGGGTAGTGCATACCACAGCCTTTGATATACCAGTCGTGGTGCACTGGTTGGAACGAGAAATAGCCCAATGGGCCCACCGATGGGCATCAATCCCACACCGACCGTGCATAAAGCGAGCGCTGTACCACTGAGCTATGTCCCGCCCCTGTCATTAAATAGTGCAACTCATTATTAAATAGTGCAACTCATTAAACAGTGCAACTCGTCATTATACAGTGCAACTCATCATTAAACAGTGCAACTCACCATTAAACAGTGCAACTCATTAAACATTGCAATTCGTCATTATACAGTGCAACTCATCATTAAACAGTGCAACCCACCATTAAACAGTGCAACTCATTAAACATTGCAATTCGTCATTAAACAGTGCAACTCATCATTAAACAGTGCAACTCACCATTAAACAGTGCAACTCATTAAACAGTGCAACTCGTCATTATACAGTGCAACTCATCATTAAACAGTGCAACTCACCATTAAACAGTGCAACTCATTAAACATTGCAATTCGTCATTAAACAGTGTAACTCATCATTAAACAGTGCAACTCATCATTAAACAGTGCAACTCATCATTAAACATTGCAACTCATCATTAAACAGTGCAACTCATTAAACAGTGCAACTCATCATTAAACAGTGCAACTCATTAAACATTGCAACTCATCATTAAACAGTGCAACTCATCAATAAATAGTGCAACTCATCATTAAACATTGCAACTCATCATTAAACAGTGCAACTCATCATTAAACAGTGCAACTCATCAATAAATAGTGCAACTCATCATTAAACATTGCAACTCGTCATTAAACAGTGCAACTTGTCATTAAACAGTGCAACTCGTCATTAAACAGTGTAACTCATCAATAAACAGTGCAACTCGTCATTAAACAGTGCAACTCGTCATTAAATAGTGCAACTCATCATTAAACAGTGCAACTCGTCAATCAACAGTGTTGCTTTTCATTAAAGAGTGCAACTCGTCATTCAACAGTGCAACTTGTCTTTCAACAGTGCAATTTGTCATTCAACACTATTGCTTGTCATTAAAGAGTGCAACTTGTCATGAAACAGTGCAACTTGTCATTCAACAGTTAAACTTGTCATTAAATAGTGCAATACATCATTAAACAGTGTAACTCATCATTCAACAGTGCAACGATGCCACTAGAGCACATTGCATTTTTATCTTATCATCGGCTATTGGACGTCAAACATATGGTCATTCTGAACCTGTTTTTTAGAGGAAATCCGCTGTCGCCACATAGGCTACTCTTTAGGCAGCAAGGGATCTTTTATTTGCTATTCCCACAGGCAGGATAGCACAAACCATGGCCTTTGTTGAACCAGTTATGGATCACTGGTCAGTGCAAGTGGTTTACACCTACCCATTGAGCCTTGCGGAGCACTCACTCAGGGTTTGGAGTCGGTATCTGGATTAAAAATCCCATGCCTCGACTGGGATCTGAACCCAGTACCTACCTGCCTGTAGACCGATGGCCTAACCATGATGCCACCGAGGTCAGTCCAAAGTAAGAAGGTGACCTCTTAGAATTACTTTAAATTTTAACCAATTACTTAATAGCTGTTTCTGAGTACAACTGTGGAAAACGTGGTTTTGCTTGAAAATTGTGTCTGTAATAGCTTTTTATGTCTAAAATGTGTTATCGTCACTGTAGAAAGTGTTATCTTCACTGTAAGAAAGCCAGAACTATTTTGCTGGTGGCATTTTAAAAATAAAGGTAAATTGTCAAAAGTTATATAATAAATAGAAAATTTCATGGTTTTTGTCAAATATGATTTATATCTCATCTCGTGAAGTTTGCAATCATATCACACTCATTGTGCAAGCGTGACTCGTGAGATATGATTGCAAACTTCAATTGATGAGATATAAATCATATTTGACAAAAAACATGAAATATCCTCTATATATTGGACAGATTTTGAAATGTCACCAATTGGACAAGTTTATAAGATGGAGTCCTGAGCTTCATATTTTCAAACCTATCTTAGCAACCATTGTAGGTTATGATGTTACTATAGCACACACCTTAGTGACATCATAGTTTATGATGGTTTTACAATTTCGTAGCCCTAAAACACTTCATAAATATGGGCCCTACATCATGATGAATATGAGCATATACTAGTTTAAAATTCAGAAACAGTAGGGAGAACAGAAATGATTCACATAAGACAAGAATATATAGAGAATACTCGCCGAGTGTCTTGTGATATCATAATTTATTAGCACAACTTTTTATAATTTTTACGAGTGCTGATAAATATGATATAACAAGACACGAGGGGGGCATTCTTTTTATCATCCATTATCATTCTTTTCATTTGCGACAATTGTAAACAATGTCAGTAATGTGGGTTCAATGTCACTATATTTGGCAGTGGTAGACTCGTTAATTAGCAGAACGACAGTGGCGTGATAATGATAGGTTTGGTGCTGAAACATACACAGTGACGTAACAAAAGAAGCGATATCTCCTTGGAGAATATCGCAGGAGATATCGCAAATTATAGTGCCAGTGATATCTCATACAAAAGACTTTAATGGATGATAAAAGAAATTCACATGTTTATTGGTTTACAAGTTAAAAAGTTAGTTTGTTTTGTTTACCACCACCAGAGCACATTACTTTATTAGTCATTGGCTGTCAAACATTTGGTAATTCTGTCATATAGTCTTAAAGATGAAACCTGCTACATTTTATCATTAGTAGCAAGGGATATTTTATATGTACCATCCCACAGACAGGACAGCACACACCACGGCCTTTGATATACCAGGCATGGTGCACTGGCTGGAACGAGAAATAGTCCAATAGGCCCACCGATGTGGATTGATCTGAGACTGACCGCTTCCGAGTGCTGACAGTTAGTGTCGCCAACATCTCAAAATGGACATAACAGCACATACCACAGCTTTTTATATACCAGTCATGCTGCACTGGCTGGAACGAGAAATAGTCCAATGGGCCCACCGATGGGGATCGATGTTAGACTGAACTCACTTTATGACTGGGCCACGTCCTGCCCTTGGTATGATAAGAATAATTTCAGCAGCAGGTCAAAATCACATATCAACTTTTTTACTTTTAGTTGATTTCACCTGGAATGACTCAGTAAGTAATATTATCTGTGAATGTACGGTATTGTACCTGGGTTGCAGTCGACCCCTGCGTCTTCACCGTGTTGACAGTTGTTGACTCCCCATCCTCTGAAGTTGCACGCTGCCAGTGTTGTCTCCGTACCAACGCATTTCACATCATCCATGAAGATTTTACCTGTCCCCTGTCCAAATCTTGCCTGAGTGATAGCAAGGGCAAAAGATCTACAAAATAATTTACACAAATACCAACAAAAGCCCAAATATAGTATCTATTATTAATGCAAAAAATCTTTTGTTTTTAAACTGATGTTATAACGTATATAATGCTGCAATCTCACATAACCATATTAATATTTACAAAATTATTTATTAGCAAGCTCAGCATCTAGATAATCTCTATAATATGATGTCACCAGTGAATTTTTTACTAGTCCAATGGCCAAATACATCTAGAAATTTACTTGTCTGCCAATATTTTCACTTGTCCAAATAAATGCAATGTGGTTTCTGATTGCTTAAAATGAGACTGCATCAAACATTTTCACTTCTTCATAGGACAACCATCAAGATACATTTCACTTGTCCAAATAATTTTTAGTGCTTATTTCGAACACTGGTCACTAATTCAATACTCTGCAACGTAATTTTTGTGATACCTGGAAGTTGAGGTCAAGGTTTTTGATGACAGCCACTATCAAGGTTGGCTAAATATTGCTGTCTGTAATTAGTTGCTCATTGGTTTGCAAAGAAACAGTCTTTCCGGTCACCAGTTCAAAATGGTTTGACGTCACACCCACATATTTTTTTTAATGTTTTGTGTTGTCATTTTGGTATATATACAGAGCAAAGAACTGATTTTACAATTTTAATAGGAGTAGTAAACAAAGACTACGTAATAAATGGGCATTGTGTGTACAGAGCTCATCCTTAGGTAGCACTTTAATAGGAGTAGTAAACAAAGACTACGTAATAAATGGGCATTGTGTCTACAGAGCTCATCCTTAGGTAGCACTTTAATAGGAGTAGTAAACAAAGACTACGTAATAAATGGGCATTGTGTCTACAGAGCTCATCCTTAGGTAGCACTTTAATAGGAGTAGTAAACAAAGACTACGTAATAAATGGGCATTGTGTCTACAGAGCTCATCCTTAGGTAGCACTTTAATAGGAGTAGTAAACAAAGACTACGTAATAAATGGGCATTGTGTGTACAGAGCTCATCCTTAGGTAGCACTTTAATAGGAGTAGTAAACAAAGACTACGTAATAAATGGGCATTGTGTGTACAGAGCTCATCCTTAGGTAGCACTTTAATAGGAGTAGTAAACAAAGACTACGTAATAAATGGGCATTGTGTCTACAGAGCTCATCCTTAGGTAGCACTTTAAATTCACATTAAAGGGACAGACCCTAGTTTTTAAATATTAAGGCGTATTTTTCAGTATTAGAGCCGCTTTTGATAACTGAAATCAGGCATTACTAAGATTTTATTGTTTAGATTATCTATTTCCATACAACCAAAGTGTTTCTGGTCATACAGGTGTTTTTAATATCACAAAATGCATTTGTTCATATTTTAAAATATGCACGTGCGTCTGAGAAGAAACAGTTATGGAGTCCAGTTCTAGTCTATTTTTAAGGGTATATCATGGTGTCAACGTCACAGACTCATGTTTCACTCTGTTATAACTTTATACAGATGTGTTACACGTTTGAAGATTTAACTAAATGTAGTGTCAATTTTTACGCTTTGAAACTAAGGTCTACGCCTTTGATGGAAAAATATACAAACAAATCTACAGTTTTAATAAATATATGTGTATTATTACTACCTTCATATGACTTACAAGTCTGTTATATTTTCAAAACTTTGGAATATAAATGTTCAGTGGAATAGAGCCAGGTGTCTGAGTGTTAAACAGAGAATAATACATGACCTAGCTATATCAGTTTGTACAGCCATGGTCAGATCAGGTTAGAATTTTTAATGTGCACATTCAGAACAAGCTGTTGTAGTGCACACCTGTCCTCTACATGCTCCTCTGCCCAGGATATACAGCTAAAGGATACTAAGTCATTAAATAAAACAAACTTTAACTTCTAAATGGTTAAATAATAAAAATATATACTCATGTTTATCACTTTAAATGTTTTCAATATAAACAGATATCATGAACTGCCTTGATGCAATATAAAAACGTTAAAGTTTATTTTGGTTAACAACACAAACATGAGCACTGTGAGTTATCAGTTTATTAATCATTGGCTACTAGATATCAACATTTGGCAATTCTGGCATGTTATCTTCGGAGGAAATCTGTGGATTTTTCCTTCAGCAGCAAAGGACAGAACATACCAGGGTCTTTGGCATATCGGTATTGGAGCACTGGTAGTGAATTGATAAAAAAAAAAAGCAATCACGGAACGGGTCCACTTAGAGGATTCGGCCCTATGACCCAAGCTCCTCAGGAGACTGCTCTACCAACTGTACTAAACCCAACCCCAATGCCATTCAGCAATTAAAGACAGCGGAGAAGAGTTTATAAAACATATCATTGCATTAAAAACACATGTGGAAAAGTAAGAAAGTAGGAAATGCCTGATGTTGGAATGGAGTACACTTACGATGTTCGGATATTGAGCATTCGACAGACAACTGCAGCATTTGAATTGGTCCAGGTGTCATCACAGACTGTTCCCCATTGAGAATTGTAAAACACCTCCACACGGCCTTTCGTCGGGGTCGAACCACTTCCAGCTAACCTCACCTGGATTTTCGGAATACTGTCTGAAATTTTTAAATTTTAAAATTAACTTAGTTTGATTCATGATTCATAGATACATATATACATGTACTGCTGAAGATTTGGCTTTGTATCACATTTTAAAGGGAAGTTTGGGGAACTTTGATTTCATTAAATTGTAACACAAATAGTGGGTAAAATAATTCTTGTAATCAGAACATCTGAGACAGAATTTTAGGTTTTTGACTACTGTGCATAGTCTAACTCACCGACAGACATATATAACACTAACTACAACATACAGAACTATAATGTGTTGAATCGTCTAACTCACTGACAGACATATATAACATTAACTACAACATACAGAACTGTAATGTGTTGAATCATCTAACTCACTGACAGACATATATAACATTAACTACAACATACAGAACTATAATGTGATGAATCATCTAACTCACTGACAGACATATATAACATTAACTACAATATAGAGAACTATAATGTGTTGAATCGTCTAACTCACTGGGAGTACACTGGATGGCAGCATCCTCGTTGTGGCCACAGTTGTTCACACCCCACGCTTTATGGCTACACTGGGTAATAGATGACTCATTACCATAACAACCAACGTCATCCAACCAGATAGGTCCTTGTCCACCAGCGTAGTGTGATGATGTCAGTACCTGACCTCCACTGAAACATAATCATTTAGTATGTAATAACTTCAATATTTCACCTCATAATGACCTCAGTATTTGACCTCCACTGAAACAGTCATTTAGTATATAATGACCTCAATATTTGACCTCATAGTGACCTGAGTATTTGACATGAACTGAAACGGAGTCATTTAATATATACCGATCTTAATATTTGACCTCCACTGAAACAGTTATTAGTTTGTAACCTTAGTATTTGACCTCCACTGAAACATGATTTAGTATGCAATGACCTCATTATTTGACCTCCACTGAAACATAATCATTTAGTATGCAATGACCTCATTATTTGACATCCACTGAAATATAATCATTTAGTATGCAATGACCTCATTATTTGACCTCCACTGAAACATAATCATTTAGTATGTAATGACCTAGGTATTTGACTTTGACCGAAAACAAAAGTCATTTTGAACACAAAAAATAAATACTTTATATACTGTGCACATAAAATACATTTTATTTACTAATTCTTCTTATGCTTACATCTGATTACATTTTGGCAACTGGCAAACCAAGTATTTTAATTTCTGTGTCGGATTCGTTTTACAGATTACATGACAAATTAATTACATTGTTTATGAATTAAGGTACTTAACATAGGCATCTACTTTGAAGAAGCAACTCCTACTTTGAAGAATAACGAACACCCTGGCTACATATTTTAAAAACATACCTGGTATAGTTCAGCATCCGACAAATAACATCAGCTTCTCTTTTATCGAAGCTGTCATCACAAATAGTTCCCCATCGGCCATACATTTGTAATTCTACACGACCCTGAAACTTGTTCAAGCCCCCAGCAAGACGAACTTTGACACTGAGAGTCGAGGCTGTAAAAAAAAAGAATACCACACTGAATATACCAGACCCATAGGAATGACATCTTGAGTGGAGGGAGGGGGTACAATCTCTACTGGCAGGGTCAGTCTTTACAGGGGGTACAAGCCATTGCATTTTATTTCAACTTATTTTCGTGCTTATATCCATTTAAGGTTCAAGCACGCTGTCCTGGGCTGTCTGTCCAGGACAGTGGGTTAGTTGTTAGTGGTTAGTGAGAAAAAAGAGGTTGTAGTGGTCTTACACCTACCCACTGAGTCATTAAAACTCGCTCTGGGTTGGAGTTGGTACCGGGCTGTGAATCCTGTACCTACCAGCCTGTAGTCCGATGGCTTCACCACGACACCACTGAGGCCAGTAGGTACAAGCCATATTTTTACCTTTATTTATACTCAGTACGAAAAAAAACCTTACATTTTCATCCCCAAGTGGGATGGGGGCACGGGCCCCTCCCGAGCCCTCCAAGTAATCTGTAATCTGTAGTGTGATTCTTATGTAAATGGAAAGGCAGTATCGAACTCAGGGGTGCTAGAGTGGTATGATTGGTATATCAAAGCTTGTTGTATTTGCGTTAAAGTCAGGGGGAAAAGAATACTAGTATAAAAGATGCAAGCTAGTGGAAAAAATAATAGTGGGTTTCTCTGTCGACAATACATGTATGCTAAAGTGACAGACCCTAGTTTTAAACACTACAACATATGTTTCACTATTAAAGCCATGTTTGATCATTTAACTCAGAAGTACTTACATTTTATTATTTGGAATATTAATTTTCGTACACCTGAAGTAGTTCTGGTCGTGTAGTTTTTTGTAATACTCCAAAATACAGTTTTCACAATTCTAAAAATGCATGTTCATCTGAGAATGGTTATCGAGACGAGCTCTAGTTATTTTTATAAAATATATCCCTGTTTAAACATCACTGACTTTAGCTTCTTTATGTTATAACCTTATCGAAATGTGTGTTGCAGGTTTTAAGATTAGCTAAACTTAGTGTTCATTTTCACAGCCTAAAACTAGGGTCTGTGCCTTTAATCAATTATCAAATCAATGTCATTTAATGACAACAAACACTGTCACATTGATAACTAATGGCAGCACTGGTAGTATTAACTATGCTATTATCAAATCAATGTCATTTAATGACAACAAACACTGTCACATTGATAACTAATGGCAGCACTGGTAGTATTAACTATGCTATTATCAAATCAATGTCATTTAATGACAACAAACACTGTCACATTGATAACTAATGGCAGCACTGGTAGTGTTAACTATGCTATTAAAAGTTAGGTACATTTTAAACTTTGATCCAATCAGATGCTATTTACAGGGAACATTTTGTTTTTAAATTTTTTATTAATGATATTTCTATTCAATTGAAAATTTATTAGCAACTACTGTTTAATTAATGTTTTAAAATTGTGAAGTAATCTTTGAAATTTGTGTAGTGAATTGCGATGTGACACTGAACAAAATGTTTCCTGATTTAGTATACTGCTACCTATAACAAGGGAAGTGTGGCTTCTTCAAATAAGTGGCAAGATGTTTAGCACCCCTCAGACTGAACTGACTGACGCGAAGGATCGCAGTTGTGTTCCCAACCCATAAAAACAAAAGTCTGCTTAATGTCTTTTTCTCTTACTTGATTTAGGAATGCAAAAAACTCCGGCATTCTCGTTCTGCTGGCAGTTGTTCTGACCCCATGACTTGTGGTCGCAGGCACCAAGCCCCGCCTCCTGTCCAGTACATTTGACGTCATCCAGCCACATTTTTCTTCCACTGACACCCGTACCATTTGTAAAGTAGGACTTCATCACTGGGACGGCAATCACGCTGCAATGTATTGTGAGTCAGACATTCAAAAACAAAGGTACTGCAAATATGGGAGTTACACAATTTAAAACAAAGGTACTGCAAATATGGGAGTTACACAATTTAAAACAAAGGTACTGCAAATATGGGAGTTACACAATTTAAAACAAAGGTACTGCAAATATGGGAGTTACACAATTTAAAACAAAGGTACTGCAAATTAAAGATAGATGTGTGTAGAACAATTTAAAACAAAGGTACTGCAAATTAAAGATAGATGTGTGTATAACAATTTAAAACAAAGGTACTGCAAATTAAAGATAGATGTGTGTAGAACAATTTAAAACAAAGGTACTGCAAATTAAAGATAGATGTGTGTAGAACAATTTAAAACAAAGGTACTGCAAATTAAAGCTTGATTTGAGTAGAACCATTTAAAATAAATGTACTGCAAATTAAAGATAGATGTGAGTAGAACAATTTAAAACAATTTAAAACAAAGATACTTACCTAAAGAATTTGTTACCTGTTTTTGCTATATGCAAAATTCCCAACTATGACAATTTTGAGTTTGCCTACAGCAATTTTGCAACAAACATAAAACCCAAAAATTATCTCATTAACTTCAATTAGAGCTGGGCGGTATACCATATATACTGTTCATTATCGGTATTATGTCAATACCGATTTACCGTACCAAGCAAATTTCTAAATACTGAAATTTCGGTATTGAAAATTATTTTCCGGAAAGCACTAATAATATATCTAACGAACACAAAATGAGTTGGTATAAATCAGACGAGAGCCTTGTGTATGGAATTTAATTGTATTTAGATGAAATTAGCGGGTGAGCCTTAACACAGGCATGCATTTAAAGCCAAGTATACCGAAAATAGCGTTCGATATCGGTATTGTGTCAATATTGAATACTGTACCAATACCGAGGTGAATTACCATCCAGTTTGTTTTGTTTAATGACACTACTACAGCACATTGATTTATTAATCACGAATGTCAAACCATTGGTATTTTTACATGTAGTAGTCTTAGAAAGGAAACCCGCTAGTAGCAAAGGATCTTATATATGCACTATCCTACAGACAGAATGGCCTTTGATATACCAGTTGTGGTGCACTGGCAAGAACGACAAATAGCCCAATGGGCCTACTGACAGGGATCAATCCTAGACAGACACTGCATCAATCGAGTGCTTTAAGTCCCGCCCTATGCTATGACAGTTTGCACAGTGGTGAAAGTTTGAGACTGTCTCACTTTTTAAAGCCGGCCTGTCTGCAGGCCACCTGGGCTGATTTGTCGTCCCACTCATCGTCACAGATGGTTCCCCACTGCGAGTTGTACTGAATCTCAACACGACCCTCGGAACCCGTCCGACCTCCCACGATCTGGATCGGAATATTAGCCACTTGACCTGCAAAACAAATAAAAAAAACACAACTGACATTAGTACATGCAAAACCACATCAGTTTTAGGGTGTTCATTATCTTAGAAGGAAGGAAATGACGCACTGAACACATTTTATTTACGGCTATATATGGCGTCTGACATATGGTTAAGGACTACACAGATATTGAGGGAGGAAACCCACTGTCACCACTTCATGAGTTACTCTTTTTAATTAGCAGCAAGGGATCTTTTATATGCACCATCCCATAGACAGGATAGCACATACTATGGCTTTTGATGCACCAGTTGTGGTGCACAGGCTGGAGAGAGAAATAGCCCAATAGGTTCACCGACGGGGATCGATCCCAAACTGACCGCGCATCAAGCGAGCGCTTTACCACTGGCTACGTCTCCCGTCCTCATTACTTTAGAAAGTAGAAAGCTGTATCTACTGACCACAATGAAGTGTATAATTGTACAAAGTTTGTTTTGTTTAACCACACCACTAGATCACATTCATTTATTTTTAATCATCCGCTATTGGATGTCAAATATTTACATTTTTCCATTAGTAGCAAACAATCTTTTATATGCACCATCCCACAGACAGAATAACACATACCAATTGTGGTACAGTGGCTGGAACAAGAATTAGCCCAATAGGTCCACCGATGGGGATTGATCCCAGACAGACCGCGCATTAGGCAATCCTAACATGAATATCTGCAGAAACATAAGAATTTTAGGTTGTTCATTATCATAGAAAGTACCATAGGCAACATTATCTGAGGAGTTCAGAAGTGCAGGGGCCAAGGTGAGCACTGCCTCAATCAATTCAGAACATTATGCATATTTCACCTCCACTTCAGAACATTATTCATTCCCCACCCACCCCTGACTAGGGATGTATTCCCTACATCTCTACCTTCAAGTTCCTGGCATATTCTGACACCTATGCTCTTATACAGTCTTTAATAAATGAGACAGCTTTTGATATCCCAGCTGTAGAGCAGTGGTCAGAATGGGAAAACATTCACTGATTATAAGTGTATGAGATGAGGGGGTCGTTATCCAGATATCAGGGATTTTTGTGTAATTTGGGCAAAAATTACCCTGGGAACCTGTAGGTCTATGTCAGTGAGCATCTATACACTCACATGGATCACAGTCAACACCCGCGTCCTTCGTGTGATGGCCTATGTTAGTTAGCAGCTATATACTCACATGGATCAGTCAACACCTGCGTCCTCCGTGTGATGACATATGTCAGTGTGCAGCTATATACTCACTTGGATCACAGTCAACACTCGTGTCCTCTGTGTGATGGCCTATGTCAGTGAGCAGCTATATACTCACTTGGATCACAGACAAAACCCCCGTCTTCTGTGTGATGGTCTATGTCAGTGAGCAGCTATATACTCACTTGGATCATAGTCAACACCCGCATCCTCCGTGTGATGACATATGTCAGTGAGCAGCTATATACTCACTTAGATCACAGTCAACACCCGCGTCCTCTGTGTGATGGCCTATGTCAGTGAACAGCTATATACTCACTTGGATCATAGTCAACATCTGCGTCCTCCATGTGATGGTCTATGACAGTGAGCAGCTATATACTCACTTGGATCACAGTCGACACTCGCGTCCTCATTGTGGGTACAATCTGTAACACCCCAGGGCTTCAGCTGACAGCTTGTGATGGCAGCTTCTGAACCGGAGCACCCCACATCATCCAGCCATATTGGTCCGCTTCCTGGGCCATAGTAAGCTTGTGTTCTGGCAGTAAATGCAGACCTGTAGTGAATAAACAAGGAAAGGAATGTTTGTTTAATTACACCCCAGCACATTTTAAATATTATTTCAATCACATTATAACAATGAGTGAAAGAACATTGAGATTTGAAGTTATTCCCACTCTAAAAAAATTGTATCCTGCTGTACTAATACAGGGCACGAATTTAACTACGGCCATGCAGAAAATTGCCACAGTTTCCTAGAGAGAAATATGCCCCAATGATGCCCTGAAAATTATTTTGCATGTTACTAATTGGCCATCATACCTGAACCCAATCAGTCTAAGTCAAATGGCCTTGCCCTGTAATTTATCAAATTAAAGGCCTGGTAATATCACACAGCAAAATGAAGTCACTGGTACACAGTTTACAGTAATTGCTCAGTGGACGAAGAGTAAATAGAATATTTCAACTCAGCTTGGGGGTGTTATATTATATGATCTATATTTCAAATCATTAAGTCTGCAATTTCATATCACACTCTTCACAAACACACACACACAACTCATGGGATATGAATGCAGATTTTATTAAATGAGATACAGATCATATATGTCAAACGACACTTGAACTATTTTCTTTGTACAGGCGGATCCAGGATTTTTTAAGAGGGGGCGATCGCAAAATTCTAAAAAGGGCAAGTGAGATTTGTAAGGGTTTTCAAAGCCATGCTCCTCAAAAACATTTTGAAACAAAGTTGTTACAGAGTCATTTTCACTGGGCAATTTTAATTTGTATATTGTGGGTAATTTATTTTTTTAAGAAAAAAAAAACACTCCAAAAGAGATGGGAGGGGGTCAAAGTTGTTTGTATATTGTGGATAATTTATTTAAAGAGAAAACAAAAAGCCACTCCAAAAGGGCTGGGAGGGTTTCACAAGACTCAATGGTATATATGCCTATATTAACATGTACAACATGTTGATGCATGGAATATATGTGTATTTTGTTTTCAAAATCTTGATTATTGATATTTCTAGTCAATTCAAAATTGATTATTGATATTTCTAGTCAATTCAAAATTTATTAACAACTTCTGTTTAATGTTTTAAAATTGTGTAGTGATCTCTGAAACTTGTGTAGCAAAATGCGATGTGATACTGAACAAAATGTTCCCTGTAGATACAAATATACTGAACACCAAATCTCTCTTTGACTGTGATACCCACCCTGTATCCACCAATGATATATAAACATGTATAATATGTTGTTGATATAGATACAGATATACTGAAGACCAAATCTCCCTTTGACTGTGATACCCACCCTGTATCCACCAATGATATATGAACATGTATAATATGTTGTTGATATAAATACAGATATACTGAAGACAAAATCTCCCTTTGACTGCGATACCCACCCTGTATCCACCAATGATATATGAACAGGTATAATATGTTGATGTCTATACAGATATACTGAAGACCAAATCTCCCTTTGACTGTGATACCCACCCTGTATCCACCAATGATATATGAACATGTATAATATGTTGATGTCTATACAGATATACTTAAGACCAAATCTCCCTTTGAGTGTGATAACCACCCTGTATCCACCAATGATATATGAACATGTATAATATGTTGATGTCTATACAGATATACTGAAGACCAAATCTCCCTTTGACTGTGATACCCACCCTGTGAAACCGAGCTGATGACACACGACCGTCGCAT